>NC_134700.1:139965837-140301909 GCF_043290135.1 Rhipicephalus microplus | reverse complement strand
GGATGAGGGCTGGGACTCCGAGCTACTTGTGTGCGTGGATGAGCTCGATGTCTAGGATGAGGTGAGCGTGTTTTCCGGAAGAGGCTCCGCAGGTGCAATAAATGAGGCGGTGCGTTCGTCGATTTGAGCCTTAAGACGCGAAATTGCCGTGTCTGCTGGTCGAAAGACAGCGTTGATCGGTGAGGTGGTCACTTCATGGACCCAACTGGTGAGCCCCGCAAGTCGGTCGAGTTGGATCTCGCCGACCACTACGAGGACGAGGTGGATTGGCTGGGAAAAACGCTGGAGGAACAGCTCATGAAGCAACGCTGGATGGGTGGAGACGTCGAGTTTCCCAAGAAGCTGTAACATTCGGCGCAATGATTTTGAGGGGCGTCTGTCATCAAGGCTTCTCTCTGCAAGGATCTGTTGTATGCGGGCGTATTCTGAAGCATGAATCACTCGAGCACCTCCATCGTAAGTTCCTGACATGGCGTAGTGTCCAAGAGGTTGGACAGGACGTCAGAGAGCTCACTGGCAACATCAGGAAAAGTACTGAAGCGACGTGGCAGTAGCGGTTCCTTTGGGAGGCAATGTGGTACAGCGAGAAACGGGCCTCGACCTAGTGAAACCAAGCTTGTGGGTTCTGGGGCCAGAAAGATGGGAGACACAGTTGCACCATCTAGACGTCCTGCAGACGTGAGGGCCTTGAGGCTTGTTCAGTTGAGTGCACTTTCGGCTAAGTCATTGTCTTTGTCCTAGGTCCCCAATTGCAGGCTTACGCCACAGGAGTGAAGGAAAGAGACCACTGATTAACAATCGATGGCAGCAGGTTTGTTTGTTGCCTGTGAACACTGGCTCGAACCACTCTTGGAGATTGGCAAAAAACCGTGTAGTAGCCTATACACTACCACTGTGCACTTATTGTGGCACTATTACTAAAATGCTAATGAAAAAAATTGTGAGATCTCATGTAGCGAAGCACGAATAAGAAATGTTGATATGTCACTTTAAAATCAGCACAACGTTACGAGGTAGACGTAAATGATGCCTTTCATGACTTCCGTGTCATGATTATCTTGTTTGGATGTCTCGTTTACTTTAGTCATCTATTCACGTCACGTGATACCACGTTTAGTATATGTGGAGCCAACAAAACGGCTGCGAGCAAGCTATTAGCGTGGTATGTTGTCATTTTCTTACAACACACACGTGTCAGGGTCATCATGTTTGCACCAGTCATTTATTTTGTCATCCATTGACGAGAGGTAACACCAAAATTGATGTATGTGCAGCTGGAAAAACGGCCGCAAATGCACCATGAAGCACCCAATATACTCTAATGTAGCGTTGACGCGCACGCACGCTGGGCAAAGCGACGCTAGGTTAGCAAAACGCGAGTACTTTAGTGTGACGCCAGGAGTGACCAGCCGCATCCAGCGTCCGTCGGTGCGGCCCGATGGCAACCGGTGCCAAATGCGACATGCTGGATTTCGCTCCGATGCGTTAACCAGACATTTATGCGTCTCCTTCTTTTCGTGACGAAGGGACGCTGGACGCGCTGAAAGGCGCACTTGTCAAAGCAACGCAGCGCAGAGTTGGCAGGACCAGCACCTGACGTGGCAACGCCGGCGTGACGTGAAAAAATGAACGCCGGCGAGTACGCGCACCACGTCACGTCGAAATGTATTGGCGGCTTTACTGTGGCATGTAGTCATGTTCTCACACCACATGCATCTCATTATTATCATGTTTGCACCCGTCACATACATTCGTCATTCATTGACGTCACGCAATACAGAATTTGGCATTGTGAAGCTAGCAAAACGACCATCATGAGTGTGGCATGTAGTCATGTACTCACATGACGTGCATCTCTTGATTATCATGTTTTCATCAGTCACATACATTCGTCATCCTTTGGCGTCACATAATACTACATTTGGTATAAGTGAAGCTAGCGAAACAGCCGCGAGCGCATAATGAGTGTGGCACGTAGTCATGTTCTCACATGACACGCACCTCATGATTATCATGTTTGAACCTGTCACATACCTTCGTGATTCATTGGTGTCACGTTATACTAAATTTGGTATAAGTGAAGCTAGTGAAACAGCCGCAAGCACTTCATGAGCGTGGCATGTAGTCATATTGTTACATGACACGCAAGTCATGATTTTCACGTTAGGGTCTGTCGCTTGTGTTCGCCATGCAATCATTCCATACCTTACCAGTTTTCCAACATGCCATGAAAACAAAACCACGTGAAGAGCTGCTGTACCACGAAATGTAAATTAGGACATACATGTCATGATTTTCATGTTATGACTAACCAAATATGTTGTTTATAGAGTCACGTTATGCCATATCAAGTTTAGTAGTGATACCATCGTCGAAAGCGCAGGAGAGCTATAGGACGTAGATAGATAGATAGATAGATCGATAGATAGATAGATAGATAGATAGATAGATAGATAGATAGATAGATAGATAGATAGATAGATACGCTCACAGTCGCCCAAGTTCGCTAAGAAATGCTTCGCATTCAAAAGAAAATTCAGTCATCTTTTAAAGGTAAATAATACGACGCCACAAGGAAAGTCGAGCCTTGGCTGCACGTGCCACCGTGAGGCGCCATCTTTACTTTCTTCATTTCGCGCTCATGCGCTCTTTGTTTTGCGTGAAATCCTAACGAGGACGCTACAACTGCATTTGTATGACTTTCCAAGTTCTTGTACACTCTACTTGAAACAGCCTGTGTATATATCACATTAGATTTGATCATTAGGCCATTTGTGTTAACACTGCATAAAAAAAATTAACAACTGTCTTCCAGTTACTGAGACAGCACGCTGGAGCTGCTGCACTTGTATTCCTCATCAGGAGCAAAGCAGATTTTTTTGTTCAGTTGGGAGGGAGGAGGCGGGGGGAGGTCTTAGTTTATGTCAAGGGTGGATTAGGCAGATGGGGTCAGTGTCATTTTGTGGTGTGCGTCTTTAAAAAAATGGTAGGAGGGGGGTTGCATGGGCCTGGACAATGCACCTAAAATGCCAGGAGGGCTATCATCTGCCTATGCCATTGTTCGTCATGGTTTCATCGTGAAGCGCTCTTAATGAGTTAGTCCACAATATGCCCACACTATTGTCGCTTTCAATACTGCTTGAAATCAGTTTCATATGCCATAATCTTTGAAATTATTTGAAATGTTACCACTTGACTTCATTCCATTTCGCGTAGTTATCTCGTGAATCATTATCATCATTATCAACGCCTTGGCCGTTCGTCACCTCCTCGAGAGCACGAGAGTGGCAGAAGAAGACAACGCCAGCCAGGGTACGGACGCCATTCACCATGGGGGAAGGTAAGTCCTGCGTTTTTTGTAGATTTGCAGATTTTGATTGCAATACTTCACCTTCATAAATTTAGGCATCTGAGACACATGCACAAATGCAAAAGAATCAACGCAAGATCTCGAATTTCTGCATCTCTGCTATGGTAGTACTTGATTGATCTAGTTTACACTTAAATGAGGACAACCGTGAGCGCATCGTCAGCGCTCGCCTTATCTTCTGATTTGCTTCAAGCAAAGGCACGCTGTTTGCCGAAATATACTTGGGAGTCCTTATACCTCGTGTGATGCTTATATCTGTAAAAGCACTAGGTTGAGCCAGATGGTTGCCTAGGGAACCATGGTCCCTCAAAAACAAAGAAGCGGAAACATTTTTGAGTATTAGAATATCTTCATGTAAACAAACAGGCGGAGGTGATGATAAGCTTGATATAATTTTCTCACTTAATTTTCTCCACGAAATTAGCAAAAGGCTTGCTTAGAGGGCTGTCTTGGCGGTGCTTTTCTTATGAACGAATCGTTACAAGTGCCGTTGGTACTCTATAATGCAATCGGGTTCATGTTTCGTGGCATCAATGAAAAAGGTGATGAAAATTGGACCCTTTCTACGAGCGGGGTGGCTCGAGAACATTGTATTTTTCTCATGGTGTTTAAAATTTTGCTTTCACGTGAATGAATTCTTCAGCCGCACCATTGTTCACTCGTGTATGCATCAGTCCTCGAGAGGACATTTGTTACTGCGAAAGCAATTTAAGACTATATTTGAGGAAGGCATATACAATATTCAATACCAGGGAATTCGTGAATATAATGTTTGCAAAACGCTCATGACCTGCATCTTAGAACACCATGTCATGCGTCGAAACACTCGAAAAGATGAAAAACTCACCTGCGTTATGTAAATGGCGGGTCAATGAGAAACTCATGCTTCATTCAGTGGGAATCATGTGGGTTAACATGCAAGGCCTGCCCTTCACGCGTCTTCTGTTTTGAATAGTTTTCACGGTTTGATTAAAGTCTGTACACGTTTTTGTTTCGGGTTCGTTTGTTCCTAAGCAAATACGCAAAATAATCTTCGTGATTTTTGTGCTCATGCTTCACTCTACGACACACTCTTGGAAACTTTTCTCAAACTAATTCCCTCATTATCGTGTCTGTCGACGCAAACAAACTCCAACGAAACAGAAGTCATCCTCAGATGCTTAATGGTACGCACATAAACTTGAGGAGGGAATTTCCGCAGCAGCGTTGGGATCTCTTCTGTTGGAACCCATAGGTGCCCAGATTATGTTTTCAGCAAAGTAAGTCAGTATAGTAAAGCAACTTTTGTGACACTCCACGGCACGATACTTTTTAACACGCAAGAAGCTTGTGGCGATGCGGTATTAGGACGATGGTGTTATATGGATTATGAGGCAATGAAGTGGATGCCCAGCATTTCTTAATACAGGTAACTTGAGCGTCTACACAAAGGGCGCGCTTAGACACTTGATGTTGTCCTGGATCACATCAAAGCCTTCTTTTTTGTTAATGTAGCATCGACGTCTGCATAAAATTGTAAAGCTTACCATAATCCATTCGTGAGGGATCTATGATCACATTACCATGCTCGGCGGGCTAATTTTATCTGGCAGTGGCGATCACCCGTCGGAATTTCTGTATCCCAAAGTGCTGGAGGAGACATCCGCGACGTTTCGCGTTGGACGCCAACAAGCCTTTTGCCCCTTTTTCTCATTCTCTTCCACAGTACACTCAAAAGGCCAACTGCCGATGTCAGAATAATGGAAGGGGATGTTGTCAAAAACCTACGAGCATCACACAAGTGCACACACCCTTTTCACCACTACAGTGAAATAGAAGTGGGATAGTGCACCGCCGGCGTGGCTGTGGCTAAGTAGGTTGAGAAGCCGTTCACATTACGCCCGGTCACAGGCACTAAATTATCTCAATGATCGGGACGCCCAGTACATATACCACCACTGCTGAAGTGTGGACGCGGCGCGAAAGAATGAGGTGTGATCACACTGCTGCTTGCCTCTTGTTTCTACCGTTTTTGATCGCAGTTATACCAAGGTCAATTCAAGCCGGGTGCGAAATATTGAATGCGAAGGGGTCGAAAGCCTAATGACATCGCGATCAGCAAGCGGCGTATCACGGAAGCGGCGTCGCATTCTGTGGGGACGAACAAAAAAAAATAAACCACTCGATGGAATACCATTCGCATACCTTGCCGCACGCGTTTATTATTTTTACTTTTGCTTTATTTGATTCTCGCCCACAAAGCCTCTCAGGAACGCTCAGGGTGAATTGCGCCTTATTGATTCAGAAAGTTCGTGATTATGATAGATCGTTTTGTTGAGATCGTGCGCAAGACGAGAACACTTGCGATTACTTCTGAGGTTGTCCGACTATCAGTAATAAGGGTAGAGGAAGAGAAGGAGGAGGAGGAAACAGCCTTAATGACGCGAAAAACGGGTGAGATGAGGGAGGGAGATGGGGTTGGGGAATAAGAACACGATGAGCCCCAGGCCGCTCTAGGTAGCCCAAAGTCCGCGCGCTTCTGCGACCCGAGGCCCAGCGTACAATCCGTAGTTGGCTTTCTGGTCGTGAGCTGCACAGAGCAGCCTCTTATTGCTCCTGTCGCTCAGCCCCGTGTACTTAAATAACTCTCGTCAGTAAAAATAAACAGCAGCAATTTAAAATAAAGAACGAGAATTCGGCATGATGGTGCATAAATACGAATCGTTTTAAAGCTTCGCTTGCGAGGTTATGTCTTAATGTTAACGGCTTCAAAGATACACACTGTGATGGTGACAATGGCAATGAGTTCCCGACTTTTATGAAAATATTGCTACCAGCTCATTTATGCCTGGGTTCTGCTTATAAGTTGACGGTCTTGAGGACGGCTAAGCCCCGCTGTAAGTGTGTATAACTCGATTAGACGCGCGTGCACTGTTGGTAATACTTCTGTCCAACTTAGCTTCATTTCGTGCGATTGAGTTTTTAGAGAGCAAAGGTAGAAAAGAATTCTTTGAATATCAATCAGTGGACATAGGAGAAAGTCAACACCTTCGCCGCTCATATCCGTGGGCCAGAGTGCCTTGAGACAAGGCCGCAGCAAGGGCTCGGCGGATGACCTTTTTTTCAATGTTGGGATCAGGGCAGTGTGGTGGAGCTTCTCAGGATTCTGGAGTATATAGCCGATCGTACTTAGCTGGACAGGTCTCTAACATAAGAACAAAATTGCTGCCTCATCACAAACTATGCACTTGAGCCTGAATATTTAGAATTCCACGTGATGTAGAGTATGTGATTTTAAAAATAAGCCAGTGTAATTAAGCCAGTGTAATTTCCCCCATACGACGTCATATTTTTTCAGTGATTTTTTGATCTCTCAGATATATATGTCAATTTATTATGTACAGTACTCTGAGTTCTTGGTGCGCACGCGCGTCTTGTGATTGTTTTCAGTTTCGGAGACCTTAGAGGTTTGTGAAGAAAATATTTCCTAATATGCAGCTGTCTTCGTTCTTCGTTGTTCAGTTGATCAAGACGACCTTGTGAACCCTCGGTTATAATCACTTAAAAGATAGCTTCGATGCATGCCTAATAAAACGAGCAGTGCCATCGTAGTTTGCATGGCTTGGAAACGTAGACATGCACACCAGAAAACAAAGAATGACAAAAAAGGTATTTCACAGTGAACCTGTTTTGCTTATACCACAATTATTCTTCATAAATCATTTTAGAGCATTTATTATATGCTAATAAGACACAACAAGCAAATCTATTTATTTTTCCAGTTTTACTTCAAAATATCGCTCTGGAAATAGCTGGTATAAGAGAAACGTCATCCCTTTTCTTTTCATACCATACCGGTATCCACTATGGTTCTGACACATGCATTGTGAACTACAAGCGTTGCTACAATAGTTTTCCCTTGACGATTACTTTGGAAAGATTTCTGGCACAAGGTGGCTCACGCGGACGTTGGTACAGAACGGCGAACAAGAAGAGCTCGGTTTTCTTGAAGAATGATCTTGCGAGACGTGCAGTGCACCTGCGCTCACTTGGGAAAGTCGCTCCTGATTGGCCGTTCCTCGTCACCGCACAGTCACACTGTCACGTGCTTAAAGGAAGTGTAGAGGATGTGGGTGTCACACAGCTATAATCACCATCAACCTCACGTGCTTCCCTTTATCTTCTTTAGGTGATCTAGGCACTTCAATAACAATGGCTGAGCGTGTTATCGGCGTCAGCTAGCATTCATAACTGGGAAGTAGGGAAAATTTAGAAAACAAGAACAGAAACGAGAGCAGGTTGGACACCTCCCACGTTGACCTAACATCTATACTGCTGACGAAAAGATCCCGAGATCAAATCCAGCCTTGGCGGCTGCATTTACGGCGAAAACGAAAATGCTTGAGGCCTGTGTGGCTGGATTGAAGAGCACGTAAAAGAATGCCAGGCTATCGACATTACCGAAACACTCAGCTGCGAAATGTTTCACAATATTTCCTTGGCCTTAGGAACTGAAAATTTCTTGTGTTATTATGATAGCGAGAAAGCTGGATGTGATTAATATAGCATGGCATAAATAGCCTCTATATATTAAGTGTTTCTTATATCGTACGCTGAAGGTGGTGTTAAGTTGTGTGGTGAAGCACAGACAATCACACAAGCCCTAAGAGTACACGAATTGATCCCAACACAACTCGCATTGTCGAGGCTGCGGCAAAGCACTCGAATTTGTTGTCACCAACTAGACGAATGGTGGCACTTGAAGATGTTCGCAGACAATGCGCTTAGTAGCGTTAGTGGCTTGAAGTTTGTCAGTTTTTCAGCCCAGTAACGTTGATTGTGCTAGCATTTCTGTAGCCGCTGGTGCTTTGAACAGGCGTGCTCCGGGATCACGTTGTGAATTGCCATTTCCTGACGGCAATGGCAAACGCTCACGTCTGAATGGTTCGATGCAGTTTCCCACCGTCTACGGAACACGGCACGACCACTCCGCGCGTTACGCTTCTGTGTGTCAGACAATTTTCTAGATCACAGCTATGAAAAGTGTCGTTGAGAAGAAACAAAAAATTATATAATAAATTTTCATTTATGCCACGTAGTCAACACAACTTTGCGTTCGTGAACACGTTGCAGCCGCGTTGTAAAGAAAGGTGCGCTACGGGTGCCACTCAGAGCTATCGTAAGCTTTCATATTAAGAGACGCATTCCTTACATGGTGACTGAGGCGAGTTTTTCAACTTCCTTTGTTTGACTCTCTTTACATTGCCACTATAAAGAACAGTTTTCATTTGATACTCGAGCATTTTTTTCCACTTGCTGGTAACCGCCTTAAAGCGATGAAATAATGTTTTCTTTACATAAACTTTGTTGGAGGTTTAAACTAAATGTTGTCAAGATTTTACAACTACTTCATTATAAACCTCGTGTTCAGCAAATTAGTTACCAAAATTTTGTACACTGCACGTATGAGGAGTTGTTAAAGCCTGTTAAAATTTAGCTCATTATTTTCTTCTAGGTGGTGGTGAACAAGTGCTTTTGTTTTACTTTGCCACGTTTCAGGCATGGAGCAGAGCATTCTGGGCACGCGAAGCGATTTTTCTTCTGCGAGCGAGAGCTCGCAAAGCAATTTTGCTCAGAGCAACGTCAGTACCCTATCGTAAGTAGAGCAAATGAAGTTGTTTTTCAATCAGACTTCTTCAAATGCCTGCAGCTCAATACAGCCACTAACTCTTTCAAGAAATGGGGCCCAGTCATGCGCAAGGGCCTTATTCAATATGCTTTTTTTTACAGTAGAGAACTCCATTTAGTCTGTGCACGCTTGCTTGCCCGGTAACGCTGCACTCGTGGCCACTTTAAAAGACGAAGAAATTTGAAAGTGGCGTCCTCAGTGCAGCCGACAACTATTGCAGTGATGCTTACCTCTTAATAACAGGAAGTATTGGCCTGGTGTGCGACTGATGACGGTGCTGTGAACAGCGCTTGTATTACACAGTTCGAGGACTCGCGCCCTTCCGAGGCTTGGCGGCGTATAGAAAGCACCGTCGTGGTAAATTTCGGCAAAGACGCAGTTCAGTGGGTTATTCAGTGTGGGGTGCCTACCGACGCTGTTTTAACAAGTGCGGGTGTCCACTTTTAACGCTCATTTCAAAAGCAAAGCACTTTGTTTCTTAAAACTGCGGCCGCTCGTCACCACGACGAGTGCTGCGCATTAGTGGAGTACTGCTGTGTGCCTCTCTATGATCACCGACCCGTGAACAAAGGCTTTATATTTCCCAAATATTCTAAGGGCCCGAAGCTTAGGAATAGGCGGATAGTCACACTTAGAGTGAAAAAGCACCTCACACGGTCATCGAGCGGATGCAGCAAGCACTTCGCTGACAGTGCCTTTGGTATATTCGACATGTGCTCCACTTTTCGGTAAGCTTGCAAATAGTGTTCCTGCGCCTCGCCAGTACTTCAGACATTCAATGCACTCCGGCTACAAGCGCAGCCCACTTTCACCAGGTGAGGTGCTGGTTCGAAACTGGCCGTGAAGGCCTCTAGAAAGAGAGCCGACGACGTGGCCTCCGAATCACCTCGGGTAAGCGCGCCACGAGAGCGCAGCTAAGTGGCGCAGAACGTACGTATATACGTATTTTACTGATCAAGACGAGCGTGCGCCTTGCGCACTGCTTACTATGAATTCATAAGCGAAACCTGCTGTCGCCGTTTGGTGCACTTCCACAAAAGAATGTCACATATTGTTTGTGGCCTTGTGCACAGTATAAACGCATTTCATGTTTGTAAACAAACGTAGGCCGATGTCGGCATTATTGGTAAAATTATAGTGACGTCCTTCTTTTCAAAGTGTTGTGAAGGCTAGCGTCCTTTCATAGGCGGAAAAAGCACACCGAGCCACAAAGGAGTACTTCATCATTGCGCAGCCCTTGATCCCCACGAGGGCATTGTGGGGCGGGTTCTCAAGTTCACGTGTTTTAAGGACCAGAGCCGCCACAGTGATGCGATTTTTTTGACGATATCGGCTGTGCACATTCAATAACGTAGCCTGTGTCGTACACCACCGCGCTGTCGTTGAGACGCCAAGACGTTTCGCTTGCTGTATCTACATAATTGTAGATGCTAGAAAATGGCACGCTCTTTGAAATTTTAAACACCCGAACAAATTAGTGTTGTATGGCAGAAACGACAGATGACGAGCAAGAGCGCTCGCACATAGATCCATTTTCTGACAAGCAATGTAGTCGGCGGCATCGGCGTGTTTTAAAACCATCTGGGAAGTTTCTTGGCTCTGTCGATTGCGCTGCAACTAAAACAAATTCATAATTGTACTTGAAAACATGCATTCCTGGCGTTGGTTGCCCCTCGCAAGGCTGTTCGTTCTAGAAAGTTACCACCTGAATCAGACCATCCGCGCACAGGAGCAGCAGCTGCTACAGCACGGTTGAGAGTGGAGTCCACAAACAGACGTCGCACGCGAGCGGGCGCCACTACAAGATCTGATGGCCAATAGCCCTGCATTCTATACTGAGAGGGCAGGAAGTCCAATCTACACGCTATCTTTCTTGCGCAACGGCATTATTTGATGGGTCGTAAGTGCAAGTGAAACCATACTGTGCAACCTGTTTTTGATCGATTGTGAAAACTGATGGGTAAAAATTTAGTGGTGAAACTTACTAAAAATGTTTTTTTTACTTACCATAATTAGGAGTTTGCTTTGCATGCTGTTTTCTTGAAGCTAGCGCTATTGTATTTTTTTATCGAAAAGGGCTTGTGCTATAAGCTCTAGCAATTTTTAAATATAGAGAGGCATGCTGAGAAAGTAGTGCGGATTTAAAACCGCTCTTTAGTAAGCTCTCTTTGAAATAACGACATGCAAAATCGGCAAAAATTTTTTCCTATGCTGCTTCGGAGTTTTTTTTTTATCACGATATGCGCAGTACCTGCAGAAGCGAAAAACAAACACCTTTGAAGTAGGTAGCCTCAATATATTTTGTGTCATTTATCGCCAAAGCAGAAAACAACTGCGGACCAGGTAAGCGTGGCACTCCAACTTTTCGTCATTATTGATTTACTGAGCGTCGGATAACTTTTTTCCGCAAGAATCAATAGCGCATCTCTCCTTTCCACTGATTAAGCAGCAATACAAGAACTGTTGAAAGAAATTTAGGAGGTCGACCAGCCATACTTTGTTTCATCTTACGGGTTATCACCCACGTGCGTGCAAATGCACCTTCGAGCCAGCCAGCGGGTTTTCTCGGCTTTTTTTTTTTATAAAGTTGACGACGCTGTCGTTTCTGCTGGAGTCTTGTTCTACGGAGAGTGTGGAACCTAACATGTCCTTACGTGCTGTCCATAAGAGAAGTTGAAATCCTGTACTTGGTGACATGTTGCACAGCTTTGTGATATCGAAATGTCAATGACGACAGAATTTTACCGCATGTTTCGTGCTCCACATCAACACACACAAAAAAGCATACCTACTTGTGTTCTGCTCAATTCCTTCGTCAAACCATCGCTTTGGAGATGCTAGGCTGTGGTGTTCCGGTGGTCGTGGTCTGTCGGCTTAACATTCCTTCGCAATTATTCTGCAGTAAACGCTCCACCACGGTCAGAGAAGAATATAATAATTACAGCTTGACGCAGGAGAGTGTCGTAATTGAAACCCATTCCGAGAATACGGTCTCTGAAGCAGCTCGCAGGACAATCAAAGCTATGTTATACCTAAAGATGCGAATGGTTACTCGCACTTTTTATATTACCCCCGGAATACTGAATTGGCATCCTGCCGTGTAAATTTTCGACCCAGTCAAATAGGTAGAAAAACTCTTCGGCTTCCGCGCAAGCTCCAATGCTGACAAATCTACCCTATTATTGATCAGTGCCACCACTTCATCGTCATCCACGGTTAGAGTAATGTTTGACGTTACCACTTCTGGTAGCTCATTCGACTGCGTCTGTGCGTCTTTTTCCTTTCATTGATGTCATCTCAATAGAGGATCAACGACCTCACCTCCGGAGAACGATGAAATCTCTTTTCCCGACCTGCAGGACTGTGCGCACGGCCTCTCGCAGCGCCGCGTGATGAGCCTCGGCTTGGCGTCCTATAAGGAGCAGGCAACTACAAACAGGCTTCATTTCATGGATATTCTACAATGCAACCAGTCAAAATGAAGGTTTCTTTTTCTGGTGGCCACTCACGAGGCCGCGGTCGAGGGCCATTCAGCGTACGGAGACCAACACAACGGTAAGGCCACAATGAAAACAATGGGGTCCCTCGTTCTGTGTGCAGCAGACATCGTTCCCCCACGGTATTGCTTCGGCAAAAAAACGGTACAAAACGAAACAACGCAGGAATTGTCCATTCATTTGCTCGGTTGGGTGCACCGTGCCAGGTGTACTGGATGGCTGAGGATGTCGCACTGTTTCCGCGTATCTCGCTTAACACAATGCTGGTGTGTTGTGACATCCTGGAGTGTCATGGGGAGTGTGGACAGCCAGACGCACCTTGGCGCGCACCACCTTTTCAAAGGAAAGCTGGCCTGCAAGTGGAGCAGTCTTCTGCATCTCTTTGCAGCTACTCCTTGATACCAGCCCTGATGTGCTCTCGCAAAACGCCGATATTGTCCCAACGTGAGAGAAGTGACCTCGCTCGAATGCGTGGCGTCATTGTTATACTGCCTGGTATGTTGTTTCAAGGCCCTATCTATAACAGCGAATTTATCGTGAAAGTTTGAAAGTGAGGCAAGCTGGTTTTCAATAGAGCTTTCTAAAATTCCTACCTGGAGACCTCCCATTAGTCAGCGAGCTTTCTTCGCTTCAGTTACAGAGTGGCCTGCGCGCCTTAAAATTGATCCATGTCCCCCATGTATGTTATCACCCTTTTATTTGAGGTGTCTACACTGTCTTTTCTTGTACACTCAGCTCTCTCCTTCACGTGTGCTCTGGCAAAGCGTTGAGGAACTGACTACGAATCTTCTTGTACAACGTTGGCTTTGCCTCGTGGTTCTCAAACCACACCCTTCGGACAACTCACTGATGATGGAAACACGGTCACCACTTGTCGGCGTACTCAAAATCACTCGGCGAATGCCTTCACCGTCCTGATTTTGTTAACAACAAGCAGCGTTGGTGTTTACGCGGTAGCGCTTTCTGGTGCTTGGTTCACTCTTCTGATGCGCTGCCACCCCTTGCCTTCAAATAGCAAAAGCATACTCTAGCTGCAGGCCCTGTAGACGACGACTACTACGTACACGCACAGGGCTGAACTCAGGTGAACTACTCTGTGGGCTTGTATCAGCAGTATGCCCCGGAGACCATTTTATATACCGTACCCATCAACTCCACCAGAATATCATTCGGATAACAGACATAGGCTAGATAATAGATGGGCAAACATACAAGTCGGGAGAGATTACTCTAGAGAATTTCAAGATTCTCGTCACTACAGATACCAGCCTACCTCTCACCAACAAGATACCGGGCGTTAATTTCGGAATATGAGAGTCAATGACCTGTCAGATTTTCATCTAGGCTCTATATGCCAACTTGAGAACAGTACTCTTTGAATGATGAATTGAATCGCGAACCCTCACTGGTGCAACTTCTCTTGGAATAGACTAGGTGTGAAGTCGCTACATTATGAGTGCTGCGCACCCATCTCGTCATATGCTGCTTCTCTTAAATGCAGCCAGCGCTTCCCTTCCTTCGCGTCGGCTCCGGGGGAGACGGAAGTGCTAGGTAGCGGGTATCGCTAAATGTAAAATTGTCTTCGCATGGCGCAGCAGCCTCGAATACGTGCTATCACTCGCTTTGCCTCCTCTATCACTTGGCGCTTGATATGCAAATGAGCTAGGACACGTTCTTAACTGCTGTACTAATTGCAAAACAAGAGCGGCTTGCACTTACTTGTACCTCAAGTAATGAAAGGGTACGACTGCGAACACCTCTGTCCTGATGCATTGAGCTTGTACACATAAGTTAAAAAGCATTAGTCAAACATGAAAGTTAACCTTAGGTCTACAAAAGTCAACTAAAAGGTCTACACACTGTAGTGGTTATAATGCTGTAAAAGACACCTAAATGCATTACTTTGTTCACCTAAAGTTTTTCCTTATTATTTATTGTAAATTTAGCCGTTCACGCTGTAAAAACTGTTTTCGTTAAGTATAAGTGCATGCCCTTGTAATCCGACCTTTAGGGTTAATCTTTTCAAAAAGCATCATATGAACTACCATAGAGAAGATATTTTAAAAATGGTGTAGAGCTGACTCATGGCTTCAAATAAGCTAAAATGTTGTATGGAAAGCTTTCCTTACGGTGTCACGGAAGCATATATCATAAATTGCAGTTGTGCCGCCAATGTGTCCAGCAATAACTCGTGAAGTAACTGTTGCCTGCATTACATCATTTTGCGCAGTGGTATCAACACGCCCAATGATGATGAGGACACTTATCCAGATGAAATTGTTCCCATAATCTACTGCTGCATTCTACTCCTGTTCATTCTCATGATCATCCTACTTCTCCTTACCTCCAACGTCTACGTCAGTAAGTATCGGTACTTTTTACTCTATCACTTTGCACATACTGATTGACGTGCGGGGAGTTATTCATCCGTAGCATCAGTACAAAACATTTTTCAGTCATAGCATCAGTACAAAGCCATCATCTTCCCTCCTTAACCTCAAAGTGTTACTTAACCTTGCATTAAACGGAACCCCTTTATATTGTATGGTAATCATTTTGGTTTATATTTGACCTCATTTCTCAAAACACATAATAATCAATTTCATATTCACTAGTATCATCACACCATTTTTAAATATGCGGATTTTGATCCATTCGGATGTGTTACAAGCCATAGTTGCAACACAGAGGGCCTCACAAAAATGCGAACAAAGCGTTATTTATTGCAATAAGCGAGAAAACTATGTCAGTACAGCCAAGCTAGTTCATAAAACATAATTCCAAGAAAAGGCGTGGGCCGTTTGCACTCTTCGGGTTCCGTGTTTGAGACCACTGCGCTAATGCCCAAAGCTCGTCATAGTAAAGTTTAACGTCGCTTTATTTAACTCAGCGTGTCTTAGCATAAAACATAATCAGACTGTGCAATTTATTTTTAAGCAACTCTTCTACGTTAACAGCTCACATCGTGCTTCAAGCCAACTCCCATAGAAAAAAGTACACTTCAACGGACGGGGTGCATTTCCTCAGCGTACCGCCTTTCAGGCAAATTTTCATTGGCTGTCAGTACAGCAACTTGCCAACACGCCATCTTCCAACGTTGAAAAAATTTGTATATACTGGCAATTGTGCCGCTCGTATGCCATCACGATTATTTCAGATGGCAGCAGGTAGTCTCATGTCCATCATGGTTTTGCATGCATGACTCTGTTTTTAAATGTTTTAGGGCAAACTGGTTTAGTACGACACTATTTGTGATGGTGGCTTGAAAAGGACTGTTTATCGTATTGTATGTATATGGTCACACTGTTATTTCAGTCAGAAGAAGTATCTTGCAGGAATACGTGATGCAACTGCAGACAGTGTCCGTGTTACCGAGACAGGATTATCAATTAGGCCACTGGAACTCAAGCGTACTAGAACAGTACTGAAAGCATTTGATGCAAGGCAAGAATTTAAATGAGCATGCACAGCTGTCGTGAGGGAGCACTCAATATTTAAAATTACAAATGCAAAACATTGCACTTAAATTACCAAGATATTGAGTGATCAGATTGTAGGTGCAAGAATAAACTGTTTATTTGGCTGGTGACTGGAAGGTCAGATACAGTGACACATTGACACTGATAGCGGCAACACACCACCGGCCATCGATCAAGTGGCAAGCGATGAAGCACGTCGTCAATTATACTTGTGCCGTTGCATATTACAGCGTTATCGCTAGCGGTCACGTTGGTTCCAGAATAATCTGTATTGTTCATGTTGTGGGCGTAGTTTACCGAAATGTTCTACTGCAGCCCCGAAGCTTCTCGAGCTCTGCTGGCGCAATTTCCGCTGAAAATTTCTTACAGTGTAACGGGTGATAGCAAGACTTGATGAAGGAATGTAATAATGGTAATGTTGGGTTGAACGCCTAAAACCACTATACGATTGAGAGGGATGCTGAAGAGGAATACTCTGGAACTTCGACCATTTGGTACTCTTTATTGAGCAGTCACGTCACACACAGTTCAGCAACATCTACCATTTCACCTCCACTAAAGTGCAACTGCAGGTCCGTGGTCGCAACCGCGACCTTCAGCTCAGCAACGGAGCACCACACCCCGGTGGACAATATGTCAACTTCTGGGTCGACGCTGAAAAATTAAAAACTGACGGAACGCCTATTAGCAGAAGAAAAGTGCTCCATAGTATGAGTGTACTCTCTAAAAAGCAGCTTACCATTATCAGATTTGCCTTAGTGACAGATCGAGAAACTTTGTTCTCACGAACTTTTGGATCCGTATAGACTGGGTCACTAGACCACCTTACCCACTAGACCACCAAGGCAGGTATAGATCTTCAATGTGGAACCTTTATGGTTTATATTGAGAGTAATTACTCGAATTACAGATCTACCAACTGTCGATGATCGACATCCTCCCCTCAAAATATGCGCCGGTAGCTGTCACTCGCTAACTCATACAGTTTCAGCCACTCATCAACGTCAGTCTCATCCCTGCCACCAAATGGCCCAGCGTTTCGCAGGTGAGTCAGGAAGGCTGCTCGCATGTACGTTAAAGACTGGTTTGCTATTGTCGCTGGCTCAAACGTTTGCAATTGGTTTGCCATGGGGGCAGCAGGAAGATGACATCCCCGGAAAAGTTTCGTATTGGTGCCCCGCATATCCACCAAAATGTTACGCGAAGAAAGCCTTCGCACGAGTGCTGAGTTGGCATACTTACGATAATCGTAGCTGTTGCCCAAGTGACGATAAGTCACGTCGTCTTACTCCAGCCTGACAGAGCTTCCTTGTTCTCGTTACCGCAGCGGTATGATCATAGGAGCAGAGAAATTCGCGGAACGTGCACCACCACACTAGTGCTAGCACATGACGGGAATCTTTACCATTCTCTCTTCTCGCTATGTTAACGGTTGTTGATGGTCTATTGCCTATGGTCCTGTGGCATGACGGAAACATAAGGCATTCGAACTAGTTGCTACACTCGTTGACATCAGTGTTAGTAGTGCAGTTTACTAACAAATTGTAGCATAAATAGGGCAATATTTCATTTATTGCTCTTGTACTGGCGTCCATAAAATTGTTTCCCGATAACTTTCTGGGACCACTTACTAATTTGGCTTTGAAACAGTTCTAAGAGCCACGCCCATAGCCAGCGAGTTTCAAGGTGACACATGCTGCACACTGGCGATGCACACGGCTCGCTTGGTCGTCTGATGCACCGCCGAGGAAGTCGACTGGGAACGCGCAGCAAGTGGGATCAACACAGTGCACGTGGGCGTTTCATGCACCCTCTCGTGAAGGGAGCTACAGTTTAAGAGTTGTAGCCCCTTTTGCGTAAGAGGTGTCCGAGCTAATTCTGGTTAGAGTTCATGCGATCGAATGCATTTGAATCAAATGCGATCAAATGACTGTTTCCTGGTGTAAGTGATGCTGTTTTCCATCATGTCTGATTGCTTTATAATTATGCCACTTCAATTACGATTTCGATTTGTGAAGAAACTAATAGGCGAAATTGCTATTGTGAAAGTTTTAGATTTGTTTAGAATTGATAAGAAAACGTCCAATCTCAGAGTTTCTGGCTTTCTGTCATTAAATAGTAGTATTTTTCTGCTTACCGCCAATAGCCACAAAATGCGAAAAAAAATCAAACATGATGTACCCACTTTCGTGCCTGCGTACGCCTTAATTCTATTGCTCCTTCATTTACCACGTGTAAAGGATATGCTTCCGTCGTGCCGTACCATGACAGAGACAAGCGGACGCAACGGTTGTCGCTTGCGTTGTCACTAGAACAGAGTTTTCATCAAACAGCCATCAATGTCATCGCAGCCCGGTCGAAACAACATAAGGGAAGGCTCTGATTGTTCGAACGCGCATCTTCAGCGAGCATTAGAATCATGACCCGAACTGACGTGCGAGCGAGCATGTAACGTGAGATTTGTTTTTATTTGGCGCACCTCCTTAGTAAGCTGTAAACCATAAATATCTGGCGACTAGGAGGTTAAACTGGGGCATTTCTCAACGTATTCTACAACATTATCATTATAAATTTTTGTCCACCCTATTTTTTTAAAAAGTTACCTAATAAAGTGACATTATTAGGCAGATTCTTGAGGACACACACAAGAAAGTCTTTCGCTGCTAGGATGAAGCAGCGAATGCGATAACAACAAAATTTAATGTCACGCGAAGAGCAGCAAGCAGAATAAAACAAGGGATGAGCTGCTCAAACACAAAGCACGCACGATAAGAACACATACAGGACGAGCACCAACTAACAACTTTCTTAGCTTGACAATGAACGTGCTGCTCAAGCTGAAATGACGCAAACAACATACGCACATGTATACAAATGACGAGCGTTAACAAACGTCACGGTTATTACTACATTCTTTGTACGGTAAGAATAAGTTTATTAAAGACTTGAGTATTAGTCCAAGACTGATGATGACTGCTCCCACGTCGGAACAGAGATGTCAAGCTCCTCTACCGCCACACGGGTCCTTTGGACAGCTCCGAGTTGTTGCGCGGACAAATTACTGTGCAAAATTTTTTGCCACCACTGTTCCCCGTAAGAAGCCTCACCGGCCAACACCAAGCAGTGCTGGAGCATGTGGTGAAAATGAACCAAGTCCGCACGCTTACTACAATGAATCGAAAACCTGCATTCCGGATTAAGTTTAGTCATGATGACCGGTTCAGAGCACGTCCGCGTCTGCACAAGTCTTAATTAATGAAGCCATCTTGGCATGTCAAGTCTTGAATTTGCTAGAGAGAATTTTTTGCGCCCTAGGCAATGATGTTTAGTTATCTCGTACGTTAAGAGCAGGTCCCTAAACTCAGGAGTGGGAGATTGAGCTGTCTCAATTATTGCACGCACACTAATCCTGATGCCTCTCTGTGCGCCATCTCGTTGAGGTTGCGCGGCATTCTCTTCACTGACCCCATTGGCAACGGGAACCTTTAATATTGTGCCGAATGATGTTCTTACCTGCAGCAGTCTGTAAGTAGGGTCTGTAAAAACTGCCCTCGAGCAGGCTGTAATCACAGAACGAGAGCCAGTAAAGTAAAAAAAAAACTGCCCTTATCGATCAGTGCTAGCAGGTGGCCGTTGCTGGGGCAACGGCCACCTGCTCAGTGACCCACAGATTTTTGCTGTAAACGGAAGCAACATTTCTAACGCGCCCTTTGTTATCTACCACCGCCACCGAGTAAGCATCTTTTCAATTAATTCATCTTGCGTCAACATACGCAGACACTTCCTCTTGGGCGGGTTGAATAGTTTTTTAATGAGCAACAGTGCATCCTTGGCGAGAATCTGTAGGTCGAAAAAGATATAAAGCTCTGTTTCGTCTTCGGGGGAGGGGGGGGAAGGGGTAGAAGATATACAGGCAAATAATCCACTGACTTGCTGCTTGCCGACGTAGCTCACCTCTACCATACTATATTCATTCCTTCAATCCACCATGTGGAGATCATGCCTAACGTACGCGTACCTTCTACAAATGATTGTTGCGAGCCGTATGCCCTGCTCATTAGCTTTGATGTTAGTTAAGGTAACACTAGACGTCAGAATTTCCCTCGGGTTACACTAGACAGAGTTTTCCCGACTTACTCTAGACGTCATGATAGCTTAAGGTTTCACATTGCCCGTTCTAACAACCAGCTGCAGGTACGCCTTCTTATAATTCAAACCCTGCCACTTCCACTGCCAAATAATAAATTGATCGATTGATTGATTTGTGGGGTTTAACGTCCCAAAACCACCATATGATTATGAGAGACGCCGTAGTGGAGGGCTCCGGAAATTTTGACCACCTGGGGTTCTTTAACGTGCACCCAAATCTGAGCACACGGGCCTCGACATTTCCACCTCCATCGGAAATGCAGCCGCCGCAGCCGGGATTTGAACCCGCGACCGGCGGGTCAGCAGCCGAGTACCTTAGCCACTAGACCACCGCGGCGGGGCTGCCAAATAATAAATGAAGTACTAACTGAAGCCATTACCTTGACTGAATAAATTTGGCCCACTTGCGTTGAGTTTGTTTCAGCTAGGGGACTTGTACTGCTGGGCCAGCGGCGGAGAGCACTCTCGCTTCATAGCAGGCACTATCACTCCACTAAGATATTTTTTAACTTTTTCAAATCTCTGACCAGTAATATTTTCTATCTCTTTAATGTGATCCAATCTATTAATGACCTGACTCGCATTTTCCTGCAGTGTTGCCATCACTTATTTGCGCTCGGAACCAACATTCTACTGTGCCCACATAGCCGAGAGCGCCCTCTTTTTCGGTGCCGGTGCCTCCTCATCAACCATGTTTCTCAGAAACCTCCACAGGCCTTGGTACCTCCACCGATCCATCAAATTTGCTACCCTGATATAAGCTATCTCTGTTACCAGACTGTAAACTTCTCTTAAGTTCGGCTATCTCTTTTACCACCTCGTCAATGGCTGTTTTTAAGTTCCTTCTCTTTCTCCAATTGCGCATTCCTGTTCTCATTCCTATTACCACACACAAGCTCCAGGCTCTGCTCACGCAATTGGCCAGTGCTGGTTCCACCCTTGACCTTGTTGCCCCAGGTGCCCAGCTGCATCACCTCACCTACCAATAGACGCAGAGCGGTTCGCGGAGGCTAGAGTCTCACACGATGGTCGCCGTCCCGACCTGGAACAGCTCCGGGAGCACGAGCCTCATCCAGAGCATGGAGAAACGCTTGCCAGCTGCGCCGCCTCGACTATTTCTTGTTTTTTATTGGCTCTCGACTGCTTTTGCATCAATCCTGCTGCTAACTCCGCCTTGCCTCACTCCTATCGGCGAACAGGCAAGAAGTAGGCAACCTGGTACCGCCGTCTGAATAGTTGATTCGTCATCAGGTTTGACCTCCTCAAAGCTTGTAATGAGGATCCAAGTTATGGTCTGTTGCAGGATTCCGAACAACGCGTCCTCGGCGTTCAAGGCACTCAGGCGCAGGACAGGCATACGTATGAGGTCGAAGCTTTCCGCACGCATAGCATATGTCGACTTGCTTTCGGCGCAAGTAAAAACGGACAAGAGGTGCCGCGTACTACGAAATTGGGTACTCTCAAGCTGTCGAACACTATGATTACCGAGCCCGTATTTTTTATTACTTTAACGACTAGAGACAGCGGATTGTGATCAATAACCAGTTTCCGCCGAAGTGCAGTAGCCCAATCCACAAGGTCGACATCGCGAATGAACCCTCTAATCGTAGTGTATGAGGGTAGTATTGCATGAACTGACATCAAAATCTTTGTCCGCCGCTCTTACTGACCTGATTTTGACAACGTTCAGCGTTTTTTCTAGTCCGCATACTAACCACCACGATATTTGCAGCGCTCCTCTTGTGTCCTTCCTTTAATTTGTCAGAGTTTTTTGCGTTGTTTACCTCGACCAATTCTGCATGAAGTTGTGGAAAATTACATCATTATTCTACTCAATAGTGAGGGGCTACTGCCTCTACGACAGCCCAACCCACCACTGTGGGTCTGACTTACTCCAAGTTCAATTCACCCGGTGGAAGAATGACTGCCTTCATGTGTTCCCTTTGCATCAGTGGCGTTCGCGGCGCAATCAGAATGAGTTGCTTGATTGCCAAGTTTCTGCACCGTTCATCTGTGCCCCGTTGTTCAGCTAACTCGCCTTGTGAACAGCCATCACCTGCTAATGACGGTTCACACTAATGAAGAGTTTGTCGGAAGTCTTGACTTTAGTCTGTACACTGTCCGCCCTCCTAGTGAATTCATCTGTCGAAAGCACTTCCCCATCGACTTCTATGCCGGAAGCGTTCGTCCCGCCGCGTAAGGCTGCAGACGCTGTGCATATCGCTTGGTCAAGGTGGCAGCAGCACAAAAGTTCAGATAATGTCCAAACGATTCATGGCCCACCTCAAACTCCAACATCTGCCGAATAATCTCGTCTTCAAGGATCTGATGATGTCAAATATAAACCACAAAATGACCAAAAAGCTGCGGGAACATTCGCAAAAAAAAAGGAGCCGATATTTGTACACCGCGCTCTTTTCACAATTTGGGGTATGTGCGGCGTGATAAGTGACCTTCATGCGCTGGGTAACACAATGTTTCTTGTGAAGAGACAGGATGTTCGACCACCAAAAGATAAGCGCACAAAACTAACGCTCAGTAGGGCACAGTACAAATTGATGAGCACATGTATTGCTACGACAGGAGCGCTGAGCATACCATTTACGCCGTCACGCTGCTAATAGAGACAACCGAATGGTAGACTACTGCGCACTCCAAATTGTTAACCACTTTTAGAGGCGAAGCTCCTTATGGCGTGGCTTGGGCGTTACTCGTATGTAACCACCAGTGGCACATGCCCGAAATAGGTATAACACGACGTCCAAGGTGGTGCCAGTGAGAGATTTCTTCTGTGCGTTGTTTACCAATAAAAAATAGTGCTCAATGTACATGCCAATGGCTGCTAATGGGGAATAAGAGACATGAGCATTCGGCTTTTAGTCAACGCGCACGCTGCGATCCCCATTAGCAGCCATTGGCATGTACATTGAGCACTATTGAACAAGAAAGGGATGCTACATTATACTCGCTGGGTGTAACCTCCTTAGCTTTAGAAAGGTTTAGCGAGCGTTGAGCCGCAGTGCCATGAATACAATGTACTTGTATATACCATGAATGAACTCAAGGTGGTTAAAAATGAGAAGTAGATACGAAGCGCAAGCCGTAAGAAAGTAAAAGCCGAATTCTCCTGTCTCTCATTTCTCATTTGCAGCCATTGGCATGTAAGTTGAGCCCTATCTGACAGGGAAAGGTTGCTACGTTATACTCGCTGGGCGTAACCTCTTTGGTTTTCGAAAGGTTTAGCGAGCGTTTGGTCGCAGTGCCATGAATACAGTGAACTAGAATATACCATGAACTCGAGGTGGTTAAAGGTGGGAAGTGGACCCAAAGCGTAGGCCGTAAAAAAGTGTGCGTGTGCCACCTCTCGTTTAGTCCTTGGAATGTCCGCTGGATGGCGGTGCTTCTATATGGGGAATATATGATAAAAAGATGCGATATGGTGGGACTTGGAGTGTTGAATAGATGAACGAACGGACACACAAACAGATGCATGGATGGACGCATGAACGGACGCAGGGGCGGATGCATGAAAGAACGCAGGGACGGGCGCACAAACAGACGCATGGACGGTCACACAGACGGACGCATGGACGGACGAATGCTTCGCCCCACTCTCCATCATTCACTCCGTGGATATGCTGCCATTTTTTTTCTTATCAGGACAATATTCCCCTGAGATAGCGTACCGTGAACGGTGAATAGTGTAAATAAATAGCTGTCTGTTAGTACTCTAAAATGCCACTCACCTCGCTGCAAAGCGAGAGGTCACCAAATTCAATTTTGCGCGCTGAAAAAGCATTATATATATATATATATATATATATATATATATATATATATATATATATATATATATATCCGATAGTGCGAACCTAATAGTTATCGTAATAAAACAGTACATCTCACTGCACGCAATAGCACGCAACATTCATGGTCGCATTTTGATTGAGTTTTTAAACATGGTCTAATGATTGGTTGTACACCATGTATATTGCATTATTTCTTGACCTTCGTTTTTCTAATAATTGTTACATGCAATATTGTGAACTGCCTGCTTCAGCAGTCTCCTGCAGCGGATGACAAGACGCTCACAGATTTCACTACAATTTGTTTGTTAACAAAACTATTGCGCGTTCATGTTTTGTTCCCTTCACTTCGCAGATAACGTAAAAGTGACCAATCTTTTTTTTTGCTCACTTTGATTTATAATTCTATAATAAGGGATACGACATCTCATCACTACTGCCCTGCATGTAAGCGCAGGCGACTATATCTGCAGTTGCCAGAGTTATGCATTAGAGTGCAAAAAATTTACACTCCTTTTCTACGTGTAATAATAGTACATTACATCCTATTGAAGTGCTGTGTAGTTACGTAGCGCACTGCTAAACCTCTCTAACAGTACTGTTCTTGCTGTATATGCGTCGACAACTTCGAGGCAGATACAATGGCGATTTGCCACGTAGACGCACTTAATTTTCGGAATGAACCGAATGACACGCGGTTGTACATCTTGCACAGGTATCTTATGCATATGTTATTTTATTTTCAGCTGATTACGAAGATGAAACTGGTAAGTTGTTTCTGCACGTTTTCCCACGCAGTTACTCGCTGCACAATTTTGTCACGGGGTTTTGATGTTCAAGAAGATGGCCGTCAATGTTTTCTTGACAAAACTTTTTATTCTGACGAACTTGTGCCCCAAAAATAGAATTTCCTTGTGCAAGGATCTCTCACTCCACGCAGAGCGTCGGCCACAGGAAATCTGATCATCAGTGGAGCACAACTTTTATAACGAGTCATGGAATACTCCAATGTTACTCGTGATGCTTTCTACGTTCCGCAGTCAGCTTGTTTATCCAAGTTATGCGTGTATGAGACGCGGGGACAAGGCCATCTTTTCACTTCGCCAACCTCTACAGCTAATACATTAACTGCTTTTGTTTGTTTCTTCGTAGTAAATATTTCGATTCCATAAATCAATAAATCATACTGTGAATGTTATCCCAGATTGGCCTTATAGGTATTCCATTAACATTATTCTAGTCTTAACTGATCGCAAGATATTCGTTTACATAAAAGACGTAAAGCTATTTTTTCTCCCCATACTAGACGGCGTGGCACAAGGTATCGTATTAGGTCCACTGCTTTTTAACCTCTACGTTAACGACATTACTGATATCTTACGTCTGTTCATTACATCGTATACACTGAAGACTACACACTTATTTCTGGTCCGAATTCGCAAAAATTAATCGAACAATAAAACAATGTACTGGTTAAGTTATGCGAGTGGTCGATTGCAAACTGACTAAAATCAAACTCAATGAAAACTAAATAATGTTATTTCCCTCTAAAAGCCAACTTTTGACTTGCCAACAAACGTGGTTGTTTGCTGGTAGAGAACGGCGAATTGTTGAACTAAATTACTAAACGTTCCTTTTTTTTCGCAGCTTACTTCGGATAAACACACAGAAAATATCTCCAGAAATCTCTCAGCTATCACAGGTGTTTTATCTAGATGTAGGTATTTTCATCCACCGAAAGCAAACCTTAACATTTATAAAAAGTATTTTTTCTTTCTATTTAGGTTGTTGTAGCCTAGTCAGTGGGACTACTGGAAAAATAAACATTATGAAAATATTTTCATTGCAAAAGAAGATGATTCGGCATATTCACAATATGGGTTTATTGGAGACAACAAGGCCAGTTTCATAGATCTTAAAATGAATAAAATAGAATACCTCTACAATTTTAGCGTATTTATTTGATTTTATTTCTTTACAAGAGCCTTTGAAATGTTTTGCGTCTACTATATCATTCACACCTAAAGCCACTTCCGCCAATACCAGAAATAATGACATGTGTCATGTTTTTAGATTTCATATTGAATATAGCCTACAATCAATACAGCAGACCTTGCAACGTATTTTAATTTAACAGTAATATGTAAAGCTCTTTTCAGCGAAAGAACTTCGGACGCACTTTTTAAACATGTGATGACTAAACGTAATTTCTATTTTTCGCAACTATTTTTCCAGTGTTTCACTTGCCGTAACCAATCGTATTAATTATTATCATCATTCTTTTAATAGTTAGATCTTTTTTTGTACATCTGTGCAAACATTAGTGTTATTTTTCTTAGTTTTGTTGCTACCTTTTTTTTCACAACTTTCAGATATACAGTATATCTTTTTCCCAAGAGCTATCATTATTGGAATTCATTGAGTGATGGAGCCGTTTCATGCTCATCCATAGATATGTTTTTTAAACACCTAGCACATACTCCCGTTTGTAATTAGTAAAGCATTATTTGTGTCTGCATGCTCTATTGCATTTATTGGTTAAGTTCTTGGTTGTGTTTTTGGTTGCATTTTTTTTCTTTTTTTGGATGACTTCAGTCTTGTCCTCTAGCTTGTTACTTCTGATTATATTTATTAGCTCGGTTCTGTTTTGAGAGGGATCGCTATGTTTTCATGTACTTTTACTTCCACTCCTGTAGTAGCTCTATGTAAGGGCTGATATTATCTGCAAATAAATAAATAATAAATAGGTATGTCTTGTAACGAACCATCAACCCAGTCAACGTTCTTGACAGCAGTTTTTCGTCGACCGTATCCACCAGAAACCTTGTTTTTCTGGAAATAAAATCTATTTATCTACTATAATCAATATCCAATTCATTTCAACGATAGGTGCTGATAATTGTCCGCGTGTTCCTGCACACGTTGACGATTGCGCAGAGCGATCGCGCCAGAAAATATCTCGGATGAAGTAAGTGTGTTTCTGACCCAATAGATAGATTGTTACGTGGGCTCTAACCTTAGCCTCTAGACGACCACGACGGGGCAGTTCGTGACCCGTAAAGAAGGGGCGAAATTTTTTTGGCCGAACTTTCGGGTTCGTGTATGAGCTACTCCAGCATTATACTTCAGAGCATTAATTTAACAGATACGTGGAGTTCAACTTCCCGAATTCACCAGTTGATTACGGAAGGTGCCGTAGTAGAGGGCTTCAGAAATTTCGACTGACTGAGGTTTTTTGACATGAACATAAATCTGAGCACAACTGAATACAGCATTTTCGCCTCCATCGAAAATGCAGCCGCCACAACCGGTGTTCGATTGCGCGACCTGCAGGTCCTCAACCGAGTACCTTACACACTAGACCACCGTGGTGGAGCAGTTCGAGGCCCGTTCAAAAGGAGCGAAATTTTTTACGGCTAAAATTTCAGATCCGTGTATGGAGCTACTCTAGCGTTAGACTACGACGTAATTATTTATTTATATGTAGGATTTAACGTCCCAAAATCAGTCTGATGAAAAAAGTCCCTAAATTGGGCAGTCTGATGGAAAAAGTCAAGGTTCGCACACGTCGATTCACGCACTGTCCGGAAAGCCACGTTCGCAGGCGTCGAACACTGACCCCTATAGCTGCTCGGTAGGACGCGTGCTCGTTCATACAGCAGTCATCAAATCATCGTATAGAATTGGTTGTAGTGGGGCTTACCATTGTTTTGTATAGTTACATGAGAGGAGGTCTACAAGAGTGAACTGCTAGGCATACTTCATGTAACAATGCAGTTTTTTTGTTTTCGTATTCATTGCGGTGCTCTCTCAGTGACACGTGAGTTTTTTAGTTTTTTTACAGATAATAGCGCTATTTTTATCGTGTACTTGTAGGTGATCTACCGTTTCTGCTATGACAGTGCAATCTTTTATCCAGGTGGCTTGTCAATCAATGCTGTCACTCCCCATTGTTACCTTCATATACTTGACCGTCGTTCTTGCATGAGGAAACTTAAGGGTTGCGCTGCTAAAGCACTAGGTGGTTAGCTGTGCAATCTTTAATTTGCCTCATGCAGCGCTCCATCCCAGGCACATAGGGGGAAAAGTAGGACGAAGTACTGCGGATCGCCACAAAAATAAATAGTTATCTAATACTTATTATATTTTTATTTTTGAGTGGTACTTAAGCCACACAATCAAGTGCTTCTCTTCCCCATTTTGTTTCGATAGCAGGAGAGCTGCTGAGTTCTTGCAAGCCGTTGCTTTTTTTCTTTTGCAGACACTAGTCGTGTGACGTACAGACCGGGTGTGCCAACTAAAGCAAGTAAGATACCATTATTTATGCTAGTGACCTAAACTGCGCATAGTCTCATACAACTTGAGTAGCCCTCGGTAATTTCTGCGCAAAGTAGGTGCACACTAGCCCGCACCAACGAGGGCCAACTCTAGACTAACGTGGGGAGCCGGATGGCTCAAAACACTACTTTTGGAAGATGTTGCTCACTGCATGGCCGGTAGAATCAACTTAGTGGTGGAGGAATCTGTGGTCGCCTTGAGGTCACTCTGAGGTCGTCTCGCCATGCTTGAATGGACTTGTTGAGTTTTGGCTAACTATAGTTAAGAAACTTGAAGCAAGCTACAGCAAATAGAGAACTTTACTGCCTTTGATGCTGCCCTTTTTGAAGTACAACGTTCGTGTGGATCCAAATTGTTAGACCAGTGTCATGTACTGGCTTGTAATAATTATTAGTACAAGTCAGGCGAGGACTGTTGTTCCGAATAACATGCTGAAAACCTTGTTGAGTGGAGGTTATATGTATATAATACAGACCTAAAGTGTTAGAAAAGTGCATGAATTTCGCCATTCACATATGAAGTTTGAAATAAAGATAAGATTGTACTTATTCTAGCATGTGGCTTGTCATAATACTTGGTCGAGAAGCATTACTTACGGCACATATACTTCCGTAGAGATGAAACAATCGAAAAAAAAAACACATTGAACTACAGTTCGAAAGACAGTGCATCTTAAGGCGACAGATGTTTGAGGTTGTAATACATGTAACATATCCATAAAAAAGGACCGCATCTGTGTCTTTCTGTTTGCGTATTGTGCTTACACTACATAAGTGTTTCAAATGCATCACCAACCATCCCATATTGAAACTCCGCATCACAGAACATATCATGAGAGAACCTATCATCAGAACCTGTCATCATAGAACCATCAGAGAACCTACGAGGACTTCGCAAATGAGTGCCACTAAGTACTCTTCTTTATCAGCTTCATCTCTCATGCAAGGCTGTTTTATATACGACTTGAATTTTATATTATTATTTGTTTAATTGCGCATCAGTGTGACTGTCGTTATAACTCAACACACAGGATTAATAATTGAGACGAACGATCGCATGGTCATCGATTTTGTTTATCCTGTTTCTGGCACTGTTTTCCCGGAAAGTAAGAATAATTACACCAGAATATGCATGTGTGTGAGAAGGAAAAATCTGTATTTTACATTTTAACAAATATAAGGCTTCATTTGTAAATTCAAGGGTTTAGTTTCCTATGTGAGACACAATGCTCTTCAAATTTGTATTACAAATACTTCTAATACAATACCCTATACTTCTCTCGGCATCCGTCGTCTGATAGTACTCAATAATAATTCATATCAGCGTGCAATAGTCGTCTTCATTTAGGATGCTCTAACAACGTCGCCTTGAATGTCACTGCTCTTATTACTGCACAACAGTGTCATATCTTTTCAACCACATTGTTGCCAGTGTTCTTCTTGACGGCACATTATAAAGGTGGGAGGGATAAAACTCACGGGGGAAGCTGTGTTCACTCGACTGACCGCACCGCGATTCAATCCTGCGGTTTGTGTACTACGTCACGATACGTCAACCGTTCTCGCGTTCTTTCTTCGATCCGCGCAGACTGATTTCTCAATCACCCGAAGCTTACATCACAGTTTGGTTTCTCGGGTACCAATGCGGAAATCCTCGCATGTAGGGTGAATTTTTCCTTATCGCGTGAATGCTGGCTGTGGAGGGGTGCGAAGCACGTCACATGTTACGTGACTGATCCGTCCGCGGTTGCGTCTGTCGTGTGAATGCAGCTTTATGCGTGACATTTTGGTGATTTGAGTGTCGCTGAGAACACAATGCACCATTTGTTCAGTGTCTTATGAACACCTCCCATCTTGTTCCCAATATCTTGGCTTTAGCGAAAACCATCACTGGAGGCCCATCGCGCAGCACTAAGCATCATCCCGGCAGCGGTAATACGACCAGTCATCCTACAGGTATGCGCCTAATCCAGGTGGCACACCCAGGTGAATGATAAGGCTACGTACTGTGAGGGGTGGCAAACTTACTTACGTAATGAGGAACTAAACACTTGCAGAATAAAATGTGGTAATGAGCGCGTACATTGGGTGTATAGCGGGCAATATATTTGGTTAAAGTGCTCGTAATGGAGCCATATGTTGGTGGGCGTGAACTCCTTCAGGCCAGTGGACACAGACGAACGGTGGTTCCATACGTAGTCGCTACGATGTCATGAGTGATGTATACGTTCAAGTTTTGATACGCCTGTAGAGTTGGACGTGCTTTAAACTATTAACGTGTATAAAGATAGAGTACTTGAGTACGCAGAGAACACAAGTAGCCAGCATGCAAGTTATTATCTTAAAAAGCATGCATTTCGATACATTAGGTTTCGGGGCAGAGCGCATAAAAATCAATATATCAGTTAACACTATATTGCGCAACATTGTGACAGATTTTTTATAATTATAGAACACTTAAAATGATTTACCACAAAAGCTAAAGCGCACATGCATTTTTCATGTTACTCAGGGTAAACTGTCCAATATTGCTGATAATAGAATATGGGGATGGCTCGCCTTGACCTCAGTAGCCCATTACATGGCCACGTATTCACGATAGCTGTTTATTGCAGGACACACTCCTAGTGGAAGGACACACGTTCCAGGTGGCAGCCGCACTTCAAGCACTGGTCCTAGACCTGGTCCTGTCCCAGGTGGTCGAACGACTCCAGGTGATATGTTCTGCAACTTTAGTTCCTAAACCAAGGCATCATTATATGAATGAACATCACGCAGAATTCACAAAATATTACTACCACATGAAGTTCTTCATTTATGAATACAAGGTCAAGGACCAACACAGAGGATAATATGAGCGCTTTTCCTTTAAATCTATTTAGGTCAAAGCTATTTACTGTGAAGAATAGAAGTATGCAGACCACGTGAGTGCTTTTCAAACTGCCTGTTTGTGCCACCCGGCGGTGCACCAACTACCATCGACCGCAGTGCTGGGCCGGAAATTGCTGTTCTGGTTATTCACTGGGGCGTAGAGCATTGTTATTCGTAGTTTTCACGTAAGATTGAGATTTAATAGTTGTGCTCATGAACTGCTCTAGAGGCAAAGACACGTAGACGCAGATGCCGGAAAGCGCGTCACGTTGAAAAGTAGAAGTTTAATTGTGTTTGTACCCTTAAAGAAAGCAGACAGGTAATAGATTAAGTGAAGGTTTTGCCTTGGCGATTGCAATGCGGCCGTATCGGAAGTGCCGTGAAGCTCTTCGTCACGCGTTCGCGTGGACCTTAAACTGTTGTGGTCGGCTGTACTTCCTGCAACGACTCCGTCTTCCTGGACTAAAGAAAACGATGAAGCGTTCACTTAACCATGCAAAGCTTCAAATAGCCGATCTGTACAATTGCGAAGACTAATATGCTTGCTTCGAGGTTGCTTCCAGGTGATGCAGATTGTTTGTAGGTGATACAAGTATACCAGTTAAATGAGGTGACAGAGGTTGCTTCTAGCTTGAGATATTTATTTACAAGCATTTACCAAGTTTATGTTAGGTTGTTGCTAAGCTGATTTTTAGCATAGACAGGTTCACCCTAAAAATGTACAACTTGACACAAATGTCCAAATTCTAATAATAAAAACTCGCACTGAAGTCAAGCGTTCGCACCTCTCATCGTAGATGCGCTCTCTTCTCTGTTCGCTAGTATTATCTCGTTGTATGTACGTACTCGGGGCGTTCCGTTCGCCACCGTCACTTCACAGCTATTTGATGGGGTAATTGTTGCGTTTGGTTGTTCTAGCGCACCGCTGGTGAATAGTGATTTTAACCCCTTTTAAGCAACACGTACTTGTTTATCCTTATAGTTTGCTGGTAATAGGAGCAATTGTTGTCTCTGGTAATTCTAGCGCACTGCTGTTGAATAGTAATGTTTACCCTTTTCAAGCAACACGTACTTGTTTATCATTATAGTTTGCTGGTAAAGGCCATGCAAGTTACGGATATCGTAGAGAGCTTCACTGTTACAACAACATTTCAGGTTCCAACTTCACCAAAAGACGCTCGCGCTCGAGTTCGCTCTTGCTAGTAGATGCGCGTGTTCATTACTTTGTCCCGTCAGACGATCAGGAAGGGCATTTGTAGAGCCGGACAGACAAATCCACAAATGCGTTCACTGGAAATATTGTTTAGTTCGCTGTAGACTCGTGCACAACTGCCTGTCTACAACTAAATTTTGACCTCTGGGTGCTTTACGGACCTTTCGACAATTGATCGGGAATGGTATGTCTATTTTTGAGCTGACTACATGTTTCAATAAAGAAAATCACCAAAGAAGCATCAAAATCCCATGCTTCATAATTAGAGGATGTGAACATTAGGAACATCCTGCAGTGCGTTTTCGGTAAAGATTATGGTATGGGTGTTTCGCGTTTGAAACATGGGCTTGAAATGACGTCGAACGGCCCTCCCTTCTCCTCATGTGTTTCCAGGTATGTAAAAAGCGAATTTTCTAGCTATTCATTCAGTTCATGCTGAGACAACCTTAGGTAGACCATGGAAGCTGTACGTTAAAACAACAGCGGGAATGAAATACTCGAGCAAAAATTTACGAATTTGTCTTGCTTAATGTGCTGACAGACCTTAACAATAAAATGTACACCTCCCCCCCCCCCCTCCAACCATCGGTATGAGTGACGGTTGATGGAGCTTCGCTGGTCATTCACTTTCGCCCGACGGGATAGCAACCGATTTTTCGTGGTTATTCATCTGCTTCGTTGGAGATTATAATGAGTGAACCCAACTGCCTTATCCTTTATATAACCGGACATTTGTTATCACGGTGTTGTATGTGTCCCGGGCATGTCTTATTGTCGCTGATGCCGAGCCGTTATGCGTTTGTTTATACAGACATACGCTTGAAAATACTGACACGAACAGTGATTGTAAGAGCATGCTGCTGAGCTAGCTGACAAGTATTGATTCTTAAAGACAGAGTGGGCAAACGCGGACACAACAAAAAAGTAAAAACCCAAAAATGCCGACGTACAACTCATGAGTCGCACTATGGCAGCGGGAAAGAACGAAGGTACGAAAGCTTATTTGGCCAGGCTCGTGCAATAAGCGAACCTATCAATCAGGCATGGGTGGTGGTGTATGTGACACGTGACAGTTGTGACAATGGCTTTCTTAAGAATCTTTGCGCAAGTTAATTGATGGTTGCCTAACGCATGCACTAGTGCGATCATTCATACACAGCTAAGGAGACGAAGCGAAAAGCAAAAGATACACAAAAATAGATTAGAAAATGCAGTGCATAAGAGAGAGTGAATATAATCGGGAAATTAAGCCAGAAATAAAAAAGAAAAAGCAAAAAGAAAAAAGCAAAAAAGTGAGCAGAGATAGACAAAGAAAGAAATGAAAAATAATCGAGACTAAAAAACAGAAAAAGTAAGAAGGGAGAAAAATAAGTACTTTTGAGGGCCATCAAGTTTTGTTGTTTCTTCAGGCTTGGCATTATCAATGCATAGATACACCTCATTTTTTTGGTGCTACTTAAGCCTATTACTTTTGCCTTGCTTGCATTCATGGTCATTTGATTTTAGGCTTCAAAACAGCTCGAATAATTATTGCAATATGATTTCCAACAAACAGTGCGTCAGGTGGTGCTATCTTTTGTCTGCGTCCTTTTTGCTGTGGATCATAAACGTAATTGTACTTGGCCAAGTTATTGTTATCCACTTGTAGTTCCTTAGGCTAACACTTAGAGAACGTGTACAATTGACGTGACCACAATTGAAATCAACTGCCACTGCCAAGATTCTCACATTTTGCCAAGTTGTCCAGAAGCCTTTGGGCCTACTTCAAGGCTATAGTGCTACAGCGGTGGTTTACCCCAGGTGGTGGGCACACTCCAAGTCCTGGCATCGGCAACCTCACAACCGTTCCTGCTGGGACGACACGCACTACACGCAGGGTTCCTAGTGGGACTACTAGACCTACTAACAGACCTACTAGCAGACTTAGCACTCATCGACCAGTTCCTACACGCAGACCCAGTACAAGACGCACTACAGGTAAATTATATTTTAAAAAGATAAGTAGTGTCTGTTTTCTAATTACTGTGTGAAGTCAAGGGGCAATATACAGAGTGTTTCAAGAAATGCGTCCAATATTTTTTTTAAATCAGCAAAAGACATAATTTGCTTGCTGACAATTTAAAAGACAGTATTGGGAACAGTAATTAGGAAAGTTAAATTATATATTTTCAATTAGGAGAGTTCGGCAAATAAGTCAAATTGAAGAAAGAAGTTTTTGATGCGAGAAAAAAACATTGTCGTTTTAAAAAAACAGAAAAGGTGCCTCTAGTAATAACTACGAGTCAATTAAATTATCCTGAAATCTGCGGTGAAACCGAAATCAATGGACTGAAGAGCGCAATAAGTAGGCGACTGAAATGACTTCCCTATTACGGGGCTGCACTTTCTTTCCGTTCGATAACGTATGTGCGTCATGCGTGCTGTAATTGCGAGCGCAGCCCACACGCTCACACAACGAAATCAGTTTACGGTTGATATAACAACGCTCTCTCATTTCAGTTGGGCTCACTCGCGTTTCAGTTTTGGCTTCGCCACAGACTTTGGAAGAATTTCATGATTGATTGATTGATTGATTGATTTTCGGGGTTTAACGTCCCAAAACCACGGTATGATTATGAGAGACGCCGAAGTGGAGGGCTCCGGAAATTTCGACCACCTGGGGTTCTTTAACGTGCACCCAAATCTGAGCACACGGGCCTACAACATTTTCACCGCCATCGAAAATGCAGCCGCCGCAGCCGGGATTTTATCCTGCGACCTGCAGGTCAGCAGCCGAGTGCCTTAGTCACTACACCACCGCGGCGGGGCGGGAGAATTTCATGAATTCGCTGGTATTACTAGAGGTCACTTTTCTGAAATCTCAAAGCGACACTAAGACTTTTGCATGAAGGACTTCAACTCTTTCATTTGACCTAATTGCCTAACTGCACTAAAAAATAATTATTTTAACATTCTTAATTACTGTTTCAAGTAGCACCTTCAACCCTCTTAAGATGCTTGTCACCATATAAAAAGCAACTGTGAAGACAGCGCGCAAATAGCGCCTTCTGTTCTTTAAAGAATACAGGATTTTTTTGAACACCCTGTATACTGATCACTCAGCTATTGACGCCTGGCAACGTGTTTTCTGAATATTTTTTTTCTTGCAAATGTAGCGTTGCTGTTGCTGCGGGCCCCAATAATATTTTCCCGTTTTTAGTTACTTTTACGTTTTTTCGTAAAATATATCTTCATCAACGTAAGAAAGTGTATAATGCAGGAGGCAGAGGTGACTTTTTGTTATATTTTGTTGCTAGCTTAGTTTAATATTAAAACTAATAAACACACTTTAGTTCGCAAAGAATTATATATATCAATACGTGTTCTGTATAAAGGCCTGGCCCCTCATATTTCGACAATAACTATTGCTTGTTTGTGAAACTCAAAAAATGCAATAAGCCTGCTCGAATGCCGGTGCACTATTGGGTTCCGAACAAAATATTTCCCAGGGCTTGTCAGCTGTAATAGTTTTCCTATACGAGTTAGTGTTCGATGGCCTGGATATTAGGTTAATACGCTGCATCAGTAATTTCTCAGGGAACCTTTTTGGAATGTACGACGCAGATGTGAAATGTAGGGTTATTTGTAATTCTAAAAATGTACCTTTATCAGGAAGATAAGTTACCGTGGTTTTTAGTTTTGCCCGACCCAGAAAAACCTCCACTGTAAGCACGTTAACCACTGTTTATTATGACTGACGCATATTGGAGGTGAGAGCGTAATAGAGTTTGCTGGGTGCCCTTACCAGTTGTACCAGATGTGCTGTGACATTTAAGCTTTGGGTATCGAAAAATTTGGCATGATTTTGCTGCTATTTGTTTTATGCACGCAGGCCACCTTAGCTTAGATATGAAATAATAAGCAAGGTGTTTGTATTACCTTGCAAAAAAGGGAGCGTGATTGACTTGTTAACGGAAGGGGTTAGTATGGAAATGGATAGCTTTATGTGCGATTAGGAAACATTTTTTTCAACCCTCTGGAGTGCTTGAAGACTGTTTGTCTGTTTTTTCAGAAAGAAATATTGGGCACAAGTATAAGAAATATTTTTGTTGCATATTCATTAAGGTCATTGTGCAGTCTCTATACAAAAGCAAAAATAACTGAATATATGCAAAACTTCATTTGATTGAGCCAACAGTTACCCAATTTTAGCAATAAAACTGCACAAAATTCTTACGAAATAAACCTCGATCAGAATTTAACTACAGTGTAACGCGCTTTACAATCTGTCACTTTTAACGAAAGCAGACTGTACGTCACATTCACACAATCTCACCGCTATTGCCATTGCGCTTGCGCAGGCACTAGCCAGCCACCTACACGAAGACCAACTCCTAGGCCCACAGTGACGCGAGTAGTCCCCACCACTCGCCGCACTACCCCAAGTACGACTACCAGTACGACTACGAGCACGACCCGCAGAACAACCCTCAGAACGACCAAAAGTACGACAACAAGCACGACCACAAGTACAACCACCAGCACGACCACGAGCACCACCACAAGCACCACCACGAGCACGACCACAAGTACAACCACCAGTACGACAACAAGCACGACCACGAGTACAACAACTACGACAACTACAACAACTACGACAACTACAACAACTACGACAACTACGACAACAACTACAACTACAACCACGACAACAACGACAACCACGACAACTACAACAACTACGACAACTACAACAACTACGACGACAACAACGACTACGACTACGACCACGGGTAAGTATGCAGAAAAGTTTATTTAGCTCATTTTCATGATACACCGAAACATTTCAGAATGCACGCTTTCGTGTATGAGTGGCTAGGGGGCTAGGCTGCTGACCCAAAGGTCTTACAGTACTACGCGGTAAAAAACATGGACGGAAAACCCTTCCATGTTTTCTACCGCGTAGTACACTTAGATCATGTATCACCAACTGGCCCAATCGTCCACCTTGACCCATAGGTCGCAGATTCAATGCCGGATGGGGCAGTCACATTTCGATGGACGCGAGATAGTCGACGCTAGTACTGTGAGATGGTTAAAATTTCGCGCACCTTCATTACGGCGTATCTCAATATCATATATTGGTCTACAGATAATATTAAACAGATAAAAAATCCACCAGAAACCGCGTACCTGGGAATCAACGTTTCGCGAAGCATGCGGAGGGAAGGTGACCATGTTGCAATTTTTTATTGAGCAACACGTCGTGAAATGACGCTAAATATACATAGAAAAGTGGCACGCACAGACATATGTTGAAGAGTTGGTGATGTTTATATAACTAGTTGTTTGCACTTGCGCAACGATGCCAGCTAGAGCATGCGTATTGGCAACAGTAGAAGCTGATATGAAGCGCTGACGCTCGCGAGGATGCTGGCCCTGGACACTGCTGCATTAGTCAACTTCTGCGCATGGCAACTAACCACAATTTACGTTAACCCAACGTGACGGCTGTATTAAAGGAGTACATATGTAATGTTTATAAAATTGTGTAGGCAGCACTGCTACAACCATTGACGTTTCACGAGGATTAGCGTCTATTTGAAAAGTAGTTCCGAGACTTGGCGAAGCCATGTGGTGAAATGTTTAATTGTCACGAAGAATGCTTGGGTTTGATTTCAGCTGGGACCTGACGTTTATTCTTTGCATTCGTGTGGTCGACGCTACCGATGTCGAGTGTTTTTTAATGCTCGCGTGATAAAATTGCCCATGTGTGTTTTGGTTGTTCCTAGGTAGATACTGAGTGACAATCACCTGTCGCACATACCCACATACCGCTCATACCCACTCGTGGGTTTGTGGCAATGTCTGGCGGGAAATGTTTGACGACGTACGTGACGGCATTGTGACATTCATGTCTTGACCAGCGCGTCATACTTGTCAAACAATCTTGCCATCTCATGCTAATTTTGGTTCACACCAAGTTAACGGGGTGACCACGACAGCAGCCAAATGTAAGCGGCTTGATAGATTGATAGATAAATACGCTCAAAGTCACCGAAGCTTGCTAAGAAATGATTTTATAATAAACATCTTAGAAAAATAACGAACACTGCAGCTATGAGTTTTTCATACGTGTCCTACAGACGATGAAATTTATTTGAGGGGTCACTCCGGCTACTTGCAATAGTTATTTGGTGCCTCCGTCTGAAACTGCACGTGAATCAAGCGCCGCACATTGAAAATGTTCATATTTGGATCACGTACTTGGCAACTTCTTTCTTTACTTATGAATTCCGCTAAAACTGTATTTGCTTATATATGGGTATTCAGTTTCAGTGTTTTTAAAGAAAAGCTGGATATTTTTTTTTTGTCCGCAGGTGGTTCTTTCATGCAAAAACTTCGTTTGGCGCAATGTATCACGCTTTCGGAACTTATTGTCTGTTAACCTGCAGCCAGTGGCGCAGCCAGCGAGTGGCACATCAGGCCCGCGATTATTATCATAATATTTTGTCGCGGGCCGCATACATTTCATGTGTCTTACCGACTTCATTTATTGACAATGTTCCTGGTACAATTTTTTATGTTACTAAATGTTTATCTCGTGAGAAACCAGTTAGCACATTATTCAAGATTATTCACGATTTGCATGCTGCCGCTCACTGAAAAGACCGCTCTCCACAAAAAGATAGGCCAGCTCAGTTGTTCTTTTACTTTGCATTTCACCTTTGTTTTTCATGCACTCTATGCTTAGTCATAAACGTATATATTGATATTCAATGTTCTTCTTTCTTTCAAAGCTCCTCCACCTAGTTATGATCGACGTAAGTACACGAATATTTTCTTAGATGATTCGAAGCATTGTAGTGTAACCTCATCATTTTTTCTGAGCCTTTTATAGTAGTGTAATTGCAACCGCTGAAAATTCATAATAACGTGCGGAAGTGTTGGTTTTATTGCGATAACAATGAAGAGATGCATATGAAGACATAACAGAGAAGGGGTAAGGTAGATGCTGGATGCACATTTTTTGCTGCTGCCGTCGCACTCACGTTTTCATAAAGTCAATTACCTCTCGTGTTGTATGCTCTATGTGCAACTAAAAGCGTGCAAAGACTACTACGACGCATCCAGAGATGAAACGCACTGACCATTTGCGTTGCACGAAGGCGTATGAAGAAATATAAGAGAAGCGGGTGAGGTGAAAGGAGGGGGGCTGCGTCGCTTGGGTGCTTTTCTTCACCACTGAAACTACCAGCGCTGTTGGCTTTCTGTCGTGGAGGGCTGAATCACGTAACACCTCTTAGGTAGTATGATGGGGCAACCTCTAAAAAATCTACTTTGCGATTTTGGCACCGAAAAATCCACTGTACTCTGAGCAACAAACCTGTGGAAGCCCGACGTCGAGCGTACGCTCCACGAGGTTTCAATGCCGCACTGAAGTGTACCGCGCGCCCTCTGGCGTACGCATTGCGCGCACGTAAACCTAAATTTTTCTCAAATTGCGCTCTCTGTAAATTTTCAAACCTCAATGTACCTTTTCTCAAAAGGTATTGAATGGTTTTCGTTGAAGTTTTGTGTGCGTGACCTACACCAAATTACAAACAACCTGCACTAAAGAAACTGCTGATTTCGTAAAAAGTGAAGGTGTAAAAAATTACACAACAATACGCACTCTTCGGTGCGTTGTGCAAGCCATTTTTTAAAAAAATCTGGAAAAATGTAATATTCTTTTAGTTCATATGTAACCTATGAGTCTCTACAACAACACGACTGGATATGGTTACATTCTTTTCAAATGTTGCAGACAAATGGTACACTGAATAGGAATGGTCCATAAAAATGATTAGCTCGTAAAATTATATGGGAATACTTGCAGCCATTCTTAAAATTTGATGCTAAAAATAACATATACCATTTACCCTACCACACCTACACAAACACATGTATTGCTTGAAATGTGCTGTCTGTTAGGTTTAGGGCACATGCTTTTTTTGTTATGTCCAGTAAAGCTGTACAGTGTGAATGATAATCACTACTTTTTTTCTTGGGCTATCAAAACGTTGTTTTGGGATTGTTGGCGCTAAGTTGTGTTCTCTTAAAGGCTTCAATAGGTAGCATCATGGCCGTCTCCTTCTCAATTGCCCCTTTTGATATCACTTCTACGGTGCTCTATAGCGTGCCAGCTTCTTTGCGGTGCTCGCTAAGGCCTGGTTTTCATTCCTTGCTGGAACAATTTGATCTGTTCGCACTCTACGTTGCTTAAGCTTGCCATACTCGTACTTTGTGCCTTTTGTTATGTACTGATAGTAGAGCTAAAGCACCCAAACGTGTTTTGCAACACACTTATTCACAAAGCAGGCTCAATTGTCGCTGGTAAATTTCCTCGGCTAAGCTGTTTAATGAACATATTCCACCTATCTTCATCAGTCGTGATAACTGCTTGCATAATGAGGCGTGATAACTATCTGCATTATTCCATCTATCTTCATCAGTCGTGAAAACTATCTGCATTATGAGTGTAATAACACGGCTGGCACGCTTTGTCTACGTCCTCGCGTTTATTTTCTGCTCGGTATTCAGAACTATATGTCTCTTGAATTAATTTCCTCGAGTGGGCAAGTGAATGAACGAGTACAAAGAAACGGCAAGAAAGAAAGAGAAAAATGAAAATAAATAAACCGAGGACATAATAATGTAGAAATACAATAAAATACAGCAATAAAACGCATAGAAAGAGAGAAGGGGAAAATCACAGCATACTCATGGAGCGCATGATGCTGATTGGGGCGAAGAATTCATCAGTTCGTCTGCGCTGCCGTCCGTCCGTGTAATCATCTGTGCGACAATCCATCCGTCCGTTCGTGCGTCCGTTCTTCTGTGTTTCCAACCTACCATCTGTCCGCCCGTTCATCCATGCATTTGTCCTGCATCCATGCATCTTTTTATCATATTGTAACGAACAAATACAGTGAGGGAAGCTAAAACAGCTATTTAATAATGGCCAACTTGTGCCCGTCAACTAAATACACAAAGGTTGTGAGCTCACTGGTCAAAACTTGTCCTGCACCCATGCATATTTTTATCATATAGTCTTTTTATAGAAGTACCGCCATCCAACAAACATTCCAAAGACTAAACGAGAGGTGGAACAGCCTGACTATAGGAGCGGCACGCACGTGCTATCTAACGGCCTGCGCTTTGTGTCTAATTCCCACGTTTCGCCACTTAAATATCGTGGAACCGCGGCCCAAACACTCGCTAAACCTTTCTAAAGCTAAGAAAGTTACGCTCAGCAAGTTTATTGTGGCAAAAACATAGTGCTGAAAGTGCGTCCTCTTGATACTTGTTTTTCGTTGATAAGCATCGAATTCAAAGCAAATTTTATTGCAGATTAAGTCACCGATACTCGTCTCTATAGGGTATTTATTCAGAACGAACTATGCTTTTATTTAGGATTAACGTGCGTGGGTCTCCACCACAATTCAAATGAGTGCGCGCGTGCCACTCCTCTAGTGCGGCTGCGCAGGTGGCTACGCACTACTACTACGCACTACTACTACATTACATGCATACATACATACGTACATACATACATACATACATACAAACATACATACATACATACATACATACATACATACATACATACATACATACATACACACACACACACACATACATACATACATACATACATACATACATACATACATACATACATACATACATACATACATACATCGCGGACGCACGGCCCATGGCTTCAGGAGCTTCGCCCGTAAAGTGCGTCAACTTCCGAAGTGGAATCGTGTGGAAATGCGAATTCATTGCGTTGCGTCCATAACGGCGTTGCTCACGTGAGAACCCAGCACTAGAAAAATAATGTATTTATTTTTTTTCTTACATCGTGCAGCCAATAGCACCGTTTGACGCACGTGACGTTTTTTTTTCTGTCACGAGAAACAGGGTATGCGTTTCCAGCTCCACTAGATAGCATGACGGTTAAAAATATTACGAAGTGAACAAAACAAACAGCGTTCTCGGTTTGAAATCGGCGTTTCACACCGGCGTCTCAACCACACATTTTCGGATGTTCGTGAGAGACGCCCAGTCAGCGAATGGTCGAGAGTACTTATGGCGCCAGTGGACGGGAAAGTGGGCCGCAGGGAGGAGAGAGAGCGAACGGCGAGAGACATGGTGCCGGTTTCGTTTGCTTGGGACGCGCGCGCCCGCAGCTGTTGCTATGGGAGAGGGTAATGAACAGATCCCGACGGACGCCTGACATAGCCCGAGTAAGAAATGCATTTGCATTAAAAAACCGAAAATTTCTATCGATGATTACGATACTGCCTGATGCGAATTCCTTACGTTCCTTCGTGTCGGAACAAGGGCAAAGGATTGAAAGTTTTGTCTTTCAGCGAGGTATGCACTACTCCATAAATCATAATTTATTATAAGTACTGCAGCACCCCGTACGCTATTATTTGTCATTAGGCAGATAGGGGTTGTACCACTACACATCTGTAATTTAGTATTTGTATTTCGTTGATGCGGCAGGTTGCTGGTGATAACGAAAGATTATGGCTGAGCACTTGGCAGTGGGTGAGAAACTGTAAACAACACACTCGTTCGGGATCGCGTCACGAGTGCTTGTTATTTCACTCTTCGGCCAAGCTATATTACAAACGTCTACGCTAATTTTTGCCCTACATGACGCCTATGGGGGGCGTAATTGGAAACTAATTTGACAGACAAGTGTGCCTCTGTGTTGGAACACTCCACTGCTACGCAGAAGCTCCTGGTTGAAATTGTATTTTCTATACTGGGTGTTTTGTCTCGTTTCTTATTTATCTATATCGGCTATGCCACCAATGGCGACAGCAACATACAGCAACAGCGACGGCGACGCCCCTTAAAACAGGCTTAACCAGATAAGAGCTACATTCTCGAAAAAAAAAAAACAGAATGAAGGCGTGGCGCCCTCTTGTCTGCTCGCGTCCCTAGTGATATTATGTTTAGGTATACAATATCAAAAAGAATTTACCACTTGCAATGTTGGGGTGGAAGAGAAAACAACTTTTATGACGCCAAAAATAGGTCAGGTGAGGGAGGGGGACAGGGACAGGGAAGAAGTAGACGATGAGCCCTCAGGTCGCTCTAGGTGGCCGAAAGTTCGTGCGCTTTGGCGACCGCGTTGAAGAATTCATACAGCGTTGAAAATTGATACAAATACTATCTTTGTACGCTTGTTTGAGGAAGTTTTAAAATATGAGAAGAGGTGTATTTTGGATTTTGCACATCGAAACTTAAAACTCGGCTTTATTTAGTATATATGTAATGTTACCGAGGACGTAGGCTCTAAAGTTTTATGAAAGATATATATCTTGCTCAGTATAGACTTTGTTTCGTACTGTTGTACATCTGCCTCATATTTTGGCCCATATCGCGTTTTTAAATTTGCAGGTTCGTTCACTCTCATCTGTGTGTTCGAGTACCTCGAGAACATTATACCGCGGAATACGCCGCAGTGCACAGATTATGTGTACATCCGGTTCTTCGTTTATTCCTATCGAGTGAACCAGGAGCCATTGGTCTTCGAACACAAGAAGCGAATGGGTGAGCAGTTGCTCTATTTTTTCGGCATTTTCACATACATACATACATACATACATACATACATACATACATACATACATACATACATACATACATACACACGCGCTCATAGGTTTTGCCATAATATCTTAACGGAGTACTGACACTAAGTATTGCCGCTGAGGTAGCACGTGGGATGGATTTTTGTGAGCATGCCTATAACGTTTACCAAATCTTAACAGCGAATAATGCTTAAAAAGTAATTATATATATTGTGAAGTTTTCGTGCCTATTCCAGCTCAATACGCTGCGCCTCACGACATTGACATTACCTAAAGTGACCTGAAGGAAATAAACTTCCTTGACGTAACCATTACGGCTGAAGACCAAGACGCGCAGCTAAATTTTGACGTCATCACCATTGCATGTCTGCTGCGCTTGCACTAGCAGGCTACAATTTGCTGGCTTCTCATTAGTCCGTGAACCACGGCAAGCTTGTCGAATCCACAAGAAAGTGTTTGGCGATGATGACGATGGCAGTACTAATGTCGCGGTGCACATGCTGCGTGCGAAAGTCCATGCAGGTATCGCGAAAGTGCGTTCTAGTTTTCACTGACCTTTATCCGCGCCGATGACTTCCCGTTCTCGCAACTCCCTCAAAATCAACGTAGGGTAGTCGGTAATAAAGAGAATAATTAATTCTCTATGGCACACTACAACAAGCGATGTGTCACGTTATGACTAAAGCATCTCCAGAAACATAGGGAGAAAAAAAGGCGACAGGAAAATTGCTGCGTGAGTACCCCTTGAAAGCAACCCTGCGCTCAAGGACGCATTAGGTAAATAGGAAATAAGGGAGTTTGAAGAATAAAAAATAGATGGTGCGTCAGTACATGCAGCAAAATTTTCGTAAGAGAAAGTAATGGCAAGCAGTATTCAGTGCTGTTTGATGTTATGCAAAGATACACAATTTCAGTGGATAAAATACGCGATGTCTATGTTCGCCGCGGTGTCGTATCGGATTTATGGTAATCGACTGTTTACGCGCAGATCGTGGCTTCGATCCCAGCCACTACGGTAAGATTTCGTTCAATTTGAAGCGGTATAAGCTCGTGTGCTGCGTGGTATGTGCGCAAGTGAAAGAGCAGATGGTCGAAACTTCCGGAGCCCTCTACTACGTAGTCTCTGATATTCACTTCGTGGTATAGAGACAAAAATTGTCAGTTTTAGTTTTTACAATATTTCAGACACAATTCTTACTGCTTAATAAAAAAAACATCGGGGTAAGGGTATGATGTGAAATAGAAATTTAATTATTTTGGAAAAATGAATGATGATGGTAATGTAAGTAGTCAACATATTTCAGAAGCCTCAATACAAAAAGATTGGTGAATAGTTGCCCTTTACACATTTCCCATGTTTTTAAGAACTTCAGCATGTTTACAAATTTTCACCAAAAGGTTAAAACAATATTCTAGAAGTAACTTTATGGAATAACGATGTCTACGGGTGAAAGTATCAGTTTTTTAGCAACTTTCCTATCGAAAATAGATGTCGTCACCTATTCAAGAAAAATGATATCTTCTTTAGCCCGTTGTATTTGGGAACAGTTGAAGGCAATCGAACTGCGCTGATGTCAGTGGCTATTTTGTATACTTTACTGCCAGAAATACTGACTGGAAATCTGCCGTTAAATATGTCAGGAAAACTTGCAAGTGTTTAACTCTGCTGTTCACAACATCCCCGTCTACAGTTTTATCATTGAGCGTTTTCTAATTCTTTTTCTTATTCACCCAGTCCGAGTTAACTGGGGGACTTGTGATACGCATAATATTTCTTACTGGTAGTTCGCATGCTTCTTAAGCATGCGAACTGTGTTCTCTGCTTGTGGCACTTTACAGATGGTGCCGCCAAACTGTACTATGAAGATACACCCGCGGTGTGGCGCAAGCTCGGCTCGTACAGAGCCCTGGACAACTACGTCAAAACCAGCAAACGTTTTTTTCCTCTCTCGCGCTGGTTCCTCGGCATCTGGGGCAGTACATTAAGCCGGCTCATGTGAGTTTTGAAAGACCATGTTCTTAAACAGCAGTAGATTGTAGGCTGCCGAAACCTCACAAACTCTACAAACTTTCGAGATTGCCAGAAAGGCCGCAGTCATGACGCTTGTGAGAGGCTCAACAAACTTTAAATGAGAAAACGATTCAGCCGCTGCGCTGTATCTGTTAACACAGCGTAGCTGGGAGCCTTCCCTTCATTAGGTTCTCGCATTTTCATTTTTTCAAGTCTTTCAGATATATCACTGCTCTTCGTTAAAACTTCGTTAACCTTTTAGGTGAGAATACCGCCGCCACCTTTCAGAACTTCCAATTGAGATGTTACATTGACGTGACTAGAGTAATGCGCCCACCATTTCTTGGATTAATGTTGCTTTGTTGCGTTTCTTTGCAAGTTGTGTATAATAAGAGTTTCTTACTTTCTGTTGAACATACTCGTTTCGATTCTTCTAGTTTTGTAATAAGTTGCACAGATTTATGTGACTCATACTCGTTTTCTGGGCCGCTTTTCCTTATCATTCCGAGTAGACGAGTGGTTAGTTAGTATGTCAAGATCTATCCAACATCTGTGCCTCACACCACTTCATGATGCCCAGCTGTATAAGGACGAAATCCCGGGTATACATATAAATGTATCGAAAACGAGCAGCTTCGCGTTAAAATGTGCAAGAGACTGGTCATAATGCCCGCCCGTACAGTTTAATATTTAGTAGTGGTGGTTGCGTGCGTTAGCACGTTGTGTGAATAAATGTAGGTTTTATTTATGTTATCAAAAATTATTATGTTGTGACATATAAAAAAATCAAGGTTGATCTTTTACAATTTCAGCTGCTATGGCACAAAAAAGCTTCAGCTGAGACATGTGGCTCCAGGAGATTATTGAAAGACGTCGGTCTTGCTTGCCAGTATTTACCGATTTGTACGCGCTGATTGTAAGCTTGACATATATTGAAAGTATTCGGGTTGTAGTATACGCAACATTCGTTGAACTAACGTAAAAAATCAACACTGGAGACATTTACCATCAAGTAGATTGTAGTTTCAGAAATTTTACGGACCTGCAGACCACGGGATAGAATACCGGTGTGGCATCTGCCTGTTCGATGGAAGCGAGAATGCTTGAGGCCCGTGGGAATAAATATAGGCGCATGTTAAAAAATCCTCGATGGTCGAAATTTCAGAAGCACTCCACCAGCGTGTCTCAAAATTATATGGTGGTTTTCGGTCGTTAAAAGCAATTATTATTATTATTATTATTATCAGCAATTTCGCGATGGTCTTATGTACGGAATGTTCAAACATTTTCTTCATTGAAAGCATTTGTAAGAGTAGGAAAACCACCTGCGCAGATAGCTGGTGTATCCAGTGGGCACAAATAGAGACAATAATTTTCGCTGCGAGGTGCCCAATTAACTAAGCTATGATAATGCACATTTTAGCGACTACCTTTAAAACCCATTTTTACTTTCCACAGTGCAGGGTAACAAACTGAAAATTGACTACCAAAAACCAGTATGTTGGTCCACTAATGTGGTCCCTTTACAGGGCCAGTCTATGGGATGGCGACGTGTTCCGCAGAGCACTTCGTGCCACCCTGCGGAGTAATTTCAGCGAGAAGCTGACAATGAGCGACTTCAATGGCTTCGCCGTAATTAACACCATCATTCAGGACACCAGGATACTGGGTCGTGCCAAGTCATTCGGAGAGGTACGTGCACATTGAACAGATCTAGTAGGGGTTGTAATAAACAAAACGCTTTGTTCATTGCTTAAGAGTATGTCTCATTTGCTTATCATTTCTTCTTTCGTTATTAACATAGTAGCGTCCTAATGTTATCGTCTTAGAAAAATTGAGTGAAATACGAACAGCTATTTTTCGTTTCAATCAATAAAAATTGTCATTTCGCAAACTTTAATAAAAATGTCTTTTTAAACTAAACTTTTCTCACCAGAGTGGGAAATCAGTACCTTCAAAAAGTAGTATGTGTAATTTTTTGAACATATGCTAAATTACTTTCTAAATTTTAAGGATCTATGTAAAATGGAACGCATACAGAAAAATTACTGTCAACGCGCGTGGTAAATTGCTTGAAATACACCCCCACAACAAATAAGAAAGGCTCATTTCTTTGATCATGTAGAATGTTTCTTGAATACTCATAAATGTGTTAGGTACGGTACCAGTGGTTACGTTTCAGTGAAGCTTGAACATAAGTACCTCTATGAGCTCAACACAGTTCGTGCGTTATAAGCGCAACGCATTGCAAACTTTCACATTGTAACCGCTAAATGATGCCATCACTTGCTTACCATTATCATCTATACACACACTAATCAGTTGTACCGTGATACCTTCCCAATACATCGAGATCAATTAAAATACAGCTGGTGCATGTAAGTAGTCAATGTTCTTGGTATAAAAAGCAAGCACTTAAAAAGTTCAATATTCCAAAGTTTGCTGGACTGCTTTCTTTAGAACATAATAATAATGCTTTAATAATGCATAAGTCTTGCATGCTTATGCATTATTATTAATATTGTTGGGGTGGCGCAGTTAGCCAAGCGAGCGGTTGATAGGTCAAAACGTATGCACGCGGACCAACTTGATGGTGCTCGATTGCCGATCTCATGCATTCAACTCAATGTGATGTTGGTGGAGCTCGTCATATCAACGTCTTCATTTCCTATAGTTGCCCCCATCGAAAAAATGAAGCCATCCTGCTAATATAGACACGTGGGAATAGGCGTGTTGAAGTACGGCTTGAGGCGGTCTACGTGAGCGAAATCATGCCAACGCCTGCGGAGTTCACTCGGTGGCGTAAGAAGTTAAATGGCGTAGTTCACTAGCGCTGTACGCTCGACCATTTGGCAGGGGCTATGGTAATCGGACAGTATCTTGGGCTCTAAAGCATGAGCGTTGGGCGATACATACAGCCATGCAAGTGCCCCATGAACGAACGTTGCGGCAGGAGTGAAAGCGTCGTCGTGGGTCTCTTCCTAGCACTGTTGATCGGCCGTACTAAACCGCTTGGCTAGCTTTGCGGCACTCGCCTGCATGAGGGGTGGCTTCCGAGACAGGCGTGCTCTCAGAGGGATGTGGCACGTAATGCAGCAAAGTGTCGATCGTGTGCGATGGTTGGTGGCCATTCAGAAGAAAATTGCGAAATAGTCAGTTACGTAGCGGTGTTATGCACGTATGTCACAAGTCGAAGAATGAGGTCCCAGTTTGTTTGATAACATGCGACATTCGTCACGGTTACGTCACCCAGAGTACGATTAAACCGCTCGGACAAACCGTTTGTATCACGATGGTTGGCTTCACTCTTCCGGTGCACAATATGGCACTGCTGAAGAAGTGGTTCGATGCGTCGCGATCATGGTGCTCAGAGTACAATTAAACTGCTCAGACAAATCATTTGTCTCACGGTGGAAGGCTGTACTCTTCCTGTGTACAATATGGCACTGCTGAAAAAGTGGTTGGATTACGTCGGAGAAAAATACGCACCCACGGTCACTGAGGATTAGCTGTGGAAGACAATGACGAGGCACAAAACTACTGAGGTTTAAGGATTCTGCGCCTATTGCTGTCGCTGTGGCCAGAGCAGCAGTTTCGGCGTACTGCGTAAGATGATCCACAGTGACAATCGTCCATGGGTTGTCTGCCGTTGTGAATAGCTGTGGTCCGTAGAGGTCAATTCTAACTTGGTTAAATGAATGGTGTGCGTATGGAAGTGACTGCAATGAACCTGTTGCAGATTGAGGTGGGTTTTCCCGCCGCTGACACTCGCGGCAGCCGCGATTGAACTGGTAGATCAAATTAAACATTCCATGTCAGTAATACCTTTTTATGTAGGCGTTCGTAGGTCTTGAAGACACCAGCGTGAGCATATTGAAGGGGGGGGGGTGAAACGACGCACATATAGTAGAGCAGATCCTTCGAGAAAGCCTTCGAGCCACTTCTTACGATATGGTGAGTAGCTGCGCATAATTTTCTCAAATATGTTTCGTGGCATTATGACTGCAATGGGATCAAACCACGTTTCAAGTTCCCAATAGCTGTGAACACTGGGCATCTGAACGAGTCCCATAAATAAGTAGAGACCTACGAATTGGTCAAGCTCGCTCTCCATGATATTCAGGGATTTTGCAGTCGTCTGAGTACTCTACAGGTTGGTGTCGCAAGCCACTTCGCTCATCATTGATGTGGTTACGAACTGTCTGAAGTAAGACTAGAAAGAACGTACTTCGGCTGGCTGCGTGGATGTGTCTGTAAAAATTGGGAGGCAGCAATTCATCAAGCGCTTCCTCCAGTGACTTTGTCCATGGATCCATTGCCACATTGCGAGCTACTCACATCGTATTCATCCTTTTGTGAGGACTGATCAGAGATGTCAGTATTATCTGTAGCAAGTCTGGGCGCATTGTTTCGAATGTATTCATCGTTGTCAGTCAGGACACCGAAGTCGTTGTCGTGAACTGAAGGCATTCAGGCTATGATATCCTTGACCCTGGAGCAAAAAAAGAAGTTATATAAGATATATTTGTTGGTAATCGTAATTCGTATCATACATAATACGGACGGTGAAGTTTACGATAAATGCCCGCTGTAATATATATGCTACGCAGAAAGTATGTTCCCGTCAGAACAGTTTTAGGTATGACTGCACCACACAAAACTAACTTAACCGCACCAGCAAAGGTTCCAGAGCACAAATCAGATAAAGATCGAAATATTTACTTTTGTTTTTTGCAGAACGGCCATAAAATGTTCTTGGTGGAATCGCAATGTCTCTTGAGTTGGGTGCTGCTATATTCGCTGTAGACGTGTGGCCCCCTCTCGGTGAATTTCAGTGCTAGTCAAAAACGAAAACGTCTATGTGTTCATGACTATCGGTCTGCACTGCTTCGGCTGAGGTGTTGGTGGGTGAAACAAGCACAGCCACTAATTGCCAAAGACGACGTAGCATATGATACGCTGGGCTCGATGGATGATGAATGTAAAACTTTTATTGAGGTCCTGAAGGATTCCACCCCCATTTTATAGGGGTAGGATCGCGGGCCGCTCCCACGTTGGGATGGGGAGGCCCAACCTCACCGCTGCATCGTGGGCCTTCTGGAAAGCCTTGAGTTGTTGTATGAGAACCGGACACGTGAGCATCGAATGAAAGTTCTCAGAAAATTCTCCATTTTTTTGTAAAGAAGGGCACCTCCAGAACACGTGGTCAAAATCACTGCGATTCTGGCAGTCCGGACAAAGTTCTGAAATATCGGAGTAATGACTATAGGTTACGAGGCTAGGGTATGTTCCCGTTTAAAGCATGCGAAGAGAGATTGTCTGTGGCCTAGACAACTTTTCGTATGGCAATCGAAAGGACCTACGGCCTAATTGATAATGCTTCGTGATCTCATTGAAGGTAGTCAAAATGTCCCTTAAATGAAGGCTGGGGGCTGACTCTTCTATCTGAGAAGCACAAGTCCCGGCGCGGTAAGTGAAGCCTCGCGCCTTGGAGTGGGCTAGCTCGTTGACATTGGGAAGGCCTCCGACCCTTGAGCCAAGGTGAGCAGGGAACCAAATATGAGTGTGGTGGGTGAGTTCCCTGTCAGCGAGAGTTCTCAAAACTTCCTTGCACACGGAACCAGAGGCGAAGGCCCTAGCAGCGGATTTAGAGTCCGTATAAATATCAGTTCTTTGCGGATCAAGGAGTGCTAGTGCAATGGCCATCTGCTCTGCTTTGTAAGAAGAAGTGGTTCGAACCGACGCCGAGGATAAAATCTAACCCTTAGTATGATCTGCGGATACTACTGCAAAGCGCGCGGAAACGCCATACTGGGTGGCATCAACAAAGCATGAAACAGGCGAGTGTTTGTGAGCTTGAGCTATAAGAGAGGAGGCTCGAGCGACACGCCTGCCCGCGTTGTACTGTTGATGCATATTTCGTTGAAGGGGGCAAAGTTTGATGCGAGAGCGTATATAATCATCAAGTGGCGTATTTTGCACTTCGAGCGTCAGGGGGTTGAGTCCAGGTTTAACCAGAATCTTTCTTCCCGCTGGTGTGATTGAAAGCCTGGCTACCTGTACTGTTTGTTCAGCCTCGATAACTTCTTCAAGCGTGTTGTAGACTCCAAGTTTAATAAGGTTCTCAGTGCTAGTGCGCATGGGAATGCCAATAACTTTCTTGATGCTTTTCCTTAAGAGGATGTTCAATTTATTTCTTTCATGAAGTTGCCACCTGTGCATAGATGCGACATAGCTTATGTGGCTCATCAAGAATGTATGGAACAGTCTGAAGAGGTTGTGCTCTCGAAGGCCACCCCGACTGTTGGAAATGCGTGAGATTAGTCGGATGACCCCTTCCGCCTTAGAAGTCAGACGGTCGATCGTGTGGCCGTTCTGTCCATTAGCCTCGATAATCATGCCCAGAATGCGTATAAAGTCCACCCTTTGAATACGCTTCCCCGATGCCGCCATGTACAGCCTAATGACGATGTCGGCCAGTGGTTGCCAGTTTTTGAGTTTGGGTCCCCGTCTCGTGGGTCGATATAAGAGAAGTTCGGAGTTTTCTGGCGAGAGCTTGAGGCCCATTTTATTTATGTAGACCTCAACACAGTCTACGGCCTCTCGAAGAGAGCTCTCCACGGAGCCCTCCGAGAAACCGACACTCCATATGGTGATGTCGTCCGCGTAGATGGCGAACTTGGTGCCTTCTTGGTTTGAGAGCTTGGCAGCAAGGCCGCACATTGCAATGTTAAACAGCAGTGGGGAGACGACTGAGCGCTGCGGGGTGCCGAAGGAACCGAGATCGTAGGGCTCAGACTTGAGATCCCCAATCTGTATAGTGGCTTTTCTATTCCCAAGGAACGAGCTGTTGAACTTGTGAAAGTTGGCTCCTAAGTTGAGAGAAGAGATGGAGGCAAGTATGTGGGAGTGTGGGACATTGTCAAAGGCCATTTCAAGATCCAGACCAAAAATAGCTCTAACGTCTTTTGTCTCCTGATCTATGATGTGATGCTTCAGCATTTTCATGACGTCCTGAGTAGATAGGTGTGGTCTAAAACCTACCATGTTGTACGGGAACAGTTCAGTCTTCTCTATGTGCTTTGATGTTCGATGGTTGATGACATGCTCGGCAACCTTGCTTATACAGGACGTCAGTGAAATGGGTCGTAAGTTGCTAAAACTGGGATTCCGGCCAGGTTTAGATATGAGAATAACCGACACCCTTTTCCAGTGCTCAGGAAAAGTCCCTGTCTATCAAGTACGATTGATTTCTTTGGTGAGGTAGGTGACAGAGTCATCGTTTTAATTTCGTAGTGTCTTGTTTGTAATGCCATCTGGACCCGGGCTCGATTTCCAATTAAGAATGTTTAAGATGGTCCGGACCTCTGCTTCCTGGAAGGGCTTGTCCAAGTCGAAGGCTGGTGATCCCACGTATTGCGCGTAGCCAGAGGTAGGCTGGGTTGTGTCGAAAGGGAGGTATCTCTGTGCGAGACACTTCGTTATTTCCGTGTCCGATTTAACCTCCCTTTCTGAGTGCAGTATTCAGTCTACCAAGCGCGTCTGGTTGGATTTAGATTTGGTCTCCTGCAGCAGGTGTTTGAGGAGGTTCCATTTTTCCCTAACTCTCATCTGACCATCCAAGTTGTTGCTAATCTCGTCCCAATGCTATTTTTCCAGCGTCTGACAGTAAGTCGTTATTTTCTGGTTAAGACTTGCGAGGCGTTTTCGCAGTCTTCGATTTGTACGATAGCTTTCAACCTGGCTAGGAGGGCGCTTTTAGCCTCAAGAAGGTGAGCTATCCATTTTATTGACTGGAAGATCAGTATCTGTCGTTTTGGTGGCCGACTTGACGTCTTCGACCAGCTGAGACAGCCACTTGTTGAAATTCAGTGAGTCATTATTCTCCTCTGCGCTCTCCGTTCTGATCTTACGGAAGAGGTCGCAATCTGTGAATTTGAAAGCTTTAGAGGGCTTTGCTTTAATTTGTAATGTCCTACTCAGAATACAATGGTCGCTCCCCAAGTTTTCTCCCAAGTTTGACCATGACACGTCCCCCATTGTTGCGACAAAGGTGAGGTCTGGGGTAGTATCCCTAGAGCAAGAATTTCCAGTGTGGGTAGGAAACGTGGGGTCAGTGACCAAAGTAAGACTCAGATCCGATACCGCTTGCCAGAGCTCGGCTCCCTTGGCAGCGGTGCGAGGGTAGCCCCAAGCTGATGGGGTGCGTTGAAATCTCCCGCTATAACTATAGGTGCGTCCACTTTCTTAGCGATTGTAACGGCTTATGATAACAATGAGGTGAAGCTATGGTGCCTGCCTTTTGGAGAGCTATATATGTGGAGTATGAAAATGCTATTTTTAAGGTTGCTGCCAGGTATAATTTCTGAAAGAGAGTGTTCAATCTTGCTGTTTGCCATGTGCGAATTGTGCTCAGTGTAAGTGTACTTCTTGAACACAAACGTGCAGATACCGCGGCCATCTGGAGGTTTCGTGATGTGATGGGTGTAGCCTGACAGGCTCACTGTTTCCGTAAGCGTCTCCTGTAGCATAATAACATGTGGTCGAATTGGCTGGGATTGAATATACGGCTGGAGAGCTGCCTTCTTTGATTGGAAGCCCTAGCAGTTACACTGCCAAATTACGAAATTGTTAAGGTGTCCAGCCATTGTTGGGACCTTCAAAAGCTCTCTCCTGAGAAACGCTACGGGTTGCCACCTTCAGCACAATCCTGACCTTGGGTATAACTTGGGCCAGAGTAGCCTCGGCAGATTGTAAAGCTTTAACTTGGTCAGCCTCGATTTTTTTGTTTCTGCTGTCCAATACCGCAAGCGACTCGACAACCGCCCTGAGAGCAATTTTGATATCATTCCAGGTATTCTTGACCTTTGTTTTGAAATCTCTGTCCTCGTTATTGGCCGGTTGTTCTAGCACTCTCTTTTTTGTTGTTTTTTCCTCTGGCTGGACGTCCATGGGTACCTCATCATGACTCGCATCCGATGTGGCCTCTGTACAGAGAACGGTGTTTGAAGGAGACGGAGACGAAACCTGCTGTGATTTCCTTAAGTCGGCTATTTCATCTCTGATTTGCTCGATAATGGCCCTGAGATTAGCATTTTCCCTTTGCATCTGCGCGTATATATCTGAATGTTGCTCTGGATTGGTACACCCCTTTACCTGTGGTTGGGAGCACTTGATCTTGGATGCCCAAGTCTGGGGCTGATTTTTTTGCTGCACACCATTGCGGATGGTAGGCACCCGTGAGTTAGAATGGCCCTTAGATCAAGAATGTCCTCTGAATCTCGAACGGCCCCTTTCTCTGCCTCTGGAACGGGATCGCCCTCGCGGAGGTTGTAGCTGTTGGCTGACTTCACGCGGGCGCCAGCTGCTGCTCGGGTGCTCAGTCGTAGCGCGGCCGCCTGCAGCGTCTGGTAGCGATGGGAATTCTCCTCCACCATCTGTGAAGTTCATGTAGTCGGCGTCTTGTTCCGCTAATTCCATCGTATATTGCATCCGTTGCTCTCGTCTTCGTCGACGGACTATGTAGGGCACTTGAAAACGATGCTTACACGTCATGTCTGCCGTGAGATGTGGACCCCTACACAACTTGCATTATGGGGTGCAGACATGATCCCCCGAAGGAGATGACATACCACACTCTCCACAGAGCGCCTCCGCTGGATGGGGACAAACATCGGCTCGATGACCTAGCTTTCCACAGGCATAGCAGACATCCGTCTGTCGACAATACAGGGTGCAGCGAACGAAACCATTTCCACATATGACGTAATTTGGGACATTTAATCCGTCAAAGAGGATGATCACCGTGGTGGAATTCTTGATTCTTTTCACTTGTAGTGCAGTAGGGTTCTTTGGGTGTACAATAAGCGAATAAAATGTCCGCGTCAACACCCCTGATGATACCTTTGCATGTGTCATCGGGGGCAGCTCGGTAGGCACTAACATCAAAACTGGCGGTGCCGAGAGTAATGGCGGTGATCTTGGAATACGCTCAGGTGTTCCTTTCCACTGGAGGACCTATAACTGCAATGTTCTGCATCATATTCCAACATACCACGTCTTCCGTGACTTCTTCCTCACTGAGCGCTGCAGCCAGTGCGAGTGCCTTCGCGAACCTAATTTGACTCACAGTTCTCATGTCCAGGCCATTTCTAGGTCTCACAATGACTCGATGGTGACCTCTTGGAAGGTGACGAAGTCTAGAAGCAGCGATAAGACGCTTCTTTGCCTCAGCTAGGGAGCACTGAGGCGACCACGCGTCGCTGTGCATGGAGACGCTTGCTTGCGTCTCGGTCCTGGGGGTATGCGTCCCACGAAGTTTACGTTTAGTGGTAGCCACAGACCATCCAGAATCTTGAAGATCATGGGGCGTGATATCCTCCCCATCAACAGAGACTTGCATAGACATTCCGTGCGTAGAGCGCTGAAACACCTTTCCGAGAAGGGCCGGCGGCCGCTCCGCCATAGCCTCAGCCTAGCGCGCTCAGCTGAGCAGATGGGCAACCAGAAGGGTCTCGAAAAAGAGTCAAAAAGCTCACCCACAGTTAGATACTTGGTATCGATGTAGTCCCTGTGGTTTTATGCGTCGACTGGCTGTCCAAAAACATTTTCGAACGTGGTGCCGATGTTTTCACATCCACGCAAGAAGGCGTCTCCAGCAGAGTGTCATACGCTGGGTGTTACAGGTTTTTTTTTACTTACAGGCGAGGCCTATAGGCTTTGTGAAGGTGGAGTGATGTCACGTTACACCTTATGGTCATCCAGTTCAGTAATGACTTGTTGTTCTGCTGCGGAAACCCGGTGGGGTCGTTGTCATGCTAGCACATAGGAGCCTGTGTTGATTTGACGAGCAGTGGTAGAAGTTTTGCCATGTGCAGGTTGAGCAACATCGAAAGATTCGCAGAAGTGGCACAGCTCAGTTCAGATGGTGACTGTTCATCTGCGGCTGACGAATCGAATACTTTTGAAGCCGTTCCAACCGAGTGGTTAAGCATGCTGACGGCTGCAAAGTGACCTCGGAATGATTTTTGCTTCACCGTAAAAATTTGTTCCTTATCGAGAGCTTTTTGAGGTCCGCGTTGTGTGCCAATCGTCGTCACTTGCTGTTGGGACCTGTTCCACTACTGTCAGATGCGGCTGTCGGCGCGAACAGCCGTACGGTAAATCGCATCCAAATTCACACCAGTCTGATAAAATACATAGAAAAATTGGTGAGGCATAGCGCACTGGCTCTATTTGAAATTGAAAATGTCGATTAAGGGAGAAGTGGTTTGCGACTTAGAAAGAAGCTTGGTGGGTTCAGACAACGACTTCACTCATGCCGTCGGAAAGTACAGGGAGCAAAACGACCGTTTTCAGTGGAGTGGCAGTGTCAAAGAAGACACTGCCACAGAAGAACGTGTCGACAACTAACTTGTGTTCTGCTTTATTCGTATGGCCGTGTACACTCTAAGGCAAAATGGTTTTAAAAGGGTGTGCAGCTCGTCCTTTTGGGGACTAATGGGGCTGCCACAACTAATTGTTCTTTAAGGAACTAACGGCACTTGGTCTAACAGTTAGTCCTCTTAGACTAACTGAAGATACTAACACCTAATCCTCATATTTACACTTAAGTGGGTAACCGTTAGTCCCACAAGTCACCTCACTGAACTGACATTTAGTCCTCACAATCTCAAAAATATACAGACAAGTTTATTCAAGTTGGCTGGACAAGAAATCAGAGTGGAATGTGGGTAGAAATCACCGAGTGCTACATAAAATATACACAAACCTTCCGTAAACAGGTACAAAGTCTGCTTGAGTTTTTACACTTTATGGGACAGCCGTTAGTCCCCACATTTACACCAACCGTTAGTTCTCACAGTTGCACCTTGCTGGACGAACTGGTGGTCCACTAAATAATCTAGTCATCCAATCAGCCAAGATTTTTATCCCCAGTTAAAATATTGCTTTCCTATTTATTCTCCGCCAGGCCTCATACTTCTTCCGCCCGTTTTTCTGCGAAGTGAGCAACAAATGGCGCGGAAAAAAACACGCAAAAAGTTATTTCGCCATCTGCGTATCACTGCTTTCGCATTCAGTGCAACAGCGAAAGACAAAAGTGAGACAATTAAATCTTTCATTTTTTAAACACACATGAAGTTTCTCCATTCATTAGGGAAGTCACGGTGAAATGTACTAGATCAGTCTCATTATCATATTTCATACAGTCCTTATGAAGCTCCTTCGACGGAAGCGATAGATGACAGGCATTGCAGACCCCAGCTCACATAGCCAGCATATTGAGTGCCCAAGGCTGCACAATAGATTGGAAAAACTGTTAGTCACACAATACAGAAGAATATGACAAGAACATGCTAGTTGATAATAATACATACATGTAAAATATGACTCGCAAATAACTTTACCTTCACATCTCGTACAACTATTCTCGTAGAGTCCTTCTGAAGCTGCTCCGGCGAAACCGAGAGGTGACGGTTGCTGCAGACGTCACCGCACCCAGCCACAGCTTTCTGCACCGTGTGTGCCCGCGGCTGCTCAATAAGATTGTAAAAATTGCTGTCACACGTGACAGAGGAAAAATATGCATGGATATAACAAATACGTGCAAAGTAAAATGAAAACACACGTGTAAAATATGAAATGCCATTAATTTCACCGTGGTGTCATGTATCGTCCAAAACACACTTTGAGCCATGTAGCACAACAGCTAAATTTCGGTGGCCCCAGCCGTACCTGTGAGGCGCCGCGAACCACAGTGCCCTTAAAAAGTCAGCGAGTTGTAATCGAGCGACATCGTTCAGCTCGAGCAAGCGAAGGCGAGACTGAACACGGCGTTGCACGTGGAGCGAGGGCCGCCAGCGAACCTCAAACAGGAGAGTGAGCGTACGCTGGGCCGCCGCCACGCACATCGCCGAGCTGGTTTAGAGCGAGCTCCCCCCCCCCCCCCCCCAAAAAAAAAAACGACGGTAATACGGCCCTTTTCCATGAACTCGAGCAAGTGTAGTGAGCAAACGCGAGTCCAACGCTGGGACTGTCGCCAGCGGTCGGCGCCGAGCTGCTTGCGACCAATTGATGTGGAAGCCAACTGTAATGGCGACCCATTCTCAACGAGTTTCGACGCTCGCGAAAGCCCCGCCAGCTCGTCCCAGTGCACTTACAGCACACGACGTAATACAACCAAGCTCGTTACTAGCAACCGCAACGTCTTTTATACTACTGCCAACACAACGACGAGGTATCTCATCACCCCCACCCCAGTATCGTAAGCCCGGAGCTCATCACGGCGGCGAACACAGTCGGGCACACGATGAGCGAGTGTCCGGGTGGCCGATGGCATTGGTAGCCAATTCGCAGGCAATCAAAATGCACAGCCGAGCTGCAGACGCCTAAGCCCTCCTTGGTTGTGCATTTCTTGTGTGGGATATACAACACAACCGAGCCCGTTGCCAGCAAGCGCGATATGTATCAAACACCCGACAAGTACGGCAGAATAAAGAATGAACACTTACTTGTTAAAGAATCCAGCGCTGATTTTTGCACCTAGACTGAAATGGCGTATTCGATAGGCAAGCTGTCTTCTCGGCCGCCACATTGGCCTTTATTCCCAACCGGGGGTGTCGTGAGTTGGTCGTGACCATGTTCACTAAGCTAGAGATATACAATCGGTGTGGCAACGTGTCGAGACCTACTACAGACTTCATGGGTCTGGTGAAACGTAAAAGCGGCAGCGCACGCTCATCCAAGCGTATACTCAAAGCACCGCGGCGTGATTCCTAGACAACGCCTCCTAAAAAAACTGCCTGGAACGTCGATCTTTTTTGAATTGGGAGCCTCCTGCCAGCACGCAATCTCGGAGTCCGTGCCTCCGGCCTTGTGTTGCGACCGGCCGCCGCGCGAGTCCGCTCACTGCCGTACCGTTCAGTCACGTGACTTAACTGTACCGCTTTGTCATGTGGCATCACGGCTACTCGGAGGCAACTGTGGGAGCATTGCTGAGTTTGCACAGGGCCGCCGTCGGAGACGCTCGCCTTCGTACCGAAGGAGGAGGGTAAAATTAGGTGGTAGGGCAGTGCGTTCGGGGCTGAGATTCCAGGCATAATTTTTTGAGGAGGCGTTCTCCTAGATCGTCAAGCTCTCCGAGTGGGACGCAACGCCAGCTGTCACCAGCAAAATACGGGGGAAGACTAAAGCAGAAGAGAAGAGCACCGCTAGTGTTTTTGACAACGCTTTGCACACGGCCTGCATCTCCCGGGTGGTTCCTCTCTTTAGAGACATGGTTTGCACGCGGCACGCATCCCTTTGTGGTTACTCCTCAACGGTCTATTCGTTCAACGCGTGCGCTTCTTGAGCCCCGTTACTCCTTTTTCGGGTCAGTTTGCCTTGGAGAGTAGGGCGACACAATCAACTTGAGGAGCACAAGTTTGGATCAGGCACAATCTATAACGGCGTGATTACGGGATAGGGAACACCAGCCAAGTATGATGTCATGAGAACAGATGGAAAGGACTATAGACTCATAATAGTTGTGATCCTCCACGACGGTCAGTTTGGATGTGCAGGCGACTATAGGATGACCAGATTCTCTATTCGCTGCACGTAAGCACCTTATATATCAAATGATGTGGTAAGTGTTCAAAGCTTGCGGCAACGTTTACTGTCTATAAAGCACGGGACACATAATGCGATTCAGCGTCCGATGCAGCACTCGACGCCGCACGGGCGTACGACGATTAACGATACACGGGGTGAATTAGCCGTCAGTGCTCCATCTCCGCTCACATGCGGCACCTCAGCTTTCACGTTTGGAATACACCGTATTCTCTTTATTGGGCCCAAAACAAACTCACACAGTCATGCTTCGTTCTCTAATAAAATCGCCGACAAAGCTACGTCTTCGCAAGCGACAAACATCACCACAGGCCGCGTTCATTCATGACTCCGAGGGTAGGCTCAGTTGGGCGGAAGTTCTTTGTAGTGCCGTTCGCTTTTCAACGTGAGCTCATTATCGAGCGCCTCTTTTTCGTCAGCATCTAAGCATCTAAAAAACTTGAACACTTCTATGGAGCTTTTACACGCGCAACTGGTTTCCTCAATGGTACCGATTTAGTCAACAAAAGTGGGAACGAAGTGGCCTGGTTCACCGAGACGGCTGGTGCCACTGATACCGGTGGTCTTTCGACAAGGCTCGAGATCTCTTTGGCCGTTCGGAAACATATAATGCCTTGCAGAAACGGCACACTTCAAGCATAACTTTATTCAATCATGAGTTATTTCACGTCACAAGCCCTGCAAGGTTTCTAATGTTTCCAATGTTTTCCATGCCACCAGCAAGGGCTGCCCACAAGTGCCAAGGCTATCGAGGCTATCGCACTGGCGAGGTACGAAGCAGCGACAGAAGCCAACTAGTGGAGTCCCTTCTCGCACTCCCGCTCTGCCGTTGGCTGTTGGCTGCGCCGCGCGGCCATGTAACGGATACATTCTGCACGTTGGCTGATCGCGCGGCGTGTGAATCGTCACCGCGTGCTGTTGGAACCTGTTGGACAACTGTCGAATGCGGCTACTGGCCCGAAAAGCCGCACGGCATATCGCATACGAATTCGCACCTTGTGTTCTGCACCTCACGGACATAGCAGCACTTGTATCTACAACAGCGTATGCATGTGCGCCGTTTGCAAACTTTCGACAATATTTGATCACATTGTTCGATGACTTGAGCGTTTCGATAGCGCAGTTCTTGCCTCCTCTCTTGCAACTTGTAAGTGTGGCAGCTTGGGCTAGTTGGTATGACATGATGATAGTCATAGCGCGAGAACAACACGACGACACAGAGACAAGAAAGTTACGAAGGACACGAGCCGTTCATGCCCTTCGTGTCTTTCTTGTCTCTGTGTCGTCGTGTTTTTCTCGCGCTATAACTATCGTCCTCTCTTGCGGCAGCTAGTTTTCCTCATTTTTTGGGGCTGGCCGTCGACGCATGCGTGACAAAGAGCGACGTTGGGGTGAGGGTGAGCTGCGAGAGTAAGTGGCCGGACAGTCACGTGAAAATGTGCTTGACATAGCATCCTAAAACGATATAGGGTCGGTCCCTTTAATTGCTGTGCTCCGGCGTCTGTGTAGCTTGGCCCCTGACTCTGGCAGCATCTGGCAATATGAAAGGCTGACGCATGCAAAACAGATCAGCTGGTTATTGCGCGTTCGCCAGGCAGTTGCAGCAAGGGGCGCCACCCACTCGGTGTACTGCTAAGTCGGAGCTGTGATAGCAATGGGAGGAGCCCATACAGCGGACGACTGAGTTGGAGTGCGGCATGCGGCAGCCCATCAAGCGGCGAGGGCTTGTGTAGCTGCTGCCCCTTTGCTACCTCAGAGTAAGTAAGAGGCATGGTGACAACGTGGTCATAAAAGGCCACCGACATAGCCGCGGCATTCTGATCTTGAATCACATGTCGGAACATGAAAGCCAACGGCGTCGGTGGGAGCAGTTGCTTCATCATAACAATAATGCACTAAAAATATACTCTTTGTTCTTGATAATGTGAACATTTATAAGACGCTTCTTCATCTTCTCTACATAACCATCATCCCATAGTGTTCTTAATCTTCATCGTTTGTGGGGACATCTCTTGAGTCTTTTCTGTGCCTCAGCTGTGACTAGTTTTGGTGAGGCCTTACAGGCCTAATAAAGGTGTGTAAAGCACTACACCGCAAGTGTATGGAGGTGCGTAGTATGATTATATGGAAGTATTGTGCGTCCTATTTGGCTATTTTTAGTCGTTAATCAGCAACCTACTGGGTGAGAACCTCAGAAAACTTTATTTACTCTAGTGATTGTTCTATAAATAAAGGAATTGTGGCAATTCGAGTGTTATGAGGTCACCCAGCGAATTAAAAAACAATAATTAAAAAACGTACTCCAGGTATGACCCTGTATTTCTCTACGACTAAGCTCTAACTTATCAATGAATTCTATTTTGCCAACTTCCTTTCCATTTCTCAAATCGCTAAAATAATTATTTTATCGGTACCTCAATTTAAATAGCTGCAGAATCAAGCAGAAATGTTTTGCAGAAGGCTTCTTGTTTCAATTAATAAACAAAAAGTCAAGAAACACGCGAACTGTAAAATAAACGCGCGCTCGTGCGCTACAACTTGAGCGCTTCCAAGCGTTCTTCAGCTGATACATGGCTGCGTTCATTCGTCACTGCGTTGTACAAGGCTTCACGCTCGCAGATGGAAGCCATTGAGTAGCGACGCCCTGTATTTTGTGTTTCGCATACTTTTTTCGCCGACAAAACAATCACAGAGATTTCAGCAAAAATTATTGTTTCAATGTATAGATATTTGTGACTAAGTACAACATTGGTTCAATATTTTACCAATTTGTGCGAGAATGAGAAGTTCGTTATTAAAAATACTAATAAATAGCGCTTATTCACTTAGGAAGCAGGACTTTCCTAGAGCATGATGTTTTTTATCGTAGTCCTAGTTAGTGCAAACACTGTAAATGTATTTCCAGGTGGTTGTGACGTTGAAAAGGTAGCACTCTGCGTGTTCAAGACACTATGTTTAGGCAAACCTGTGCCCAGAAAACTCAAACTACAGTAATGCATCTCGTACACTGATAGCAGTGAACGAGTCGTCACCATCAATAACCTGATATTTTGTAAGGTGCGTTAGCAATTATAGATGCCACGTCGAAGGTTCTAGTGTAATCTCTAGCACCTCTGACAGCTTTCAAAAAATTGACTTCACATCCTGCGCGCCGTCTTGGCAGAATAATCTCATACAGTTGTGAAACTTCGGGAACTCTATGGTTCTGCCTGTGCCATGCGTTGCAAACAGAGTTTGTGGGTGAACTATTAAAACATAAAAAGAAGCGGGCGTGGTAACATGTATATGTGTAAAAACCATCCCTTCAAAGACAAGATAGCAGAGCGAAAATATCATAGGTGATGTATAAAGTCACCACTTTCGAAAAGACTTAAGCTTGTTGGTTTCCACCACTTTCGGCGCGCAGGCCTTCCGGGCTGCCAGTGAGCCCATCCTGGAACCCGACTGGGTGTACATTCATACGGCAGCAATCTGGCCTGGCAGCAAGGCAGGCGTACCCGAGTCGATGGTGGTTGATGTCCTGAGGTATGTCATCTTGCTTCAGCCTTTGTATGGTTAAAATTTTTGTTACATCGATACAGAGAGTGCGTTTGCCAAGCAGCATCAAATAATAAATAAATTACACAGTGTATATGAATTCCTCTTGTGTCTTTTCGAGTAACAGTGGCTCGAACACAGAAACCGTAGATTTTTTTTACATGCAAATGTTTTCAAGCAGGGTTCACCAAGACTTGAGTGATAAATTTCTGTCACGGAAATGACGTCGAAAAAATACGCATAATCAGAAAGCAAAGAAGTTCCGTCAATGAGAGTTGAACTCATGACCTCTCATTCAACAACAACAAATGCCAGGCACGTTAGCCATTGCGACACGGTCACATAATTTATACGCTTTTCAAAATACGCTTTTTACATCTGTCAAATTCCTCAAACATCATTATTAGTAAAACGCAGCAACACATCGTGACCGTGGCATCCACCAATGCACTCGTTATTTCTAAGCGTCCGCCTCATTCAGCTCCGTTCCAATTGCAGAAATGCCCTTTTATTAACACCTTTATAAACCCCCATGTGGTGACGTTACCACAAGCATCGCCGCCTCACATAGCATCCATTCATAAAAAAAAATTCACAGAATATCGACGGGGTGAACGGCAAGTAGAGCGAAGCGTCTGTTCATCCGTCTGTCTGTCCACATGTCTGTTTGTCTACCCATCCATCTATACATCCATCCGCTCCTGCACGTACTAGATCACGCACTGGATGGACTGATGGACACTCCGTATCAGTCATCCTCATTGTCTCTGTCAATGTGCTGTCCATTTCTTATTATAACAGTTCATCTCGCATTTTTGAACGTCAACTATACGAAAACCAGTAACGCCATCTAGTGATATTATTTCGAAGGTCATATATAGACGCAACGTCATCTAGTGAGCACTTCCTAAAGCTAACAAGAAGTGGCCACTACAACATACTATTACAGAGGAGGGAACAACCTACACCCATACAAGCTTCGCCTCTAGAGTAGCACTGTGACGCCTGCCGGTTTCGCGCGTTCCTCTTTCACACTCGCTCTGCGAATAATGAGGGCCAGCTAAATGGAAGAGACGACGCGCGCTCCGTATCCCTGTGGTCGTGCAGTGCTGTCCAATACTCTAACAAGCCGTGAGTGCGTAGTCTTAGCCCAAGTTCAGCATTCAGTCAGCCACGCTGTCTGCCGGTTACATCGCTTTGTCTGGTTCCGCTCTCAACGGTAACTACTAGAGCTACCACAAGCATATTGACCACAAACCCGCAACGGTTTGCTTAATCTTTAATTATGGTCTTCAGTCGGTCTGAATGAATGAATAAACGTCAACTTGGATGCATCCAGGTGCTTTAGCTGTCGAACACCTACAGGCATTGTGCAAGATTTTTTATATCAATGTACGTTAAAACTTAAGCCACCTCCATAATGACATATTTTACTTTGGTGTTTTACCGATTCCTATGACGGGGACACCAGCCATTTGTTTTTCTAAATATTCAATATTCAAAATACGCGCGCAAATAATCACAACTTTCGCAGCGTATTGCATGTGCCCTATCTTGGCGTGATGGACAAGTGGTCTGGGCTGTTCAAAAAATGCGGATTTCTGTGTATTCAGCCATATTGCGTTGCATTGCTACAAACAAGGCATCATATTGAATGGCATATGTAACAGCGGCTCTAATATATATATATATATATATATATATATATATATATATATATGATGTGCAGATAGTTGAGATGGTGTGTTGAAGGTACGATGAAGCAGCAGTTCAGGTACAAAGACAATGACTTCATAGGTGATACGCATTTTCATTTTTTTATGTACGCATGAACTAAAACATTAAATGACCAACCATTGTAGGCCTTCTAATATTCAGACGCTGCAAAACAAAACATAATTTACAGAGCGAAAGTGCAAAAAGGTCAACGCCATATTCGTAAGTGAATGATGTTAGATGAAAGTGCTTGTATGAGCACGGGGCGTTTCTTGGCGAGACCATTTCTGCAGGAAGGCTTGTCAACGAGCCGGCGGATCATGCGTATGTCGAAGGCAGCGTTGTCGGGCACTTTCGGTGGCCAGCACTGTACAGTTATGGCCACGTCAATCAGCACGTTAACCACCCGCCCTTTATGCCACACTGGCCGCGGTCGTGAGTCAAATGCTTAAGGCTAATAAATGGCAGACGTCGAGCTATCAGGCGTTTTTCAGCGGGATTAAGAGCAGGCAGGTAAGGGTGCTTCGAAGGATACCGGTACTTATACGTAACACTCATCGTAAAAACTTCTCACGTGCTGCTGCGCCTACGAAGGGACAAGAACGAAGTGGACGTAGTCACGACTACGTGAGCACGCGGGCCATCAAAAACGAGCGGTTGGAAGAATGGGTGGATGTCATCGGCTGTGCCCTTTAGATCGGGCTGTGGCTCACGCCATCCAACCATAAAGTAAGTACTATCACTATGTATTTAACGATTGACTTCCACTCGCACCTCGATTGCAGCCACTAATCAGTTAGTCTCCTCTGGCTATTTGTGCCTGTGTAAAGGCAATTTGCCTACACTGTTCCTCAAACCCAATGCTTTGAAAAATTTGGCGCCACTATCTTCGACTATAGGGCGGAGCTTTTTACAGAACGTTATGAAATCTTCAGCCATTTCTTCCTCCTCTCCACACGCACTACATACCGTGTCTTTGCTTTCGTGTTTAGCTTGGTACGTCTTGGTCTGCAATACTCCCGTTCTGCCTCGAAGAGCAGAGAACTACCCCGAGAATTATCGTAGATCTTTCTCTTAGAATTTCCTGCTTAAAAGTTCGGAAGGTGATTATTTCGTAAACATTCCCATCTTTCACCTGTCCCTCTCTGTCTCCTTCACCTTCTTCTTAACCGATGTTTTCTTTTTGCTTGGTATTCTGCTGTTAAAATACTTGCTTGACAGTTTTCGAGTTCGCTACCTCCATTCAGTATCAACATTCATCTTGTAAAAGTAGTAAACTTTCTTAGCCCAACGCTTGTCTCCTATTTTTCTCAATCGCTCTTCAAATTCTAACTTGCTATTAGCTTCCCTACACTCCAACGATGTCCATCCCATGTCACCCTGTACCCCCTGATTTGGGGCAATCTCCTGTGCTCCCAAAGGAAGTCTTCTTGCGCCATGTTGTTTAATTTCCAATCTTGCTTGAACTTTGATTTCATGCATAATACCGCATTGCCGAACGTCAAATCCGGGACCTTGACACCTTTCCGAATTCTTATCACAGCGTCATACCTATTGTAGTTCTACGGAGCCCTATTTTTTGTTACAGCTGCATTCCTAGTGCCCTTAGTCATTACGTATCTTTCGTGCTCTTTGTGATACTTAGCCCCGTTATTTACCCATACGCCCAAATATTTGTATTTATCCACTATCTCTAGCGTGACTTCCTATATCTTATGCTCACTGCCGGTGTTATCACTAAATATTATGATTGCCGATTTTTCTCTGCTGAACTTCGAATTTAACCCATCTCCCTCATCACCACAGAAGTATATCAATCCCAGCAGGTCTTCCTTGTTGTCTGCTATTAATACTACATCATCTGCATACATCCATGCTGGTAATGACTGTTCCATTTCTTTTCCTTGCTTTGCATAACAGAGGCTGAATCCGAGTCAACTCTCCTCTAATTCGGCTTCTAGTCCCCTGAGATATAACATAAATAACAAAAACGACAAGGGATATCCATGTCGAAGGCCGCGTTGTATCTCTATAGTTATATCTCTATAGGATGCCATCAGGGCCTGTTCATGAGCTATTAGGAACCCTTTTCTCTGCCGTTTCTCACTCTTGTTGTCCCGGTGGAGCCACTGAGCTAATCGGTCCATTCTCATTTGGTACGGTGCATGCGCCGTTTCCGCAGTGTTTAAAATTTTCTGTCATCATTGTTTTTATATATACCATTACCTCATCTCTTCTAGTCTGACCCCATGAACTGTAGTTATAAACCCTGTTTTATGCTTGTCTTCTTATTCAGAAAATTGAGATGGTTCCAAAACATTGCAGCTGCCTTTCTATTCTTTTTTTCACTTCCGCCAATCATTGTGCTCCCTTTCTTCTAAATCTTGTCCCTGAGCAAGCTGGACGCTTCCCTTCTGCAGCTCAAAAATTTATTCCATTTTTCTTTTGACATCATATTCTGCTTCACTCTCTGTTTAGCATAGCTGTGTTCCCTGGAGGTTTCCTGACGTCTTCCTATGGTTCTCTTAACTTCCTCATTCCACCAGCTCTTAGCTTTGTGTCTGCTTTTGTCGGTTGATTTGACTCGTACCTTAGCAAGCTATACCTCAAACAATCGAGTAAGATTTGTGTACGTCCACTCTGTTTTAGTATCATCTGTGATTATTTTCTCAATCTCTTTAGCTTCCATTTATATTTGCCTTTCTGAATAAATGTTACCATGTGGTTGCTCGTAATGCCACCATTCCAATTTCATTTCTCTTCAAAAAGTCAGCTTGATAAGTTTGTCGTCACTACCTAAGCTTCTGGACTCATATTCATCTATTTTCATCAGCCTTAGCCAATCGTACATCCTAAGTGAAAATATTGCGTAATATATGATCGTCTGCAACCTTCCCACCTCGCATGTTATGTGCCCTTCGCATTGCTCAGTGCTGTTGCAAATGATTAAATCATGCCTTTCACACATATCCATTAGCATTCTGCCTGTTGGGCTAGTATATACATCGAGATTTTCAATGCGCGCATTCATATCTCCTGATACAATTACCTCGCACTCTTCTTCTAGTTCGTCAATGTCATTTTCTAGGCACTACAATATTTGTTGGTTTTCCTCTCTGGCTTTTGTCCCTGTCCACAAGTATACAAACCCCAGGAACGTCATTTGCTCTGCCACTTTTCCTTTTAGCCATAAATATTCCTTAAACTCCTGCTCGACCCTTTACCAGTCTGTACGTTTATGAATTAATGTCCCAATACCAACCCCTTTCTGCTGCCTCCTGTTCTATTACAAACTTCCCATGCATAGTCCGGATTCTTAGGTGGTCGTTCCGCGTCCCTAAGATGTGTTTCTACAAAACATTATACCATCGGCATCTCCTCTCTTAGCTGTTGTTCTATCCCTTCCCACTTCAGTCTATTCGTGCCACCCTGCATGTTAATATACCTTACATGTGAATTGGCTCGGCCCTCGTGGCTACGTCGATTTTTGCCCGGACTCTACGTGTCTTAGATATTGGGGCCACTTTGGACTTGTATCTGCCTATGCCGCCTGTCGAAGAGTCACCCAGGTTGTTTTCCTCGTTAGTAGCTATCCCTAACCCTGAAGGGCCCGCGTTCTTCACAAAAAAGTACTGCGCGTCCTAAAAGTTGCCAACCCACCTCACAACCTAGCCTCCCATCGAATTAAATTCTGTCTGATTGAAAACCACTTTACCTATGCCCCTCTCTGTTTATTTCCACCACCTCAAAGTCTTTCTCTCGACTCATACGCCAAATCGCTTGGTTTGCATTGACAACTGCTATTTGCAGGTTGCTGTCAGGCACGGGTACCTCCGGTATGGTGCATCTCACTACCTGTACCTGAGGAGAATGGTGCGCATGTCATCGACCACTTTCGACAGTGTTGTCACCAATCCTGTCGTATCTTCATTTAGGACATCGTTTAAAGCCCCTGCAATTACCATGAGGTTTTGTCCATCAGCTGTAGTTTTGAGTTTTTTGCTCACTTGCCTCATGACTGTTCCAGCTTGCGTCCTGGTAACGTCACTACTGGTACTATCTTGTCACCTCTTAACCTCTCTTTGATTGCTTCTGCGCATAGATTTAAATGAAAGACCCCGGCAATTATTACGTGCTGTGACTTTTCAGCTGGATCGTCCGGCACCTCGGAGTTACTTGCACCTGTGATGCCAGCTGCTTTGTACCCCCCCAACCCATCACTATTTCGCTGCTGAAGCTTGGTCTTGCGACAATTGAACCGGCTGAACCCGTTTTTTCGAGCTTGCTTGCTTTTTTCTTCTCCGCCGTTCTGGTTGCCAGTGCCCTACCGTTCTTTTTGCTGGCCGCTCCTTTGTTCATCTTTGCTAGTGCCTCCTCGGCAGACCTGACCATTGCTCCCTAAGTCGTTGTTTTTTCTTGCTATGTCGCCAACGCAGTCTCCAGCTCGGTGATTCTCATCGGCAGTTCGCTCAGGGCAAACATCATTTGCTCCATTTTTTTTCCTTGACCTCACATTGCCTACACTTGGCGGGAGCCTCCTCACCATTTGCGTCTACACTTGCGTCCATTTTCAAGCCCACCCTGACCCCTGAACATTTTACATTTTTTTAGCGATGTCTTTTTGACACCAATTTCCCTCATGAACTTTGCTACTCTATAAATACGAAACGCGGTGTACAGCGAATCCTGCCCAACGAAAGAAAGAAAGCCTAAGCTCTACTACAAAAATTTTTGTGTTCGGTGAACGTGCACCTCCCCCACAAGGTGGCAAGAAAAAAAACACAAACAAAAGAGCCGTACAATGTAAAAAGTGCTACAAAGGTTTAAACTGCTGCCCTAATAACTATAAAAGCAATCTCAAAACATGCGAATCCACTTATCTGCGCAGTCGATCGGGGGCGCTCAAAAAACACTACCATTTACCGTGCCAGCTCGAATTCAAGCGCCTTGGTTGAAGGTGCGCCATGTAGTGAGCATTTTTCGAATCAACGGAGAGGCGACCAGAGAGGCACCTTGAGCGGCGACTGGTGAAGTGTACACTGGGAACACTGGTCTACACGACGGCACTGCCAGACAGGGCGGAAACATTAGTGATTTCGCCTGTAGCAGACACCAGCTTAAAGACGGATGCTGAGCGACTCATTAAGTGTCACTGTACTTCAGCGTGTACGTTCACAAGGTCTAGCACTTCATACTGTGTCTTTTGCTTCCTTATGTTCTCTTATTCTTGTTTATATACGCAGGGATGCGGACGTAGTCGGGGTAAGCACGAGCAATACTACCGACGAGAGCAACATAATTTTGGGCCGAGCGGGAGGTAACGTTTCTCCATACAAGGCTGCTTCCCCGCCAAATCCTCTCAACGCAGTCGCTCCGGGCACCCGTGGAATGGTAAGCAAAGCGTCCTTTTTTCGTCACCAAAGACCTGCTTACCCAGGGCTCTCACAGGAAAGGTGTATTCAAGCTACGAAAAAAATTGAGGCTGCATCAACCTAGCAGCGCTAAACGTTAAGGAAGTGTGAAGCCGGGTAGCCTTCATTGGTTGCGATTGCTTTTCCCTTTCTTTCCTTCTCGTTTCGGTTTTCATTTCTTTGCCACTAATTTCTCTTTTTTCTCTTTGAGTTCCCTTTCTTCCTATATTATCTTTCTAGTTTTCCTTTATTTTTGTCTCTTAATATTTCTTCGTTGCTCGCTATTGAATTTATACGTAGTTTGCGTAGTGATTGCTGATTGATTGATGTGTGGATTTTGAAGTCCAAAGGAAGGAAAGAGAATAGGATGAAAAGAACGGCAGGGAGGTTAGCCAGCCTATAGGCAGCCGCTTTGCTACCCTGGGCATACGAGGGGGATGGAGGAGATGAAAGATGGAGAGAGGAAAGAGAGATAGACACAGCACATTAGGCAGCACACGCGCGCACAATCAGTCATAGTCCAGTCTTGTCTTTCGTGGTGTCTGATATTGCTGTTACAGCCGCTTTTTCAAGTCCGTGTCGCGTAGGAATTTCAACAGCGGTTTTGTCACCTCCTGTTGCAATGTCCTCTCTGGGGTACTTGAAAGAATAGTGTCCACAGACATTGGACTGGTATTGATACGCGCAAGAATGGACGCCAGTCACTGTCTCTGGATGTCATAAGCTGCCATATGATTATGAGATTCGCCGTAGAGGAGAGCTCCGGAAATTTCAACCACCTGGGGTTCTTTAACGTGCACACAAATCTGAGCACATGGGCCTATAACATTTCCGCCTCCATCAGATATGCAGTGGTTTGTGTAAGTTTTGCTAGCCGTAGCAGGGGTGCTATGCATGATAGGCACAGTATAGGCCGAGTTCGTGAAACTCTGGATCTTCCAGAGTCCTGGCAACACCACCTTATGAACAGGCCAATAGTGCAAAAAAAAATGGCAGATTCCATGTACCGTGGAAATTGATGATATACAAAGCACGAATGAGAAAGGCTGACAAGTCACTTTAAAATCAGCACAACCTTACAAGGTGGAGGTAAACGATGCCGTAGGTAACTTTCATGATTATCATGTTTCGATGTGTCGTTTCCCTTCGTCGTTCCTTTACGTCACGTAACAGCAAATTTGGTATATGTGGAGCTAGCAAAATGGCCGCGAGCACATCATGAAGGGCCCAATATACTTCAATGTAGTGTTGACGTGCGCGCACGCTGGGAACAAGGCTACGTTAGCAAAGTGTAAGCACACTCTAGTCTGAAGCCACGCGCGACCAGCGCGACCAGCGTGCGTCGGTGCGACCTGACAGCCACCGGCGCGAAATGGGACACGCTGCATTTCGTGCTGATGCGTTGCCCAGACAAAGCTGCGTCTCCTTTTTCATAACGGAGGGACGCCGGACGCGTTGAAACACGCATGCGTCAAAGCAACGCAGCTTGGCACCCACCTGCAAGTACATCACAGTACTGGTGCCTCGCGTTGGAACATCGGCCTGACCCGATGAAATGAATGCTGGTGAGCACGCGCAGTACGTCATGTCAAAATGTATTGGCGCCTTGACTTTGACATGTAGTCACGTTCTCACATGACACGCACCTCATGGATATCATGTTTGCAGCAGTCACATACCTTCGTTAACCATTGACATCACATAATACCATAATTGACATATGTGAAGGTAGTGAAACAGCCGTGAGCGCATTATGAGTGAGGCATGTAGTCATATTGTTAGATGACACGCTATTTATCATGTTTACACCAGTATCATAACTTCGTCATTCATTGACGTCCCGTAATACCAAATTTGGTATAAGTGAAGCTAGCGGAACGGCTGCAAACGCATCATGAGCGTGGCATGTAGTCATGTTGTTACATGACACGCATGTTGTGATTTTCATGTCATGACTAGTCAAATATATTGTGCATACCGTCATTCTATGCCATACCGAGTTTGATATTGATACCATAATCTAAACGGCCAGGAAATCTAAAGGTCGTAGGTGGCTATGTCGATAGATAGATAGATAGATAGATAGATAGATAGATAGATAGATAGATAGATAGATAGATAGATAGATAGATAGATAGATAGATAGATAGGTAGATAGATAGTAAGGCTCAATGTCACCGAAGTTCGCTAAGGAAAGTAAACACACCTCTCAGCGCGCCGCGTTTCATTGGCTATGATGTAACCAGTCATCACGTCAAGGATTGTCTTCTAAGTTGGGTGGTGTTTTCAAACCCGAGGCATCACCCTTTATCAAAGACGATAGCCTTTCTTGGAGACCTTTCACAGATAATCTGTCTGTCTGTTTGTCCACCGTTACTGGGAACCGGGCACTCTAAACAGCACCAGCCGATACCCCGAACGGCTGACCCCATCCGCAGCGCCCACTTATGTTGCTCGAGTCAGCGTTCATACCTGTGCAATTGTCAATTAAAAAGCAAATATTGTGCATATCTGATGCACCATAACAACACATATTAATTCTGCATGTTCGTCGTTTTTTAGAAAAGGCATATATAAGAAATTTTGACGACCGTAGCGCTTATTACGCTGCGCCGACCATGCAACGCTTGCATGGAACGGGGGGTGTTTCCAACGCTTTGCTAAGACGATACGCTGCTGGCACCCACCCGTCGCCTTGCGTTCTACAGCTTATCACCTCTGAGGCGGGCGCGCATGCCCGTCTCAGGGTCACGTGCTTTTTTTCAAAAAGAACTGTCAGATGGCACTCATGTCTCACGTGTGACGTGACTTCATGCGCTCGTTCGCCTCCGCTGCACGCTCGAGGCACTCTAACGCAGCGCCTCCGGAATACCATTCACGAATTTTATTGCGCAGAACATCAAATAAACGTTTTGTTCAGTCTCTCTACACGCAAGACTATCGTATTTCGACGACATTTGCAGATTACACGCAGATATGAGACCATTTTTTTTTTTGTCATTCCACTGAGTGCATAAGTGTACCCTATGACTGGGGACGGGCCGTGCAAAAGACGCCCATCAGCTGAGCTCTCTCAAGTGGTGCATATTGAAGAGAACGCTGTCTTTGTCCCAAAAGTGCGCGGAAACACTTCCAAATGCACAGTAACGAACGCGCACTGGCGTGCCAGCGACACGCGGTCCGCGTCGCACATGAGTGCTATGGCATGCAGTCGGCATTTCAGGAGAAGCGCGTGCACAGACAGAAGGGGGATAAAAAAATTGCCCGCAGCTTCCCTCGGGGGAACACTGAGGAGGATGCGGAGCATATAATTGGTTAACGGGGTGTTAAAGTGCGACTTACTTGGGTTGATGGCTAAATTGGTTAACGTGGTTGTGAAATGGGGTGTTAAATTGCGACTTACTTGGGTCGATGGCTAAATTGGTTAACGTGGTTGTAGGAGGGGGTGTTAAATGAGTGAACACGTACACACGTATGCGAAAGGGCGGCGCTGGTCGAAGGGACGTCGATCATTGTGTTTGTGGATTCGTTAGAATTCATTTCACCGCGACCTTGGACGTCGACGCGCCGTACAAACCAACCGACGAGCGGCAACTGAGCGAGCGAGCGCCGACCTTGAGTATATATACAGCTCGACTCCGCATGCACTGTCAGCTGTTGAATGTTTCGAAGCGCGACGCCACATGCGTGTCCACTGGAGAATCAGGAGAATTGTAGATGTCAAACGCGGTGTGTAGAGGAGGAAGGGTGCACAGATGGTGGAGGAGTGAAGCACGCGCGGTGTGTAGAGGAGGAAGGGATGCACAGATGGTAGAAGAGTGGGCGACGGCGCGACGGCGCATGCGCGCGCGTCAGCTGTCGAATGTTCGAGAAGCGGTGCGGACGGCGCGAACGGCGCGGACGGCGCACTACAAGGCGCGAGTATAAGATGCTTCCGCATCTAAAAGCGCTAGACAGTTACATAGGCATCATCACACTCATGAGTTGAACTCGGTTCCTTCAGAATTAACGAGTTTCTATCCGAGCCATCAGTTTGATTGACAGACGCCCACGGCAAATATCGAGCCCGCGTATCAATATTGCTCTTACCGAGGAGCAGTGCTCACGCCGCAACGCCAGAGAGCACACGGTTCAGCTACAGCCTTTATCGCACAGGCTACGCACATACGCGCGCAGAAGTAAAGGCTATGTCACCATGCGGTGACTAAAAGGGAGGTTTAGAATAGCACCGCAAGCCCTTGCGGTGCGGTCGCTGCTATTGCGCATGCGTCGTAACTCGGTCTGCTGTTCATGATCGCGACCCATCCGCATAAAATACGAAATAGCATACGGTGAGCGCGGCCTGCGAGGCCCGCGAAGTGCAGTGTGTAGCTTCAGTGCATTAAATTTGCGGTCGGGGCCAAGGTCCCTAGACTTCTAAATGCGAAGCATTTCTTAGGAAACTTCGGCGAATTTGAGCGTATCTATCTATCTATCTATCTATCTATCTATCTATCTATCTATCTATCTATCTATCTATCCGCTTACGACTTTTAGCTCTCCTGGCCGTTTAGATGATAGTATCAATACCAAACTTGATATGGCAAAACATGACTGTGTGACGAGCATACTTACCTAGTCATAACACGAAAATCATGATAAGTATGTCATGAATGTCAAGATTTGCATTTCATGGTCTTGCTCTTGCGGTGGTCTCCTTCACATAACATGCTGCGAAACTGGTATGGTATGACAAGACTGCATGTCGAACACAAGCGACAGACTCTAACATGAAATCATGACATGCGTGTCATGTAACAACATGACTACATACCGCACTCAAGATGCGCTTGCGGTGATTTCGCTAGCGTCACATATACGAAATTTGGTATTACGGTACGCGAATGAGTGACAAAGGTATGTGACTGGTGCAAACATGATAATCATGACATTCGTGTAATGTAACAACATGACCACATGATGCGCTGGTGGCCGTTTCGCTAGCTTCACTTATACCAAATTTCGTGTTCCGGGACGTGAAGAGATGACCAAGGTACGAGAGGTGCAAACATGATAAACATGAGATTCGTGTCTTGTGACAACATGACTACATGTCACACTAGAGGCGCCAATGCACTTCGACATGACACGGCTGTGCGTGGGCGCTGCCGTTCGTTTTGTCACATCACGCCAGCGTTGCTACGCCAGGCACTGGTCTTGCCGTATACTCGCAGGCGCGCGCCACTCTGCGTTGCTTTGACGCATGCGCGTTTCAGCGGGTCCGGCGTCCCTCCGTCACGAAATAGGCAGACGCTGTGCTGTCTGGGTAACGCAACTGCGCGAAATGCAGCGTGTCGCATTTCGCGCCGGTCGCCATCCGATTGCGCCGGTCGCACCTGGCGTGAGACTATAGAGTTCTTACGTTTTGGTAACGTATAGCGTCGCTGTGCCCAGCGTGCACGCGCGTCAACGTCACTTTGAAGCATATTGGGCCCTTCATGATGCACTCGCGGCCGTTTCGCTAGCTCCACATATACCGAATTGGGTGTTACGTGACGTCAAAGGATGACGAAGGTCATCATATCACTGATGCAAACATTATAATTATTACACGCGTGTCATGGAAGAACATGTCAACATACCACGCTCATAGCGTGGTCGCGGCCGTTTCGCTAGCTCCACATAACCTAAGTTTGGTATCAAGCGACGTGAATAGATGACGAAGTAAACAACACTTCTAAACATGATAATCATGACACAGAATTCATGTACGGCATAATTTTCGTCAACCTCGTACGTTGTGGTGATTTTAAAGTGACAGATCAAGCTTCCTCATTCGTGCTTCGCATATCATCGATTCCCACTGTACTTGAGATCTGCCTATTTTTCCTAGGGGAAGCAAACGCTATTATAAAACTCACATGGCACCCGTAACTACAGCAACGCCCGCAACACCTCCGAACGTTATTCTGAACTTCCCTATGTCTCGTATTTAGTTTCACCGTGCTCACGACATACCCAAGCAAAGCCACCTTGTCGACAAGATGCGAGTGTGTCTGGTGACCACGTTTCCTTACATTTATCCGCAATACTCGATAGAAGCGAAGCGAGCAGCACCAGAGTGCTGCGTGTGCAGCATTGCTGTCTTCGATAGTGGAAATTTTCATGCTGCAGGGGGAACGAGAAAACATGTGATAAAGAAGACATACGCGCACAAACAAGCCTGTCGGGGGCGCGTGCTGATTTGGCCAAAAAAAAAATTGATGGACCCTTAAAATTTGCCTTTAAAAGTTGAACGCGATAGGGAAATCCGGCCTCTTGTGCAACCTTCAACCATTAAACGAAAATTTAATTATATGTTTTGTTACATACACACGCACGCACACAAACACGCACACAGATTGGACCAGCGTGCGCTATTATCCCCGAATAGGCTCGTTTTCTTCGTGACACTTGTCGCACAAAATACGTTAAAGGGGCCCTAAAACACTTTTTCTAGTAACCACGAAATGAATTAAAAGAACTCATTGCCTCATGTAGTCAACGCCGCCAAAACTTTACGAAGCTGTCCAGTGTTAGTGGAGCTACAAAGTTTTGTAGCATTATCTCTTCTCTTTTCTCGACGAAAGCGCTAGAAGCTAAGCAAGGAGGGGTGGCAGGGCAAAGAAACTACCGCACCTCGTGACCTTGAGAGAGAGAGAAAACATTTATTGTAGTAAGCTTGCAAGTGAAGGTGGGAGGGTCCCTTATTCCGGGAACACTCTGGACTAGACAGCCCGCCTGGCTCGAGGGACCAGTTGACGCTGCTCGACCAGGTCCTGCTTTTTCAGTGTGATCACGTGCACGCGTGTACAAGTAGCGGCCTCCTGTGGCTATCTTGGTAACTTGATTTTTTGCTCACAAACCGGGATTTCTGCGACAAAAGCTCTGTAACGCTATCGCATTACTACAGCCCAACAATCACGCTGACGTCGCTGCAATGCTGAAATGTTGAATGAGTGGCAGCGCTGACGTGCTCGGCTGTGATGTTTGAGACAACCGCTGCAAATGTCCCACCTGCATTTTCTATGCCACGCGCATTCGTGTAGCCGTTTTTAACAACGCTGCCATCACGCTATCCGCACTGTCTTCATGCCACAACCACCGCTAGCAAGCCCGGAGCAAACTGGGCTACCCGAGAAGCTCGGGTTATCCTGCATGGCACCCCAGCAATGCCCACATTCGTCATCAGCTTCGAGGTACTTGCAGAACAAAAGGAAGAAGACCTCACTTTGGCGCGAGTGCGTGCGCATGGTACAGCTGGCCCTGCTATACGAGGTTTCGCCTGTCACACGCCAAGCGACGATGACAAAATCTGAAGGAATTGACTGATCCTCAAAACACCATATGATTATGACAGCATAGTTTAAGGCTCCGCAAAGTTCGACCACCTGGGGTTCTTTACCGTGCAGCCAAATCTTAACCAAACACCGCCGAGGTGGTTGAGTGGCTAAGGTACTCGGCTGCTGACCCGCAGGTCGCGGGATCATATCACGACTGCGGTGGATGCTTTTCAGATGGGGGCGGAAATGATGTAGGCCCGTGTGCTCAGATTTGGGTGCACGTTAATGAACCCCAGGTTGCCGAAATTTCCGGAGCCCTACACTACGGCGTTTCTCATAATCATATGGTCTTTCGGCACGACAAACCCCAAATATCGAATCTGAGCTAAGGGCCTACAGTAATTCAGCCTCCATCGAAAATGCTGCTGCCGAAAGAGGGACTGGATCCCGCATCCGGCGGGTAAGCAGCGATCTACCTTAGCCGTTATACCACCGCGGTGGGGCAAAATATGAAGAGATATGATAGCTTCGTCCACTAAACTGATCCGCACCTATAACGTCGCATCCGTTTCGCCCTGTGAATGGGTGTGTGTATTGAAGCTGTATCAATCACCACACATGCTCATGATTTGATGCTGTATTTGTCATTACTTGTACTTTAGAATAATCGCTATAGTAATCATGACTGGAGTTCACCATGGTTGCTTCCGCGACACTTTTGGCACATGTTATTCATCCTTTTTCTTGAACATCGTATTTATGCTATTTGTCTGGTGTGTCCATTGCGTGGTCCAGCTACCCATGACAGCCATAGAAGTAACTAAAAGAGTTGCTAGACTGGTCTTTTATTTGTTTATCCGGGAAAAGGCGAAGGTGAAAAGAAATGGCCGTTTGAAGTCATTCCAAGCACTCATGTCAAGTGCAAATCACTTGCAATGGGTTCTTTACCGGAAAGACATGCAAAGGCGTTCTCAATATTCACAGTGACGTGGTCATTGCTGGTGTTTTTGGCACTTGTTTTGTCATTCTTATTACTGAAACCAATCATCAGTTTTTTCTTGCATGTCAGATTGCAAATAAAGATTCTTTGGTTGCAGTCGGCAAAGGGCCCCTCACTACCCAGATTTAATGTGGTCATGGCGTCGCAGTTGTGCACGAGTCCGCAGGGACTGCTTTTGTTGGCTCGTTCGTCCACCTCTTCGAATTCTGTTCACCTTGCTGCTATGTTTGCGCATAGCAACACAGTGAACCTGTCGTTGATATACCTCTCCATCTGTTCTAATTAGCTCTTTCTACATTATAACAGAACCTGGTGTACAACACCGGTACAACAATTTACGTATCTTATCATAGCAACAAAGTGAACAAGATACTGCCAGATGGCTTCCTCTCCTTTCATGGCGAAATATGCAGGTGCAATCCATGCTTTCAGAATAGTTCCTTCTTATGTAGGAGAAAGTGTTAAGTGACACGCCCTATTTCAGAAGCTGAATGGATAAATTTGGCTGGTATATGGTAGTGCTTGTGCCAGTAGTCCGTCTATATTGCACTCCTAAAAAAGAATTTCCAGTACATGCGCGCAAGCTGGAAGGTGCGCAAAGTAATTTTGTCTTACACCGTGCGATAGGGTTCATTTCCGTGATTATCGGCACAAAAATAAAAAATAATGGAATGTTGCGAAACCGCTTGTGCTCTCACACGTCTTAGTTGCAGCTGTGTGTATAAAAGTGTATAAAATAAACGTGGGGCCCAGATATAAACCATTCGTTGGAAGTTTAGCAATGCGTGTGTTTCTCTGTGTTTTTGTGTGCCTTGTTACTTTGTGCTATCTTTATTATTTAAATATGCCGCACCAACCATCCCACATTGCAAGTTTACTTGCTCTGTAAAAGCACCGCCGTAGAGGTCTAGTGGCTAAGGTACTCGGCTGCTGACCCGGAGGTCGCGGGATCCAATCTCGGCTGTGGCGGTTGAATTTTCGATGAAGATGGAAATGTTGTAGGCCCGTGTGCTCAGATTTGGGTTCACGTTAAAGAACCCCAGATGGTCGGAACTTCCGGAGCCCTCCACTACGGCGTCTCTCATGATTATATAGTGGTTTTCGGAAGTTAACCCTCATATCAATCAATCAATCAATCAATCATTTGCTATATAAAAGGTTCCACTCATGCGTCTTCCAGAATACGAAAGCGCTTAGTGTTCAAAGAGCACAGTTGAAAACGCAGCATATGTCAGAGTCGAGGTTGGCATGAGCGCAGATTTTGTTAAAATTTCGAGCTAAATTTTTATGGCGATGAAAAAACTCTTACTTTGACCCGCTCACGAACGGTTTCGGAGCGATAATAACGGCCTCTTATCGTGGCCGTTGTGTATATAAGCAAACGGTTAATAATTATTCTCTGGACGTCCATGCATGAAAACGGTTATGTTTATGCACTAGACGTTATCATGACCTTATCAATCCTCTTCGCTGTATACAAAAATTGCAAAGCATTCGTTCGACTGGCCAAGCTGGCAGCACCCATGTCACTCTCACTCACATAATACCATGCGTACGATCATTTATAGATGCATGCAATAGATACCAAAGTTACTAGATACTTTTTTCAGTTTACAAACTGCGGCGCCGTGAGTGTCACCCTTCCCTGTACCGGTCAAAAAGCCGCAAGCGCGCCCCCTCTCGGCGGTGCCGTCTAACAACGGCACCGACGCTGTCAGCGTTGACGTGATCTGCATGGTGCCGGGTGTTTTTTAATGTCTTCTACTCAGTCATCGCTTTCCCTGTGAGCTACGCAGCTCACATGTCTCATGTGACGGTTCTTGAATGTGAGAAAACATGCCTCGCTGCTTTGTGACTGTTTGCCGAAGTGGGTACGATTCGACGAAATCCGCGGCCGAAAAGAGACATTTTTTCAAGCCTCCCGCTGACGAGGTGCGCCTTCAGAGATTTCAACCATACATTAGAAAGCAAAGAAAAGGCGGCTGTAGCAAACAAAAAAGCACGTCTCCTGTAACTCTGGCTCTTGCCTTTGAAGAAAAGTGGCTTCCAGTTCGTTTGTTTCAGTGTTCAGTAAATTGTGTTTAATTTGACTTTGTTCAGTGTTCAATAAATTGTGTTTAATTTGACTTTGTGTTCTTGTCATCTCGCGCATTTTATAGCTTTAAAAAGGCCAAATTTTTATTGAAGTAGTTCGGTATCTTTCTTCTAAAATAATGCGAATCATACGATTCAGTTATCTGGAACGAACAAGTCGTTCTGGGCTTTACACTTTAACGAATCCGGCGTCATTAGATGGCTGTAGTGCGTGGCTCATCGTACAATAATATCGAAGGTTCTACGGGCCAAAACCACGATATGATTATGAGGCACGTCGTAGTGAAGGGCTTTGGAAATTTTAACCACCTGGGGTTTCTCTAACGTGCACCTGAATCGGAGTGCATAGTCCTCTAGCATTTAGACTTAATGCTGTGGCCCACTGTCAATGGTTTTTTTACACAGGCAATCGAATTTTATAGAACAGGATCGCAAAAGAGCTGTATGAACAGAAGTCCCGCAAGATTCGGGCATCGCGCTCACGTCTCTGCCGTGTTGCATCGCCTTAGCGGCTCAACTGGTGAATTACTTGCACACTCGTAATAACCTTCGCTCACCCTCTCGGAAAATAACTCCCATTACACAAAATTAACCGCGTAAATTCCGTTTAACATTGCGCGAAAGCTCTGTTACGATGCGGCGACCGGTCAAATGGCGTCGGAAGCGCCACCTAGAGAGCGGGAAACGAAGGGGGCCGCGTTTCGCCGCCGCATTTCGGCGGAGCTTGCAAACTGAGGTAATCTAGTAACGTTGATAGATACAGTGACGCCTTGTAAAGCGACACTTGCTAAGCCGCAACATTTTGCTCCCATATCTCTTTAACAACTGGTACAGTTGTTATAATCATCATGATGGTGACCATGAACGAAGTGTTCAATCGCCAATGTCAGAGGAGAGGGGGGGTGCAGCATGATGGTGGCGTTCACACGTAGTAAACTGTCTACTCTGTTCGCAAAACACCTAGGCCTTAAATACTTTAGGTAACGTCACGTCGTCTCTTACTTTATCTTTCAAAGCTCGACATACTGGGGGAATTCCCGCGCTGGAAGAGTGTTTTGAACCGCCGATCTTTGTGCTTCTCCCTCACAACGTCCATCAACTACATGCGCAGCAGCGCCGATCCCATCGACTTCGTGAGCGAAGTCCACAATGATCCGGACGTGCAACGATTCGGACGGCTTAGGGTGAGTGTTGCCTCAATGTATACATAAATTGATTGATATGTGGGGTTTAACCTGTGGGTCAGCAGCCAAGTACCTTAGCCACTAGACCACCGTGGCCTGGCTCAATATGCATAAAGCTCACCAATATGTGTGGTGTTAATAATGATGTTCGCTGCGTGAATGTATCAACCAAGGTAATTATATTGATGTTTTTTGTTTACACGCTCTCTAAAAGAGGGTTTTTTTCCTTTTTGGCCGGGAGAGCTAGTCCAATCATAAATTCACGAAAAGTGGCTGCAACCATGCTCTATGAACGAATGCGCCCTTGTTCTTAAAGTCTCGCTTGTGCAGAATTGCCTCCCACGTCTCACATCTTTTATAATGCTTTATATCTGTGGGCTATATATTTTTACAAGTGTACACCATGTGGTTATTACCATATTCCGTGAATAATAATGAAGCGTCTGGGCTGACCTAGAGGTTGGCGCACATTCAACCTTTGTTTTTCTTTAGTTCAAAACCCAATATCGATGGCTCCTGATCAAATTTAGGGAAAAAAACCAAACCTATTTAAAATGGACAATCAGAAATTCTCGTATTCATTTTGTGTTGTGTTTTATGAATAACACCACTATCGCTAACTTAGCAGTGGCTAATATTCGTTAGCATGCTAGTGTTTGCTGAGTTATTTAAAACGTTGGGTAATTACGCTAAACAAATGGCTGATTTGAAATGTTATTACTTATACAAACAACACTGGCAGTTGAACTGTGAAGAGCATCATGGATTGTCTGCGCAGAGAGTTCACAAGTATGGCATCGAGCCGCTGTCGTCTGAGCAGTGGAATGAGAGGCACGGTGTCTGGGGTATCCCAAGCCATTGCACCTCTTCCAAAAAAAAACAGAGAAAGGAGGCAAAATGGTTATTTCTTGAACCCATGATCTCTTGAAATCTACTAAAACAAAAGTTAACATTACTTGTATTAGGAGCTGAGAAGCATATGCATTTTTCACGTCTCTTATATAGGTAATGATAGGTTTTCGCTGGATCCACACGCGGACAGGTAGGCTTGCCGGTGCTACCTAATTTATTTGATCAATCCACTCAGCCTCCATCTTGTTTTAACAGCAGAGCGACCTTCATCGCACCTTTTTCAGTGCTGCCCCTGCTAAGGTTACTGTTTTCCCAACCCCGTGTTGGGAATAAGGCATTAGATGGTCAATGTATGCTAGGCTATCCACCAACACATAATAAAACGCACTCATTGAGTCAATGCAGTGTATGGCCGAGTTTTTTACCAATGTTGCCAATGTGATTCCACATTACCGGTAGTACATCCAATTCGCCGCTTCGATGGAAGCAGCACGAATACAAAAAAAAATTGGCAGATCCCACCTACAGTGGGCATCGATGATATGAAGAGCACAAATGAGGAAGCTTGATATGTCACTTTAAAATCAGCACAACGTTACGAGGTGGGGATAAACGATGCCGTGCATGACTTCCGTATCATGATTATCATGTTTGGATGTGTTGTTTACCTTCGTCATCTATTCACGCCACGTGATACAGAATTTAGTATATGTGAAGCTAGCGAAGCGACCACGAGCATGCTATGAACGTGGTATGTTGTCATGTACTTACATGACACGCATGCCAGGATTATCATGTTTGAACCAGTCATATACTTTCGTCATTCGTTCACATCACGTACCACATAATTTGATATATGTGGAGCTAGCAAAACGGCTGCGAGCGCATCATGAAGGGCCCAATATACTCCAATTTAGCATTGACGCGTGCCCACGCTGGGCACAGCGACGCTACGTTAGAAAAACGCGAGCACTCCATAGTCAGACGCCAGGCGTGACCAGGGTCTGTTCGGCGCGGCCTGACGCCAACAGGCGCGAAATGCGACATGCTGCATTTCGCACCGATTACACAGACAACACTGCGTCTCTCTCTTTTCGTGACGGAGGGATGCCGGACGCGCTGGAACGCGCATGCGTCAAAGCAACGCAGTGCGGCGGGTGCGTGCGAGTATATGGCAGGACCAGTGCCTCGCGTGGCAACGCTGGCGTGACCCGATGAAATGAACGTCGGTGAGCACGCGCACCACGTCACGTCTAAATGTATTGGTGCCTTGACTGCGGCATGTAATCATGTTCCCACATGACACACAGTTATGATTATCATGTTTGCACCAGTCACATACTTTGTCATCCTTTGATGTCACGTAATACCGAATTTGGCATTGATTGATTGATTGATTTGTGGGGTTTAACGTCCCAAAACCACCATATGATTATGAGAGACGCCGTAGTGGAGGGCTCCGGAAATTTTGACCACCTGGGGTTCTTTAACGTGCACCCAAATCTGAGCACACGGGCCTCGACATTTCCGCCTCCATCGGAAATGCAGCCGCCGCAGCCGGGATTTGAACCCGCGACCTGCGGGTCAGCAGCCGAGTACCTTAGCCACTAGACCACCGCGGCGGGGCCCGAATTAGGCATATCTGAAGCTAACGAAACGGCCGCGACCACATCACGAGTGTGGCATGTCGTCATGCTGTTACATGACACACCTGTCACGATTATCATGTTTGTATGTGTAATTAGCCTATGTCGTCATTTGAGTCGTGTAATACCGAGCTTGGTACATGTGATGCTATCAGATAGGCTCTGAGCGCATCATGAGTGTAGCTAGTAGTCATGTTGTTACATGACACGCATCTCATATTTATCAGGTTTGCATCAGTATAATACCTTCATCAGCCAATCACGTCCTAAAATACCGAATTAGGTACAAGCGAAGCTAGCGACATGGCCACCAGCGCATCATAAGCGTGGCATGTCGTCATGTTGCCATACGGCTCGCAACTTTTGACTATCATGTTTGCACCAGTCGCATACCTTCGTCATCCATTCACGTAACGTAATACCAATTGTGGTATATGTGACGCCAGCGAAACGCCCACGAGCGCATCAGGAGCTTGGTATGTAGTCATGACGTTACATGACATGCATGTCATGACTTTCATGTTAGGGTCGGTCGCTTGTGTTCGCCATGTAATCATGCAATACCATACCAGTTTTGCAACATGCCATGCGAACGAAACCACCGAAAGAGCTGCCGGACCATGAAATGTAAATCACGACATTAATGACATCTATGTCTTGATTTTCATGGTATGACTAGTCAAATATGTTATTCATAGAGTCATGTTGTGCCATACCAGGTTTGGTATTGATACCATAACGAAACGGCTGGGAGAGATAGATAGATAGATAGATAGATAGATAGATAGATAGATAGATAGATAGATAGATAGATAGATAGATAGATAGATAGATAGATAGATAGATAGATAGATAGATAGATAGATAGACGCAAAGTCGCCGAAGTTCGCTAAGAAATGCTTCGCATTTTAAGAGAAAGAGGCACAGAAACCGTTCCTTGAGCCTAATCTCTGCTCTGTTTTTATGTTGGTGGCGTGCATGCCAATTGCCTCTCCAAGAACATTTTCTGGCATATGCATTGCTCTTGCATTGTGCGCGTTGCACTTGTTTCATTTGTTTTTGTCTGTGCTGCAATCTTATCTGCAGTTCACAACCCAGGGCAGCAATAACAAGTACCCGGTAGAAGACCTGCAGACGATCTACCACTTTGACAACACAACGTACTCCCATTTCTGGCGTTACGTTCGCAACGGCGACTTGTTAACCCTCTTCGCATACGACACTGGTCCCACGCTATCGTACAAGGTATGTCGCACACTCCACCTTCGAAGCAGACGTTTTTGAATGCGTGAGTATTACAGGCGTCTCTACCGAGGTTGTTGGAAAAACTGTGTATGAATTAATCGTCGGCGGAAGTGGCGTTTCCAGGGTGCGAGGGGTTGAGAGGTAGCATTAATAAATATTTTCTTCAATCGGCAGTGTTATAAGTGCTCAAGTAAAGCAGATGAGCCAACAAAAAAAACTATCATTTAGCGCTAACGTTGTGGCCGTTGAGCGGCCTTCGTTCTATATAAAAGACATCCTAACAGATAGAAATAGACATCTCTCCTCGTAAACCATGAAGTTGAGTGAACCATAAGGTGACGAATAATAACGTTGCTTTATTTGCTCTGTTATTTTTGCATTGCACGTAATAGAGCGAACGACACCTTTAGAAAATGTTTTGAATGACATATTTGCCAACTCCAAAGTTAGTGGTTGCAGGAGATAACCAAAATTCATAACATTTCAAAGTGCTGTTGTCTTTGTTAGCACAATACGTCGATATCATGGAGGCTTTTCAAATGTCTAAACACCGTCATAACTGAAAAACAAGAACTTAAAGTCCAACAGGCACAACAATACCATCTCATGAACTTTGAATAAAAAAATGTGACACACACACACACACGCACACACACGCACACACACATACACACACACACACACACACGTACACACACACACACACACGCGCGCGCGCGCGCACGCGCATGCGAACACACGCAAACACACGTATGTTTATCCTGCACAAAGCCATATTGTAGTAAAAGACAGACTGGAGAGAATACTAGCTTCATACAAACACATGTCGACCTTTCAGTATATGTAGCCATATCATGAATCATTATTCAGTGCTGCTGGAGATCAAGTGGCCCTGCATAATCAGGCAATGCACAATCGCCGCATATGCGTGCATTTATTGTAGGCCCGTTGATATTCTAAGGACGCCAGTATTCATTCGTCAACCTAATGTAACACTGTTTACACTCAAATCATATTAAGGGTAAATAATAGTGCTTTTTTCAAAGGACAACTGCATTATAAAACAAGCGATCTTCACATCCCTATCTTTCATGTTTCTGGTAATAAAATCTGATCTTTTCTTTGCTTGAAATTGATTCAAGGCTAAGACATATTGTTAAGACACCACTATTACTCTAAAGCCGCCAAGTATTCATCATTAGGCCAAATACAGCATCCTTAGTGCTCAAAAGATCTTTCTTTTATAGATAGTTAGTATAGACAGATAGATAGATAGATAGATAGATATATAGATAGATAGATAGATAGATAGATAGATAGATAGATAGATAGATAGATAGATAGATAGATAGATAGATAGATAGATAGATAGATAGATACGCTCGAAGTCGCTGAAGTTCGCTACGAAATGCTTGGCATTTAAAAATTTTTCACCCCTGTTTGCTGATCTTCGTTATGGTAGAGAGTTTTTTCGTTACTTTAGGTATCTTCATGATTTGTTGATTGATTTGTGGGGTTTAACGTCCCAAAACCACCATATGATTATCAGTATCTTCATGGCCAATAAATATTGCTAAGGCACAACTGTGCCTTTGAAACCGCGCGGAATGCGTCGTTCAGCTCAATATAGCATGCTTTTTAATAATAAATATAATTTATGGCGTTCAGCGTCCCACCACATGGATGGGATTATCACTGTTACGTTGAAGGAGGGCTGCAAAAATTTTTACCACCTGTGGTTTCTTAACATGCGCCTAAATATAAGCATAAGGGCTTCAAGCATTTTGACCTGCATTAATAATGCAGCCCCCGCAGCCGAAACTCAATCCCGGGAGTTGCGAATTGGATGTCGAGCACCGTAATAAACTGGCCGCCACAACGGGGTAGCATAACACGCTTAGCGCCCAAAAGATGTTTAAGGTAAATAATATTGCTTGTTGAAACGAGAACTCTCTGAGAAGAAAACCTTTCACTCCTTTTGCTGATTATAGTTGTGAAAAAAGAATCTTTTTGTTGCTTGAAATCGCTTCAGTGGTGTGAAGTAGCTTTCATTACACTCTTATGGCGCTACATTCTCCTGCAGCTTAACCAGATGCTCAGTGCTTACGGAAAAGACAAGTGCGTCGTCCTCGATGACTTGTCGGATGACAATGTAGAGCGGACTTTCACCTACCGAGGCCAGACTGTTCATTTTGGCAAGTTCGAGATACTGACAGCCGTGCAGTCTGTGATGACGAGGCTCTACGGAGGACCGTTTCCTTGACGGAAGTGAATGTACCAGACATTTTTGAACCCGCACATCTTTCCAGTGACGTCTCCCGATATTCAGCTTTATCTAAAAACCCGAAGTGGCTATTTATGGCAAATGCCTTTTAAAGGCAACAATTTAATCCACCAAAGACACGCACTGTACTTCAAGTAGTCGACGACTGCTTCGTGTTGTGCAATGTTTTGGATATCCGGGCAAGAATGCTATATGTATATTCAATTTCGCAACTTATTTTCAATATAGACGCACTACGTAGTGAGGCCTTCATATTATTATTATAAATTAGGCCTCTATTTCATCTAATTTTGTGAAGATCGCGCACCTAAACTTCTAATAAATATATTTTGACAGCACATATTTCTGTAGTATTGCCATTTTCAAGCTCTCAATAACTATCAAATGAATGTTTGCAGCGTCAATACTATAGAGTGTCATTATTATTCAACCTGGCTTCAGTGGTGTTTTGCAGTGACCGAGTGATGACTTTTTTATATTCTGTATAGTTTTCTGAATTGAACATCCTTAAACAAATAGAGTCAACTGAAACCGATGATAAAAAAAATTCTAACTTTTGGGATGCAGCGCTGGGAAACGCACGGACGTGAAACGCATAGTGGATGCAACTGGTGCTGATGTGCAACGAATTGAACTTCACCAGTGCACACATATGTGCCGTTATTGTTCAAAAATCAATATGACAATAATGTTAGCACACCTTTCATCATTATGTCAGACGCTGAGATTGGTTATATTGAAGGCGTTAATTAATCGTTCGTTTCACTAGCGCACCTTGGTCACTCATGTCTTTTAGTTTTGTTATTTTAAATAGTTTTTTTCGAGGTGCTCATCTGCTGTGCTCACAGTGCTCTTTCATTCCTCCACGCATGCTGCAGGTGGATTTCTGCACCAAGAAAAATTTTAACACTGATTTATTATTGCAGAGTGCCAGTTTCAGAAGGGGGGCGGGATTAGAAAAAGGGGCAACGATTTAGAGTACAGGGTACTCTACTATGGGAGAGCTCAAAGCCGTCCCGTAAGAGTGGCCTTGGGTCAAATGGATAAATGGTTCCAGAAGAAACGTGATTTTCACAGTCATTTTCAATTGGTTATGGCACGCACACTTTTTCACTGGCGAAGGCAAAAAAAACCAGCTGTATATCAGCATCGTTACGTATACTAAGTGATGTTTTTTGTTTGTGCGTTTCGTAGCCCTGAAACCCAAAAGTTTGACCATGAATCAACTTGTCCAATTCAAAGTTCTGTATTTCTAAGGCACGGTGTATATACTGATTTTATTAGGAACGGGATGTGTGACTATGCCTCGTGAAAGCCAGCACCAATAAAAGTAGTGAACACTCCAGCGATGGAAAGCACAAGGGGCAATTGCTGTTTTCGGCGTGTTGTGACTATGACCCAAAATGGCAGTAATAAAAATGAGCGCGCCCTTTCCACCGGTGGAAGGTGGAAAGTGCTCTTTCCTCCACACACGCACTATTCTATAATGAAATCAACGTAGAATATATGTTTAAAGTGACAATGTAACATCAGTCGACGATAGGTATGTGGTGTTGAACGTCCCTAAACCACCATATAAATATGAGAGACGCAGTAGTTGAGGGTTCCAGAAATTTAGACCACCTGGAGTTTTTTACGTGCACAAAATCTGAGCACACGAGCCTACAGCATTACCCCATCCATTGAAAACGCAGCCGCCCTAGCCGGGATTCAATCCCATGACCTGCGGGTTCACAGCCGGGTACTTTAGCCTGTAGACCACCATGGCGCGGCAATTTAACATAAGTCATTGACATCGTTCAACCTAATAAAACTCAGCCATACACGTTTTCGACTAGATGTGTTCACTACCTTTTTTTAGTCTCTTGACGTAAGATACACTAACAACTGTTTTTGTTTTACTATATTAAACTGACACCACGTGTTTCGAAATGTATGGCACGAGTTCATTCTCACTCTTCATAAGGTGATAATTGTCAATGCAAGATGCTCCACGAAAAAGTTCGCATGTTGAAGTTTGCTGAAAAGAAGCTCCGTAACAATGAACGTTGATTGCAAAAAAAATGCTTGTATTTATCGAGCATTCGGCATGCCACCAAGCGCATAGTTCAGAATTGTTCGGGGCAATATAAATGTGACGTCTCTTATGAGCTTTAGTTAATTTGAAAGAAAGAAGTGAATATTTAAGGGCTCATTTCCAGTTATACACATAATGTTGATAAGAACATACAATGACACAAGCGACAACATAAAGTAGAAATAGCTGCGTTCGGGCGAGCGTACGTGCGTTATTTGTTGGTCGCAGGATCGGTCGGTGCTGGCTTGGGGTTATTTTTTCTCATTCAATTTTCTTTTTTAGAGACGAAGCTCTTTATAACGGAACCCGTTCGTCCCTCTTAGCCGTTGTAGTGTATAACAAGTATAACATTTTGACCTCCAAGGTGGTGCAAGTGAGAGATTTCTTCTGTGCGTTGTTGAACAATAAAAAATAGTTCTCAATGTACATGCCGATGGCTGCTACTGGAAAATGATAGACAGGAGCATTCGGCTTTTAGTTAACGCACACGCTGTAATCCCCATCAGCAGCCATTGGCATGTACATTGAGCACTATCTAACAAGAAAAGGTTGCCACGTTATACTCGGTGGGTCTAACCTCCTCAGTTTTAGAAAGGTTTAGTGAGCGTTGAGCCGCAGTGCCATGAATACAGTGAACTAGTATATACCATGAACTCGAGGTGGTTAAAGGTGGGAAGTAGACCTGAAGCGCAAGTCGTAAGAAAGTGTGCGACTTCTCGTTTAGTCCTTGGAATGTCCGCTGGATGGCGGTGCTTCTATATGGGGAATATATGATGAAAAGATGCAAGATGGTGGTACTTGGAGTGTTGAATAGATGGACGAACGGACACCAGACAGATGCATAGATGGACGCATGAACGGACGCAGGGGCGGCTGCATGGACGAACGCAGGGATGGACGACGAACAGACGCATGCACGGACGGACGGAAGCAAGAACGAATGGACGGACGAATGCTTCGCCCCACTCTCCATCATACACTCCGTGGATATGCTGCCAATTTTTTTTCACATTTCATAGCGATTACTAATAACATGAGCTATTCTTTTCTTGGAATCGTTGTCCGTTAGTAGTCGTAAATATCGGGGTAATGTGGTTACATAAACGCTGGATTTAGATTTGAGTGCAGTGATAGAGGATCGTTGGCTGAATAGCTTTAGTATACGATCTGCTTAATCAGTAACCATGATCATATCATAGCGTGCATGTGCATTTTTCTGTTCCCACTTTGGAGTTCAGCGAAACTATATCAAGGTCCTTTATACACCGCTTAAAGCTGGCGAACCCCAAGATTACGTGTTGGTATCCTGTCTGCGTGAACCGGAAAGCATGTTTCTTCTTGAGCGTTAAGCAGCAACAATAAGTGTATTGAGGACTAAGTGAACGTTATGCACAAGCGATCGATCACGCATGGTGGCAATTTCAGCGTTATAGAACCGTACAAGTTCACGTTTGATATAAATGACCGTGCTCTTACTTATTACTCATTTTCTAATGGAAGCATTTTTTTGTGTACTGCAGGAACTTTGAGCGCCTATCTAGGTATCTATCTATCTAGCCGCTCACGTATAGGGTAAACCAAAATTACTATGAGACGGAAAGATCATTTCACAAAGATGACTCTCAGGTCATGACACGAATTATTTCTCAATCACGTCGCGTACGTCGTTAAACCCTCTCGGCCAGACGTGGAGCACATACCCGCGTGGCCATATGCGCCACACGTCTGATATGCGTGTTGTTACACCTAGGAGTTCAGACCGAACGCCATTGCCTTTGCAAAAGCAATCTGTGTCAACGCCAGCAAAGCGAGCCCGCCTGACGACATCACCTCAACGACATCTAACCAGGCGGAGCCAGTGGGTCTTACGCAACGCACGGTGAGCTCCCTCAACCCTCGGGCCCAATAACAGGCCAATGATGCAATCGGAGCCATCTAGTCTGGCGAGTCTTACGCAATGCGAGGCAACATCACTCGTCCATGGGTGCAACCGAGTGCAACACAGCGGCAGTTCCTGACTGGAGGATTCTGACATCACATTCAGCGGTGGTTCTGATTGGGCGTTTCTGGCGTAAGAACCCACCAGGGGGGCCTATAACAAAAAGTCAAGTGGCGCATCACCAAGCAGCCGACCTATGCGTCAAAGAGAAGACGACAGCGTTAGAGAATTCGAACCCATCTCGGCTCTTCGAGTTCCTAAGATGTCGGCCCCACTGCTGATAATGTAACTCCTCTATTCTATCCTGTACATAAATTTTGCCTTACCTCACCGTCGTTTGGACGCTCGTCTAACAGCTCTGCGCACAAGCAGCCGTGAGCTGAGAAACAGGCAGGCAAAGAACTTTATTAATATCCGGAGGCGGCGCTCAGTCCCCTTATGGGGCAACACCGGTGGGCCACTCCCACGACGGGACGGGGAGGTTAAACTCCACGGCTATGTCGTGGGCCCTCTGGATGGCCCTAATCTGGTCTCCTTTGTTATGGCTTGTGAGGAGACAGGTCCAGTCCGCCTCCGTAGAGGGAGACTCGCTGCTCTCGCGCAACGCAGGGCATTGCCACAGCATGTGTTGGAGAGTACATTTGGGATTACCACAGCGTGGGCACTCCGAATCTATGCCATCTATGTATTTAGAGCAAGTTAGAGGCGATGCATACGCCGCCGTCTGTAAAAGTCATAGAGTGTTGGACTGAGGTCTTGTTAAGTGTCGGTGCGGGAGTGGGAATTTCCGCCGCTCCAACTGGTAGTGTTTGCCAATTTCATTAAAACTTAGCAACGGGTCTCTGAAGAAACAAGTGACGTCCTCAGCCTTCGAGAGGTTCTCCCCGGCGTGGAACGTGAGACCTCGCGCCCGGGAGTGAGCCAACTCGTTGGCATTAGGGATGGTTCCGTGTACGTGTCGGCCAGCGTGTGCCGGGAACCAGATTATGTGCTTTTTGCCTGACCAATTGGCAGCAGAGAGAACGCGCACGGCTTCCCGACAAACTGAGCCTGTCATGAAGGCCCGTGCGGCTGCGCGCGAATCCGTGTAAATGGCGGTGCGATCGGTGGCAGCGAGAGCTAGTGCCACAGCGACCTGCTCGGCGCGATCAGCGTTCGAATTTAATAAAGTCACAGACGACAAGTGTTCGCCTTTGAGTGTTGTAGCCACCGAGACAAAGTGGTCCGTAGAGCTGTACTTTGCTGCGTCTACGAAGGCCACGTTATCCTCCATAGCGGCTGCGGTACTGAGCAGGGCTCGCGCCCATGCCTGACGTCTCTCAACGTTATGTGTGGGATGCATGTTACGGGGTATCGGGGACACTGTTAATTTTGCGCGCAGGTCTTCGGAGAGCTGCTGCGAACATTTTTGGGATACGGGAGATTTGAGCCCGAGGTGGGCTAGTAACCGTCGCCCAGCTGCAGTGTAAGACATCCTTACAATTCGAGATACTTTTTCAGCTTCTACGATTTCGTTGAATGTGTTGTGAATGCCTAGCTCATTGAGCTTGACCGTACGGGTGCTGCCAGGTAACCCGAACGCGTGTTTAACGAACCGGCGGATGATCACGTCGAGACGGCGTATGTCTCCTTTTTGCCACAGGTGGGCGGGAGCCACAAAGTTGATGTGGCTCATGAGGAAAGCGTGAAACAGTCTGCGGAGATTCTCCTCAGATAGTCCACCACGCCTGTTAGCTATCTGTTAATTATTTAGCCATTGCTTCGGCCTTCCTAGAAATATGAGAAATACTGACGTCATTATGGCCGTTGGCCTGAATTACCATGCCTAGTATGCGAACTTGGTCCACCGTGGGGATGGGTGTACCATCCGCCGTCAGGACATTGATCCCCGCGTATGCGTCTCTGCGCGCCTTGTATTTCGGGCGGTATAAGAGTAATTCTGACTTCTCTGCTGATAGCGAAAGACCGGCCTGCCGTAAGAATATTTGTATCATGTTTACCGCGTCTTGCAGTCGCTCCTCATTATGGCCGTCACTGCCGCTAGTACACCAGACGGTGATGTCGTCTGCGTAGAAGGCGTGACTGATGCCGTCGATCTGTGAGAGTTCTTGCGACAGAGCGTGCATGGAGAGGTTGAACAGGAACGGAGAGATCACGGCCCCTTGGGGTGTGCCCCTTGGTTCCAGGTTGAATTTCTTCGAGCCCATCGAGCCGAGTTTGATTGTAGCCGTCCTGTCGCGCAAGAACGATCTAACATAGTTGTAGAAACGCGTACCTAATCCTGCTTCGCGAATCGAGTCGAGGATATGAGAGTGCTTGACGCGGTCGAATGCTTTCTCGAGGTCGAGCGCTAGAATGACTCTAGTGTCTCTGGTGACCTTATCCATGAGCTCATAGGTGAGCATCAGCATAACATCTTGCGTGGAGAGGGACGAACGAAAGCCAATTTGGTTGATCGGTAGAATCTGGCGCTCCTCAACAAATTTTGTGACTCGATTGTGTATTACGTGTTCGGCCACCTTACCCACGCAGGACGTGAGCGAGATGGGACGAAGTGAACCTAGCGCTAATGGCTTACCCGGCTTAGGGATAAGTATGACGGTTGCCTCGCGCCATTCAGGCGGAACGTTGCCAGTCTCCCACCATATGTTATTGTGCTTGGTGAGAACTTTTATGTCCTCCTCGGCAAAATTTTTGAGAAGCTTATTCTTTATGCCATCCGGGCCAGGGGCTGAGCGGCAGTTGAGTTCGGAGATGACAGCCCGAACCTCGGCGCATGTGAAGGGGAATGCAAAGGGATCCTCCTCCGTATCGTCCAGGGCAGGCGGGTAATCGGAGGGGGAGCTGGGTTCGGTACATAGGTAACGCGTTGCTAGCTCGTCGGTGATTTGAGTGTCGGTCTTACCCGAGACTTTGAGTCTGTGTATTAGTCTGCCTATCGTGAATTGTTTAGACGCTTTCGACGGTTTGTCACCTAATGGGTGTTTCATCAGGTTCCATTTGGCCCCGTTTCGCATTTGACCATCAACCGAGTTACACACTTCGTCCCATTGCTGACGCTCAAGGTTACGGCAATGTTCCACGATTTGACGATTAAGCTCCGCTATCTTTTTACGAAGGTTGCGATTGAGCTTTTGCGTGCGCCATTTTGCGTGTAATGATTTCTTAGCTTCGAGTAGATGAGCTAGCCGGCTATCCATGCGCTCGACCATCAGTTCGGTTTCAACGTCTTTAGTCGAACTTGCTACATCCTCTTTTATTTGTGCAAGGAGTTCTGATAAGGTTTCGTACTGAGTGTCGTCGCGTTTCCTGAGCTCTCGAAAGCGATCCCAGTCTGTCATGCGAAACTGCCGCAGTTTGTTTGTAGATACGTTTATGATCGTCTGTATAATACAATGGTCTTTTCCCAGATTTTCACCCAGGTTAGTCCACGTGGGTTGTCCCGCGCCCCTAACCATAGTAAAGTCCGGGGTGCTATCACGCGTAACAGAGTTACCTACCCGTGTAGCGGAAATGGGATCGGTTAAGAGACTGAGTCTATATGCGTGCATTTGCGCTACCAGGGCATTTCCCTTACGGGAAAGGCCGGGGTACCCAAAGTTGGGATGCGTAGCATTAAAGTCTCCAGCGATTATTAAAATATGGTCTCCTGCAGTTTTCCTGGCTCGCTGAAAGAGGCCTTGAAATGTAGTTTGTTTGTTTTTAGGTGTACTATATACATTGAGAATAAAGACTGACTGTTTAAGCATTGAGTTTGGAATTAACTCTATCATAATGTGTTCGTCTTTGAGATTGGGGCGGACCTCATGGCTAACATATGCGTACTTTTTGGAGATGAGCGTCGCTATCCCACGCGTCCCCGCTCGAGGTCCGCTTCGGTGTGTGACGCAAAACTGGCTCGGCGGTCAGCGTTTCTTGTAATAGAATTACGGCAGGCCGATTGGCACTAGATTGAATTAAATGTTGCAAGGCTGCCTTCCGCTTGGGAAAGCTAAAGCAATTCCACTGCCAAATTACAAGATTACTTGTGTTAGCCATGAATATTGCATAGGGGCTGTCGCACGAACCGCCGCGTGCTGTTCTAGCATTTGTAACCGGGCGTGAAGTTCGGTGAGCTGGAGGGCGTGTGGGGTCATATCGGCAACGCGGTCTGCTGCAATGTCTGCGCGTAGGCGCGCAAGTGCCTCCATGAAATTAGACATAGTAACGGGCTCGTCCGGGGGATCGTTGGCCGCGCGACGCTTCGCAGCGCGATTAGCGTTCGACGAGTTAGTGGAAGCGTGTTCAACGGCCGGAGCGGCGGGCGTCGGCGTCCCGACAGCGCGTTTACTCGGCTGCTGCATGTTTCTAATGAGTGCTTTGAATTCTTCGTTTTCTTTGCGCAGCAACGCTAGCTCGCATTTGAGCTCACGGATCTCATCTTTTTCATGCTGTGGCAAGTTACCCGACCGCGCGTGAACGTGAGTTTCACCTTTACCGGTGACTCTATCGGCCCAAGTAGGCGTTGCAGTCGGGTTCTTGGTGGTGTTAGGCAGGTGCTTCGTCAATGGAGTCGGGGATGGTTGCTTGGGCGTCGGCTGTTGCGTGGCCGAGTCTCCTTGAGTCTGTTGGTTGTTGTTACGCCGGCGTCTGCGGCGGCGTCGACGTCGAACGACGTAAGGGACATGATAGCGATTTGGGCATGTGCGGTCGCCCGTAATGTGGGCCTGGCCGCACAACGTGCACTCGGGTGTCACACACTCATGGTCAGGTCCGGTTGGTTTGATACCACAGTGTTCACACACTTTCCCAGATGGGGTAGGGCAGACGTCTGTTCGATGCCCGACGCGGCCGCAGTTGCGACAGGAGTCGATCTGTCGCTTGTAGAGCGTGCAACGCAGCAGGAGCATGCCGCAGCGCACATAGTTGGGGACTTTAAGTCCATCGAAGAGAAGGATGATGGTGGTTGTATCCTTGATTCGTCGTACCCCCATTAACGTGGGGTTATGTGATGAGACGAACAGGCGTTGTAGCTCTGAGTCTGGGAGGTCAGCGTCGACGCCTCGGACTACGCCTCGGCTGGTGGTGCCAGACGCTGCTACGTAAGCGGATACTGGATGTTCTCGCTCCATGAGAACATTTCCTCGCACTTTGGCGTACGTTTCGGCCGTTTGTAGGTTCGGCGTGCTGATCACAAAGATATTCTGCGTGTCGTTAGTGCAAACAATATCTTCCTCTGCCGCCGTCTTCAATATCTTCCTCTGCCGGAGTCGTGCAGCGAGTAGTAGAGCTTGCAAGAACTTAAACTTGTTGCACCTACGTACATCCAGGCCACCTCCGGGGCGAACGATGACACGGTGGTGATCCGTTGGGAGCGGGGGGAGTCGGCTGGCGGCTGCAACCTTCGTCACAGCTCCGGTTCGCCGGGCGCCAATGCGGGCGCCGGCTGGCTTGCCGGTGGTAGTAGCTGATGGCTTTGCTCGGCGTCGGATTGCGTTGATCCAGCCAGGCGCACTGGCTTTCTCTTCAGTGATCGTTTCTCCATCCACCATGGCTTCGGGCATGATGATGGCACAGGGGCGGGAAGCGCCAGCACAGGGGTCAGTAGCCGTGTTAGGCCTACTCGAGGCTTAGCGAGTGAAGGTGAAACGTTGGTTGGAAAGGGAGAAAAGTGGAGTGGCCTGGGCCAAAAATTGGCATCTGGGTGTTCCCCTAAACTTAGCGAAAACGTTGATGAAAAAACGTTGATGAAAGATTGAACTCAGCAGGCCAGTAAGAAGTATAGCAGAAGGCGGAGCCGATGCGTCGGCGTCCGCTCATCTTGACGCCCCCTAGTGGTCTCCAGCTGAGAAACCCGCTACCGAACTTTATTGACGGCCCGTGACATCGGCGTACTACGCAACAGTGTTGGCGGTGGTGCGAGCCGTAACAGGGTATACGCCACAGGTGATTAACAGTTTGCGTATGCACATAAATGGCAAGATCACACGTGGGTAGTTTTAACGCGTGAGCGTTAAGAAAAATTAGCAGATCCCACGTACAGTGGGAATCGATGATATGCGAAGCACGAATGAGGAAGGTTGATATGTCACTTTCAAATCACCACAACGTTACGGGGTGGAGGTAAATTGTCATACACGACATACGTGTCACGATTACAATGTTTGGATGTGCCGTTTACCTTCGTCACCTACTCAAGTCGCGTGATACCAAATTTAGTATATGTGGAGCTAGGGTAACGACCGCGAGCACAATATGAGAATGGTATGTTGTCATGTTCGTACATGACACGCGTGTCAGGATTATTTTGTTGGCATCAGTCGTATATTTCGTCAACTATTGACGTCATGTAACACCAAATTTGGTATACATGTGAAGCTAGCGAAACGGCCGCGCGCGCACCATCAAGGGCCCAATATACTCCAATGTAGCGTTGACGCGCGTGCATGCTGGGTACAGCGACGCTACGTTATCAAAACGCGAGCACTCTAGAGTCTGACGCCAGGCGCAATCAGCGTCCGTCGCCGCGGCTCGACGGCAACCTTCGCGAAATGCGACATGCTGCATTTGACAGGCACTGCGCCGTGTCCCCAAAGGGGCTGACAGAAATTAGGTGCCTTCTTAAAAAGAAGGCATTTAAATTCTGTCAGCCCCTCCTTCTAGAATCACTCAACAACAACAACATTTGGCACCGATGCGTTACCATGACAGCCCTGCGTCTGCATTTTTCGAGGCGGAGGGACGCTCGACGCGCTGAAACGCGCATACGTCAAAGCCACACAGCGCGGCACGCGTCTGGGAGTATATAGCAGGACCGGTGCGTTGTGTGGCAACGTCGTAGTGACGCGACGGAACGAATGCCGGCGCGCACGCGTGCCGGGTAACGTCGAAGTGTATTGGCGTCATTACTGTGGCATGTAGTCATGTTCTTACAAGACACGCATCTTATGATTATCATGTTTGCACCGGTCACATACCTTCGTCCTCCATTGACGTCGCGTTATATCAAATTTGGCATACGTGAAGCTAGCGAAATGTCCGGCAGCGCATCATGAGCGTGGCATGTAGTCATGTTACATGACACGCATCTCATGATTATCATCTTTGCATCAGTCAGATACCTTCGTCATCCATTCACGTACCGTAATACGAGATCTGGTATATGTGACGCTAGCGAAAAGGCCGAGAACGGATCATAAACGTGGCATGTAGTCATGTTGCTACATGATACGCATGTCATTATTTTTATGTTAGGGTCTGTCGCTTGTCTTTGCCATGCAATAGTGTCATACAATACCATTTTCGCAACATGTGATGTGAACGAAACCACCGCAAGAGCAGCAAGACCATAGAATGTAAATCATGACAATCATGACATACATGACTATATTTTCATGTTATGACTAGTCGATCATGCTCGGAATGCAGTCTTGTTATGGCATACCAAGTTTCGTATTGATACCATTATCCAAACAGCTGGGAGAGCTAAAATACGTAGGCGACAAGATAGATAGATAGATAGATAGATAGATAGATAGATAGATAGATAGATAGATAGATAGATAGATAGATAGATAGATAGATAGATAGATATATAGATAGATAGATAGATAGATAGATAGATAGATAGATAGATAGATAGATAGATAGATAGATAGATAGATAGATAGATAGATAGATAGAGGATGGATGGATGGATGAATGGATGGATGGATGGATGGATGGATGGATGGATGGATGGATGGATGGATGGATGGATGGATGGATGGATGGATGGATGAATAGATGAATAGATGGATGGATGGATGGATGGATGGATGGATAGATGAATAGATGGATAGATAGATAGATAGATAGATAGATAGATAGATAGATAGATAGATACGCGCAAAGTAGCCGAAGCTCGCTAAGAAATGCCTCACGTTTAAAAATCTGACAGCGGCAGCATTCACCCTACACTCTAAGGCTAAATTTCCCGAAAAAGAAGTAACAGAGCCCAATAGGCGCGAGCAATGAACAAATAGACCGTTGGGAAGTAACCACGGAGGGATGCGTGCCACGTGCGAACCACTTACTCTCTAAAGGGAGGAACCATCCGGGAGATGCGGGCCGTGCGCAAACCGTTGTCTAGGAAACTAGACGTCGTCCTCTTTCTTAGCTCAGTCTTCTCCCTTATTTTGCTGATGACGTTATACCCGGCTACAACTTTCTGCGGCAGCACGGCCAAGGCTACGTGGGCGGAGCCTATGCACATGTGCTACTGCGCCAAGTAGTCCGACCGCTTCGACGGGTGTTTTGGTTTCGATTTCACCAGCGCAGTCCGCGTCTCGCAGTCCGCGTCGGCTCGCGTTTGCTCGCGTTTCGCTGCAGGAAACGCGAGTCGCATCTTTGGGAACTCGAGAGCAATTTTTAATAATATTGTGACGTGATTTACTGACGCGTGGACCCAGGTTGCTGGGTGAATGATACATTCAATTATTCATGTAATGGTTACACAACTCATCATGCACGTACCGTTTTTGACACTGCGCTCGCTAACACCAGTGAGCTCGCTGACTTTCCGACATGCGGCTCTCACAGACAGCTGCGGGTCGCTTTTCCTTACTTGCGCGTAAACGTTGTACGCCACCTTCTTGGCCTGTACGGACAGCTTTTGATTTGACAACGCCTGGTACGGCTGCGCAGCTGGTGGACTCGCGGCACGCGGCGGTGTTTCCTCCGTAAGCGACGTTGACGAGCTGTAACCGGCGGACGCCATCTTTGACAGTGAGGAATGCGGTGAGGTAAAAAGACGACGGAAGCCAAAAAACCCCCAAAAAACCTGAGAGAGCGTGAAACAAAATTTTTTCTACTGCGCAACGTTTTTATTCACTAATTAAAAAATAAATCTGCGAAAAATGTAAGTGACGAATGGTAAAATCTTAGTTACCCAGAACAGTATACAAACGTTTTCGTTGAGGGACTACATGCTGTGGCGCAGTAAGACAAGCGTGCTTCAGCTCCGTAGCCTAGGCTGTGCTGCCACAGAAAGTTGTCGCGGGGTATAGGTGTTGTGGCGCGCTCGCAGAGCTCGACAATCTAGGAATCTCGCCGCTGTGCTTCGTGTGTACGGTTGGATGAGTGTGGGATGTTGCTTTTAAGTTCCGGCACATCCATGAAGTCTGGAGCATGAAGTCGCCCCGCTGCATCGTATATGTCTGGCTTAGTCAAGATGGTCACGACCAACTTTTGACAAAATTGGTTGGGCGGCCGAAAAACTGCAGACCTATCGGATACATTATTTCAGTCTGACTCATGGCGAAAATTAGCGCTGGATTCTTTCACAAGTAAGTGATCATTCTTTATTCTGCCGCACTTGTCAAGTGTGCGATACGGATGGCGCTTTTTAATTGAATGTATGTAAGGAGAGGTTGGTGCCAATGCGTGGCGCCGGCTACTCCTCTTCTTTTGCACAAAAAATCAACATCGCACATTTTGTAGCAAACACAAGGCTACACATATTACATAGCACAACAATTACACAATGAGTTCACGTTTTTCAACCCTGAGTGTCCACACCACACAGAAATGGGTCCACACTGCATAAAAATGTGCCCGCACCACACTGAGTTTGTAAAGAAACAAAAGTAATCCCTCCAATTTAAGTGTTCACACAAAAACGTGAAAGTTCAATGAAATGTCTAAGGTGGTTTGTCGCTTGCATACTGAACTGTTTTCAGAAAAGTTTTCCCAAAAATATCATAGTGAAACACGAAAATACTAATTTGCAACATACCGCGGTGAACAGTGAAGTGCGTTTTTTTTGTTTAGTACTTTTGAGCTATTTCTGATTCCTTCAGAAAGTGCACGACTGCACGCGCTGCAGTGGCTTTCAGCTTTCGTTTTGGCCGTGGACCCAAGATTTTTGCAATTGATAGAGGTCGCTTATCCAAAGAATTGAGTTTTTGAAAAAGGTCCTTTTGAGGTACGTCATTGATTTCACAATGCAGAAGAATATGCTCCACGTCTTGTTGAGCTTCTCCACATCAGCAGGTAGGACTGCCAGCTTTCCTAATTCTATACAGGAAAGCCTTCGCGTAGGCTGTACCAAGTCGAAGCATATGGATGAATGTTTCTACCGATCGGCTAACCTTTAACGGAATATTAAATTTTATACCGGGATCAATGTTATACAACATAGAGTTTTGCGCACCATTTTCAAACCAGGTTTTTTTCAAACAGTTGACAGCTCAGCCTATTTATTAGACATCGTGCATCGCTCATCGATAGAGGTAGCAGTGATATATTCTTTTCTTGATGTGCTGCATGTGCAATGTGATCAGCAAAGCCGTTTCCTGTGATTCCACAGTGGCTTGGCACCCACTGGAACATTATGGCGTGGTTTAAATATTTTGCTATAGCGTACCTCCTCTGTATTTCATATGCGAGCTCACTAGCTTTGTTGCCCAAGCAGATTCCTCTTAAAGAAACTAATGAGGACTGTGAGTCACCCATCGAAGTGGACTTGGCTGTAAACATATTAGGCGTAAAGCACTGAGTATTGCATAGAGTTCTGCTGTTGTGGATGTTGTGAAATGGCTGAGTTTATAAGCTTTTCTCGCTTGGTATGCAGGTACAAAGAATGCCGACGTAGAGCTTTGATTCAGACATGATACGTCGGAGTACACATGAATATAGTCTTCATAATTGGTATAAAGATGTGTTAAAGTTAATTGCTTTATTATAACTATGGGCATATCATTCTTATTATATTCCCGGAATCGAAGTTTTAATATCTGGGATAGAGAGTCGCCATGGTGGGTTGGATGCACAAGGAGGCCAATATTCGTGCGTAGGCAGTAAACTATTGAATTCTACTATAGCTTTATGTATTCTTGCAGCTGATCTCTCCTGAATATCTCGGTATAGGGGATGATTAGCGTGTTGAGTTACCAACCGAAGATAATGCCGACAAGTTTCCGTAAATCTCATAGCATGGAAAGTCGGTTGACGAGACTCCGCAATCACTAAAGCACTGGCAGACGCTCGCGGTACACCAAGACATATACGAAGGCTTCTGGCCAACAATCTTTTAATCCTCTCCTCTAAGTTACGTGATATCCCATGTAAAACCGGGGCAGAGTAAGCTATTCTCTGTCGAATGATTGCTGAATGTAGACGCAATAAGGAAGAACATGAACTACCCCCTCTCACTCCGGTCAGTTGACGTAATATATTGATTAGGGAGTTGACTTTGTCCTCTAATTACGTTATCTGTGGTTTTCAAGACAGATGTCTGTCTAAAATAACCCCTAAAAATTTGTGCTGTCGCAGAAGTTGTAAGCGCTGAGAGTCTACCTGAAGTTTGCATTTCTTAAGGCACTTCCTTGTGAATGGAAGTACAGATGTTTTCTCATGAGAAACATTCATGCCTATACTCTTAAAAAGTCACTGATTATTGTCAGCCCATCTTGAATTTTTTGCTGAATTGCCTGAATGCTCGTGTCTGATGCCCAAATGCCCAGATCGTCTGCATATATGGAATATTTCTAACTAGTAGGTAAGATATGTGATATTTCAGCCATAACGCAATTAAATAAAAATGGGCTTAGTACGCTACCCTGTGGTACTCCTTCACTTACTTAATGCTCTTTACTTTTACCGTCAACCGTGTCAATGAAAACTTTTTTGTCTCTTGAAATTCTGCAATCCATCTTAGTGTTCTGCCTACTATTCCCAACTGAATTAAACCGCGTAGTACATGAGTGTGGCTAGTTGTGTCAAATGCTCGCTTTATATCTAGAAATACTAGAACGACGATTCTTCCACAGCTCTTCTCATGATCTACATAAATTACAATGTCTAGAATGGCATCCATGGTGCAGCGGCGTTTACGAAAGCCTGCCATATTTGCTGGAAGCACGTTCGTTCAATCCACCCACCACTGAAGTCTAGCGTCTATCTTTTCCATAAATTTACAAAGATAGCTAGTCAGGCTGACAGGACGGAAAGAATCTATGGATAAAGGCGTTTTTCCGGGTTTGTAAATTGGGACCACTCTTGCAACTTTCCAGGAGGGTGGAAGGCACTCTTTTGTCCATGCATCATTAAATATCTTCAACAAAGTATACGTGTCCACAGGACCCAGGTTTTTTAATGCTGCATATGTTATCCCATCAGGACCAGCTGCTGTCCTCTGTCGGCACGCTGCAAAAGCAATATTTTATTCTTGCAGTGAAAACGGATCATCTAGGCCATCATGATGTCTACTGAGAAAAATAGTAATCAACGCTTTAATATCCCCAACAGACTTAATGTATTCAGGCGTGTGCCCGGCTGCACTTGGTCGTGTAATATGCTGACAAAATTCGTCCGCAACGATCGTTTCCGGTGTATCTTGACTAAAGCTAAGGCCCTAATGGTTGTTGATGTGTTACTGTCCCACTTAAAGAGCGTAGAACATTCCATAATTTTGACTCGGGTGTAAGTGGTGTTAGCGAAGTGCACAATTTCCGCCAGCGCTTTGTGCCTAGTCTATCCAGTTGTCGTCTCATGCGGTCATGCGTTTTTTTTACAGTCACGGTAACCTTCATGTAAATACAGACGCACGGGTCGTGCGTCTGTATTTTCTTTCAGCTCTGCGGCGAATGGCACTAAGTTTTTCGTATTCAGCGTCTACTGCAGCGTAACCTTCAGGAATTTTAACGAACTTGGAACAATGATTCAATTTGTTTTCTATGAGTGATACTAAGCTCAGTGTCAGTAACAGTATCAGCTTGATGTGATATATGATAACGAAATGCTTGCCAGTTAGCTATCTTTGCTGAGGGCCTATATTTAGAAAAGCGTAGTTTTGAATGCTGTATGAGGATAGGCAAGTGATCACTACCCCTTGTTTCAATGTCTGTTCGCCATGAAGCCCCAGATGCAATATCATGTGAGCAGAGCGTGAGGTCTAGGCAACTCGACTAATTGAAACCCCGTAGGAACGCCACTAAATCATCATTTAACAAGCATAATGAACTATCCTGAATTGCTTTTTGTATGTCCATTCCACGACGATCGCAGTAAGCGCTTCCCCACATGATATTGTGAGCATTAAAATCTCCACAATATATCACAGCTTTCGGGTACGTCTGAAAAAGTGCGGTTAATGCAGAAAGCGATATATTTGTGGAAGGTTGGAGATAAACGCTGATTACCGTTATATTTACACGACCAAATCTAACCTCACATGCTACATATTCTGGATAATCCGATGATGTAGCGGTCAACTGTACTCATGGCAGATCTTTTCTCACACATATCATCGCTCTGCTCGGTCCTGGAGATCTAGAAGACAAATACACAACGTAGGTTCGATACCCGAAAAGTAGTGTCTACCCCGGCCTTTGTAATACATAACACTGGAAAGGAGCTCTGAGCCACAAATTTTCTGAAGTCTGCACACTTAGGGCAAATACTATCCGATTTCATTGGAAGATCACGACATTTTGATGACAATTATTCATGTCTTCCCTGCGCAGTGACTGTTGTGGCTAATTGTAACACTACCTGTTCCATCGACAAGATCGCTTTGACCTCAGGAAGGTTGTTAGCCTGTGGGATCGTGGCTAGTATGACTTTTAAAGCCGAGAATAACATTCGTATGACAATATGAGCTATCGACACAGAGGAGGTTTCTGGTTGCGTTACACTTACTGGACGCGATGTGCTCGTGCTTTGTTGGATGTTAACTACGTGGTTACTTTTTTCTTGAGGTCTCTCCTGAGACTCTTGTCGAGCTTGCTAATGGCTTGTTGATGTCCCCGCACTGTTGCTTTCGTTTTCCTCTTTCAGCTTGAGCGTACGTCATTACAGGGTCCTGTCGTTTAGGTGCCTGCGGTTGAGGAGGCCGTGCAGGGTTCATGGTGTTCATGTTGGGCTCACGCGTGTCATGCTGTTGTGTGCGACCGTAGATGATGTCATGTTGATATTGAAGAGAAACTGCCTTGTTCTGCGGCCATCCATAAAACGATGCAGCGTGGGGCCCCTTGCAATCGGCACACTTAGGTTGTGTTATCGATTTGCAGTCCTTGTGATGGTGGTCTTCAGTGCATATTTTGCAGCGCCTTGTTCCTAGGCAATTTTTCGCCAACTGTCCGAACCTCTGACAATTACAGCAGCGTCTTGCTGGGCCCAGATATTCCTCCACTAGATGGCTTGTAAATCCAAAGAGTACTTTCTCTGGAAGAGGTCTGTCATATCTGAATTGTAAAATCACACTTCTCAGTGGGTGCGATGCTACAGTGCCATCTTCTTGACGTATGTAACGAGTCTGGCGTCTAGCCGGTATCACACCTGCCTCTCCTAATATTCTATAAGTTGTTTTTTGTGTACTCAAAGGCACATGTCTGATTTTGTCTACATTTCGTATGTAAGACTACCGAATAAATGGCTTCACCAGCAAGCCAGCCACCTGCGCACAAGACAACAAGCTTTTGGCTGAAGCAAGAGAGCGCACGGTTACTGAGAAACTTCCATCTTTGTTCACTCAGAAAGAACACACTTTCTCTTTAGCAAGTGCAACAATTTCCGAGGCTACAACGTTTAGATTTACTTTCCAGAAGGTTCTCGTTTCCTCTGTTGGTCGGAATACCACAGGAATTCCCTCAAATCCAATCTTTTTATATGTCACCTGAGTGAAAGAATCTGCTTCCGCATCAGGTTCAATATCTTCATCAATGAAGGAGTAGGTCGATGTCCCCTCCTGCATGTTGTCCGTATGCTCTTCCACTCTCACCTTTTTCGCAGAGCTTACTTCGTTCGACATGTCCTCAGCTTTCCTGATCGCCTCCAAAACGAGTGTTGGTGCTCCGATGTAAGAAACCCTGGTAGAACCAGGTTGATTCACATGCTCGTCGGTTCCGAAGCCACGCTGTGGTAAAGGTGGCCCTTGCCACGCTTGCACATCCTGGCTGGTTCCACCCGCTACGGTGACGGTGAAACGTTGGTGTTCATTACCGTCACATCACTTTCTGCTCTCAGGAGTCACAGCTGATGCTGTCCTCAACGCTGTAAATAGCTTTTCACGGCTGGAAAAACCTAATTTGCAGGAGCAGAGAAGGCAAAGAACGCTCTTCTGCCGGACGGGCTCGGACGTGTTGTGTATTTTCAATCTCTTCAGCAATTTATGGAAATCAATGGCTTTAAGTCTCCTATTTCAGCTGTCGAGTCGCGAGTACCAAAAGGCAGGATTCTGTGGCCCTCTTCTGTTTCTTTTATTTATAAATGACCTTCCGAATGAGATTAGGCTATTCCGACAATTGCATCATATACAATGAAGTCGACACAATAAGTGACCAGATACAATTACTCGAAAAATTAGAGAAAATAAAAATATGGTGTTATTATTGGCAAATAGTGCTGAACCCCCTGAAAACAGTAGTTATGACAGTCACTAGGAAAAAAAATTAGTTAAAATATACTTCTTATAATGATAATCATGAACTAGAAAGAGTTGAACAACGTAAGTACCTTGTTTTGAATTTTACAAGTGATATTCGCTGGAATCATCACATAAATTATGTGTGCGCAAACTCCATTAGGGCCCTATAGAGTGTTAGGCGCCATTTGCCGTTTCAGCCACAAGCAACTAAATGTTTAGCTTGCAAAACACCTATTAAACCATTAACTGAATACGCAAAGATTGTTTGGGATCTATTCACGAATACAAACATATCAAAAATTTTAAAAACTCAGCGTTTAGCAGTCCGTTTTATATTTATTATATATCGATGGACAGATTCCCCATCTCAACTGTGTGCACTAGCGGAGCTACCCTGGATTCGAGCTAGGACAAAACACGAAACACTTAAGCATCTTTGCCTCATTATTAATAACCGTGTTCATATAAGGTATGTTGAGTGTTTTGATATTTTTCTTACTGAAACTTCTAGACATTGCCATTCAATGTTTATTCCTGCACCTGCTGTTTCCACCGATTGTTTTAAGTATAACTTTTTGCCAAGAGTTATCAATGAATGAAATTCGCTGAGCGATGAAGCCGTTTCAAGCTCATCCATAGATATGTTTTAAAACCTAGCACATATCCTCGTTCGTAATTATTATTGGTCTATTTGTGTCTGCACGCTCTAGTGCATTCATTGAATAAGTTGTTGGTTGCGTGATTGCTTGCGTTTTTTGATGACTTCATTCTTGTCCTTTAATTTGTTACTTCTGATTATATATGTTTTCCTATGTTGTGTTCTTAGAAGGATCGCTATTTTTTCATGTACTTTTTTTCCACTCCTGTAATAGCCCTATGTAAGGGCTGACAGTTTGTGTAAATTAATATATAAATCATATCGCCATGGAGGAAGGAAATATAGGAGAGGCCATGACGTCATAGTCGTGAAGCCGCCACAGCGCAAACACCTGCACTACTTCCTAGCGGAAAAGTAGATAAACAATTCGCGATTTCCGGCGAGCAGCCGCCGCGGTGGCCTTGAAAGCTACGCCGGCGGAGTAGTAACTGGTAGGTGTTTCCTTCGGGCAGCGCTTCAATTCACGAGTACTGCTTCTTTTGCGTGTTTTTTGGGAAAGCTGTGCGATGCCCAGCTGTAATGTATACTCGGTTCGAAGCGCGTGCGCCGCCGGATGTACCTGGTGGCACTTTTCAGCTACTAACAACAGACAAAACCCTATCGAACCTCAATAAACGCATGACTGATTTAGAAGGACATTATCACGCCATTTCAACCATCCGAACCGACCTGGACACTATAAAAACAGATACCACTGAAATGGCTTACCGGATTGACCGTCTTGCTGCACAGATGAATGATACCGAAAACAGGCCCCGTCGCAATAACCTGATCTTTTATAACATTCCCGACCCAAACCCTAAAGAAACATTTGCAGAATCTGAAGAAATCGTCACCCGTCATTGTCATGATCACTTAAAGTTCACCGTTGACCCTAATCACATTGAACGCGCACATCGCCTAGGACGCCATACAGAAGGCCATAATCGGCCACTCATTGTAAAATTCAATCAATTCAAAACTAAAGAATCTCTACTTTCTAATGGCCCCAAATTTAAGGGAAGCAATTTCAGTGTTGGTGAAGATTTCTCTCATCCCGTTAGAGTTGCTCGTAAAAAACTGATCGCCTTCGCTAAATCAAAATCTACTTCCTACTCATTGCGGTTCAAAACATTGCACATTGGTACCAAACGCTACGTGTATGACCACTTCACAGATTCTGTTCAGGAAATGTTGTAGCAATTGCCCCATCAACAAAATAGGCCTCACCGCCTTCGATCCGCCCCTCGATCAACCTATTGCTCTCTGCTATCTTTACTAACATACGCAGCTTTATTCCAAAACGTGACATTATTTCTAATCTGGTGTTATCATCTGATAGCAACCTTCTGATACTAACGGAAACATGGCTTACTAGTGACGTGACTGACGGCGAGGTACTCGCTGACCTACCCAATTTTAGAGCGTTTCGAAACGATCGCAGCGGCACGAGAGGAGGAGGAGTACTCGTCGCTGTCAGTCACAACATATCCTGTTCGTCTATAAACATTGTGTCCGACCTTGAAATCTTGTGGCTTAAATGCCATGCCGCACCGCACTCAGTTTTACTTGGCGTTTGCTATAGGCCCCCTAACAGTACTCCCGATTTTTGTTCTAAGCTCAATAATATACTAAGCGAAATAACGACACCCTAACATGCATGTAATTCTGTTTGGCGATTTTAATTTTCCTAATATCGATTGGGCAAGCCAGCTTGCACCAGCGGCTACGTCAAGGGAATCGAACGACTTCCTTGATGTATGCCTTAACTTTCACCTATCTCAAGTTCTTACAAAACCAACCCGCGTTACCGATAACTGCCAAAACATTCTGGATCTTATATTAACCAGCTATCCCGAGTGCGTGTTCTCCATTGCATACCTGCCTGAAATCAGTGACCATAAGTCATTCATGCTGAGTTCGTGATTAAGCCTGCTTTAGCCCCGACCATAAAAAAAACTATCCGTTTGTATGATAAAGGAAATTACGAAGCAATTAACTCTGAACTAACAAATTTTTACTCCACTTTTGACACTGCCTTTTCTCATCATAATGTGACCGAAAACTGGTTGATTTTCAGAGATAAGCTAAACGAAATGGTTGATACATTCCCCAAATTAACATCAATCCTAATACCGCCCAACCCTGGTTCAATAAAGCACTGAAACGATTAGAAAACAAGAAAAAACGCTCCTTCCGCGCAGCCAAGTCCCGTAACACCCCTAATGCATGGAACAAGTACAAAGCTGCCGAATCTGCTTATCTGCAAGCCATACGTCACGCCAAACACTCATTCTTCCATTCGGACGTACCGAACATGCTTAAGAACAACCCCCAAAAATTCTGGCAAGTCATAAACCCACAGGACACGCGCAATATAGCACTATGTAATGAGTTAGGGGATGCCCTAAGTGACACGGAATGTGCACGCGTGTTTAACGCCGCCTTCGCATCCGTTTTCACCCAAGAAACTGAGTTGTCATTTACAATCCCTCATGCGAACTTTGAATGTACCATGCCACCAATTACGTTTTTTTCCAGCGGTATTTCATCACTAATAGACAAAATCAAACTTTCTTCTTCAGCTTGTGTAGACAACATTACATCCAAACTCCTTAAAAATACTAAACATATCTGTGCAGCGTATCTGTGTCTACTATTTTCACAATCAGTTTCAACAGGAATGCTGCCTCCAGATTGGAAGCACGGAAAGGTCGTTCCAGTCCACAAATCAGGTAACAAACAATCACCATTAAATTATCGTCCCATTTCATTAACCAGCGTACCCTGCAAACTCCTCGAGCATATCATTTACACACATATCATGGACTTCCTTGATTCCAATAATTTTTTTCATCCTGCGCAGCATGGCTTTAGGAAAGGGTATTCGTGTGAAACGCAGCTAGCTATGTTTGTTCACGACCTGCGTGTTAACCTCGACTCTAACCTTCAGACTGACGCCATCTTCATCGATTTCGCAAAGGCATTTGACAAAGTTCCTCATGAGCGCCTACTACTAAAGCTTGCCGCGTTGAATTTAAATGATGACGTATTAGCATGGATTAAAGAATTCTTAACTAATCGTTCGCAATCAGTTTCCGTCAACAATCAAATGTCTAACACTACCCCGGTAACCTCAGGTGTCCCTCAAGGGTCTGTCCTAGGCCCGCTTCTGTTTTTGATTTACATTAATGACCTACCATTACATATATCTTCTAACATACGCATGTTTGCAGACGACTGCGTTATTTATCGTAAAATAAACAACGTTTCGGATAACACGTCTCTTCAAACTGACTTACTAAGCTTACAGGATTGGTGTAACCTTTGGCTAATGGAACTCAACCCTAACAAATGTAAAACTGTTTCCTTTCACCGCCGTCAAAATCCGATAGTATTCCCGTACCAAATTGCTGACACAAACCTCGAATTAGTTCCTTCCTATAAATATCTCGGAGTAACCCTTTGTAGCGATTTAACCTGGGCAACGCATATTACGAACATCATTGTATCTGCTAACAAAACACTCGGGTTTTTAAAACGCCATTTGCGCCACGCTCCTAATAATGTCAAATTACTAGCTTATCAATCTCTCGTAAGGACGAAGATAGAATACGCATCAGCCATTTGGAGCCCGCATCAAGCATTTCTCATCAATCAACTCGAGTCACTTCAAAATCGAGCCACACGATTTATTCATTCTACGTACTCTTACGACGTCAGCATTCAGCACTGAAAACAGAATCTGGCCTATCATTGCTTGCATCTCGTCGCCGCATTTCTAGTCTTTCCCTTTTTCACAAGTGTTTTTACAGCTCGCTCGGCAGGCCACCATACATTCTTCCTCCGGCACGCATCTCCTATCGCACTGGTCACCCGCAACAAGTTGAGCGGCCGCGTACGCGCACCGTCACTTTTTCGTCCTCATTCTTTTTTCGTGCAGCTACGGACTGGAACGGCCTTTCTAACGAAATCACCGCCATAACCTGTCCTACCACCTTTTTGAACACCGTAACAAATTGCCTTGCAATGTAAAAAAAATGGCTTTGCCGTTTTCATATATGTACCCACCCCTTATGTAATACCCCTTCAATGGGGTCTTTAAGGTAATAAAATGAAATGAAATGAAATGAAATGTTCGCTTCACTGTTGATGAATAATGCATGGTATTTGCATGCGGTGCTCTCAGCTGTAGGCTCCGTTGGTTTTCACTCGTGTCATCTGAGAACACAGGCGAACTTTCATTATTAGTGTTGTATGCATCGTGTCGCGTTTGTAGAAGTTGTCGTTGATACGGATGGACAATAAACTTTTTAGTTATCGGGCTAAATTTGTATGCGTGTGTGCTCGCTGCGTGTTAGTTGTGTGCGCACTGAAATTACCCACTTTACGCACGCGATCTTGTATACAATAGAGTGGTGCCTTCTTACCGACGTGAAGTACGTCAAGCACTAGGCTGGCGTTGCACGGAATAGCTACGAAGCAAGTTCTCAAAATCATGCATTGCCACACACGAGCAAAAAGCTGCTAATCGGCCCGTAGATCGAGAAATCTGGCAAAAAAGAAGGCCTTACGGTGAGCATAACGCGTAAGGCACTGCTGGGTGAGTTCGAATACGATGATGTAGGGACTGAATGACTTGGGTTACGACACGTACCGGTGCTGTATGCTGTTGCACAAAAACACTCCACGAAATACTTCAGCACGCCGCGCTCGGGCCTGACACGCACGAACAGTCTCGGAAAGGTGTGCTCGCAGCATTTTAGTGCGTGCAAACCATACAATACGCGTTAAGTGTATGCCGGGGCTATTAGTGTACGCCGGGTCCACGCAGAAGCGAACAAGCGCTAATAGCACGCTGCGGAGCGTCTGCTGTTTTGTTTGCCTCATACCCATTTGTTTGCCCCATAAATTTGACGTCACTTCTGCCACACTTCTCGCAATGCATTGGGATAGGATAGGGCCTCTGCTCAGTTTTTCCTTCCTCCATGTATATTGCACGCACGAAATGCACCATGAAGGAATGCTTGGGCGTCTGCAGTTCGCCTGTGCTCTTCGACTGCCTGAAAATTGGCCGCCATTGCTGTCGGCCACCCGAACACTCACTCATCGAGTGCCCAGCTGTGTTCGCCACCGTGATAAGCTCCGGGCTCACGATATTAGGCAGAGACCTTGTCGCTGTGTTGCGAGTCGTCCAAAACACGTCGTGCTTGGTCTAACGAGCCTAGTTGCATTGCGTCGCGCGCTGTAGCTGCACCGGCACGGGCTGGCGGGGCTTTTTCTAGCGTCGCAACTCGGTGAAAACTGGTAGCCGTTGCAGTTGGCTCCCCCGAGAATCAGTCGCAAGCAGCCCGGCGCCGGCCATTGGCGCCGGCCGCGACGGCGGACTCACGTTTGCTCGCTGCACTAACATTCGCTCGAATTTGTGGAAAAGGACCGCATTCGAGACAGTTTCCTTGGCACTCGCTACGAACTAGCTAGGCGCTGTTCATGGTGGAACCCAACCTACCTTCGCTCTCCTGTTCAAAGCCCCGCCACGGTGGTCTAGTGGCTAAGGTACTCGGCTGCTGACCCGCAGGGCGCGGGTTCGAATCCCGGCTGCGGCGGCTGCATTTCCGATGGAGGCGGAAATGTTGTAGGCCCGTGTGCTCAGATTTGGGTGCACGTTAAAGAACCCCAGATGGTCTAAATTTCCGGAGCCCTCCACTACGGCGTCTCTCATAATCATATAGTGGTTTTGGGACGTTAAACTCCACATATCAATCAATCAATCAATCATCTCCTGTTCAAAGTTCACTGGCGAGAGACGCTCCGCGTGCAACGCCGCACTTGGTATAGCGTTCGTTTGCTTTAGCTAAACGTCGTCGCTCGCTTGGAACTCACCGACTGGGTGGCACGGTGCTTCGTGGTGCCTCGGAGTTTTGGCTCCGGCCACTGCGCTTTACCTGATGCGCTACGGGGATCTAAAGGCGTCTTTGACGATGTGTGACACCACGGTGAAAGTATTCGCATGTCATATGTGCACGTTTGTTTTAGGGGTGAAGCTTCTTAAGGGGTGGTTCGTGCGTCCGCGATGTATGTAGTAGTAGTAGTAGTAGTAGTAGTAGTAGTAGTAGTAGTGCGTCGTAGTAGTACGTAGCCAACTCCACAGGCAGACTAGAGGGGCGGTACTAGCACACTCTTTTGAACAGAGGAGGCAATTCACGCACGTTAATGATAAATAAAAAAATGACAGCATATCCACGGAGTGATTTGTGGAGAGTGGGGCGAAGCAACCGTCCGTCCATTCGTTCTTGCTTCCGTCTGTCCATGCGTGCGTCTGTGTGGCAGCCCGTGCGTGCATCAGCCCGTCCGTGCTTGCGCCTGTTCTCGCGCCCGCACGTCCATCTGTGCGTCCGTTCCTGCGTTCGTTCATGCATCCGCTCCTCCGTCCGTCCATGCGTTCATCCGTCCGTGCAGCAATCTGTGCGTCCGTCCATGCATCTGTCTGTGTGTCCGTTCGTCCACCTATTCAACACTCCAAGTACCACCATTTCGCATCTTTTCTTCATATATTCCTCATATAGAAGCACCGCCATCGAGCGGACATTCCAAGGACTGAACAAGAGGAGGCACACGCACACTTTCTTACGGCTTGCGCTTCGTGTCTACTTCCCACCTTTAACCACCTCGAGTTCATGGTATATACTAGTTAATTGTATTCATGGCACTGCGGCCCAACGCTCGCTAAACCTTTCTAAAACCAAGGAGGTTACGCCCAGCGAGTATAACGTAGCAACCCTTTCTTGTCAGATAGTGCTCAGTGTACATGCCAATAGCTGCTATGGGGGAATGAGAGACAGAATTCGGCTTTTAGTTAACACTGCGAATTTTTATTGTTCAACAATTCGCACGCTGCGAATTATTTATTGTTCAACAACGCACAGAAGAAATCTCCCACCGGCACCACCTTGGAGGTCAAAATGTAGGACTGGTTACACACTACGACTACGAGGGACGAACGGGTGCCACTATAAGGAGCTCCGCCCCTAAAAGATAGTTGTTTCTGAATAATAAACATACAGGGACGAGTATCAGTGACTTAATCGGTAATAAAATTTGCCTTGAATATGATGCTTACTAGAAAAACTTGTATCAGAAAGACGCACTTGGCGCACTATCCGGTTGTCACGTTGAACTCGCTGGGCGTAACCTTCTTGGTTTTAGCAAGGTTTATCGAGTGTTGGGCCGCCGTTCCATGAACTGGAGTCGGCGAAAGGTGTGAACTAGACCCCAAGCTCAGGTCGTAAGAAATTGCGCGCGGGCCGCTCCTCTAGTCCAGCGGTACCGCATCTCGTTTAGTCCTTGGAACGTCTGCTGGATGGCGGTATATTCGTATGATAAATATATGATCAATATATGGTGAAAACATGAGAGATGGTCGTACTTGGAGTGTTCACGAGATGGATGGACAGACAGAAGCACGAACGGAGAGACAGACAGATGTACAGATGAACGGATGCATGGATGAACAAATGCACAGGCGGACGGACGGCTGCATAGATGGACACACGGAAGGACGGAAGCAAGAACAAATGGAAGGACAGCAGCGCAGACGAGCCCACGGGTGCTTCGCCCCGCTCATCATCATGCTTTCCGCGAATATAATGTGACCTTTTATTTCATTTTGCACGTATTTGCAATATGCATGCATATTCATCCTCTTTCACGTGTGGCTATTTTTACAATCCTATTGTGCAGCCTTGGGCCCACTTTGCAGAGGGCTGTGAATGTGTGCGCCGGCGTCTGCAACTCCTGTCATCTATCGCTTTCGTCGGAGCAGCTTCGGAGGGACTGTACGAGACGTGAAGGCAAAGATAAAGTCGTGTCATATTTTACATGTATGTTTTATATTAACTTGCACGTACTTGTCATATGCGTGCACCTTCGTCTTTAGTCACGTGTGACTAAATTTTGTCACACTCTTATTGTACAGCCGTGGGCACATATCATGCAGAAGGCTGTGTGTACTGGCGTCTGCAATGCCTGTCATCTATTGCTTTCGTCGGGGAGCTTCACAAGTACTGTACAAGATGTGACAACGAGGCTGGACTTGTACATTTCAACATTCATTCACTTAATGTAGAAACTTCATGTGCGAATAGAAAAATGAAACATTTCAATGTCTCACGTTTGCCTTTCGTTGTTGCGCTGACTAAGAAAGTCGTGACACGAAGGTGGGTAAATAATATTTTGCGCGTTTTATAACGTGCCATTGGTTGGTCACTGCACGGAAAAACAGGCGAGAAAAGCAGTAGACCTGGCAGAGAGTAAATAGAAAAAATTGGCAGATCCCACGCACAGTGCGAATCGATGATATGCGAAGCACGAATGAGCAATTTTGAAATGTCACTTTAATATCAGCACAGCGTTACGAGGTGGTGGTAAACGATGCCGTACATGACTTCCGTGACATGATTATCATGTATGAATGTGTCGTTCACCTTCGTCAGCTATGCACGTCACGTGATACGAAATTTAGTATATGTGTAGCAAGCGAAACGGCCGTGAGCAGGCTATGAGCGTGGTATGTTGTCATGTTCTTACGTAACACGCGTGCCAGAATTATCACGTTTGCACCAGTCACATAGTTCGTCATCTATTGACGATACGTAACACTAAATTAAGTATATGTGGAGCTAGTAAAACGCCCGCGAGCGCATCATGCAGGGCCCAATACACTCCAATTAGCGTTGACGCGCTTGCACGCTGGGCACAGCAACGCTACGCTAGCAAAACGCCAGCACTCTAAAGTCTGACGCTAGTTGCGACCAGTGTGACCAGCGTCCGTCGGGACGGCCCTATACGGCAACTGTTGCGAAATTCATGACGATTCGTTACCCAGAAAACCATGCGCCTACCTCTTTTCGTGACAGAGGGAAGGCCGGACACGCTGAAACGCGCATGGGTCAAAGCAGTGCAGCACGGCGCACGCCTGCAAGTACATGGCAAGACCGGCCATACCGGTCATTAACTATGTCGTCCATTGGCGTCACGTAATACCGAGTTTGGTGCACGTAAAGCTAGTGCGAGCGCATCATGATCGTAGCATGTAGTATTGTTGTTACATGACACGCATTTCATGTTTATCGTGTTTGCACCAGTATCATAGCTTCGCCATCTATTCACGTCTCGTAATACGAAATTTGGTATAAGTGAATGTAGCGAAATGGCAGCCAACACATCATGAACATGGCATATAGTCATGTTGTTACATGACACGCATCCCATGATTATCATGTTTGTGCCAGTCACATACCTTCGTTATCCATTCACGTACCATGATACCAAATTTGGTATATGTGACGCGAGCGAAACGGCTGTGAGCGCTTCATGAGCGTGGCATGTAGTCATGTTGTTGTATGACACGCATGTCATGGATTTCAGGTTAGGGTTTGTCGCTTGTGTTCGTAATGCAATCATGTCATACCATACCAGTTTTGCGACATGCCATGTGAACGAAACTACCGCAATAGCTGTAGGACCATGAAATGTAAATTATGACATTCATGGCATACATATCATGATTTTCATGTTATGACTGATAAAATATGTTCTTCACACAGTCATGTTATGCCATATCAAGTTTGGTATCGATACCTATATCGAAACCGCCAGGAGAGCTCAAAGTCTTAGGCGGCTCGGTCGATAGGTAGATACATTCAAAGTAGCCGAGGTTCGCTAAGAAATGCTTCGCGTTTAAAAAGAATACTTGAACTTGAGTCGAAACGTTCATCCTTTAGAAGTATTTGAGTGGACCAACCGTTCGTCCGGCGAGGTGCTACTGAAAGAACTAACGGTTGCCCGGTAACGTGCAAATGTGGGAACTAACAGTTGTTCGATAAAGTGTAAATATGACGATTAAAGGTTAGTCCTTCGCGGTGCTTTGTGGGACTAACGGTTACCCGCTAAGGTGTCAATGTGAGGAAAAAATGTTTTTCTGTTGAGCTAGTCTGTGGGCTCTAACTGTTAGGCGCTGTGCGGTTAGTCGTTAAAAAAAATGAATGGTTGTGGCAGCCCTATCAGTCCCCAAAAGAACGAACCACGGACCCTTTTAACACCCTTTTGCCTAGAGTGAAAAATTGCCCAGAATAAATGCCACGGTCGCAGCAGGTATCATACTCCAGCACTTTGCGTAGCAATAAAATATTCAATAAAGTATACCAGCATTCAACTAGACCGTCAAGTTCATATTATGCCAATTGTTGTTTTGCTGGCTCTCCAACTTTATGAACATTTGTCATGTACTCGTATGATACAGACGGTATACATTGTATTAACGTCAATTATAGTTAGCCGCCACTGGCTGAAGTTGATTTATGTAGCAGTGTCTATAGCTACTATCCTCGTGAGCACCAGCGCTTCATATCTGCTTACTACTTCTGGCGTTAGTAATATCTCTGTCCAATAAAAAAAACAACAAGGCCGTGCGTGCACTAGAGACAGGCACGGGCGCTGGCTCGTTCAGTCATTGCGGTAATTTTAGATGTATCCAAACGCTCGGGTGCGGGTCTCTCTTTAGGGGCGAAGGTCCTTATAGCGGCACCCGTTCGTCCCTCGTAGTCGTAGTAGTAGTCGTAGTGTGTAACCAGTCTTACATTTTGACCTCCAAGGTGGTGCCGGTGAGAGATTTTTTCTGTGCGTTGTTGAACAATAAAAAGTTCGCAGCGTGCGCGTTAACTAAAAGCCGAATTCTCCTGTCTCTCATTCCCACTTAGCAGCCCTTGGCATGTACTGCTCCTCAGCATGTACCTTGAGCACTATCGGAGAAGAAAGGATTGCTACATTATATTCACTGGGAATAACCTCCTTGGTTTTAGAAAGGTTTAGCGAGCGTTGGTCCGCAATGCCATGAATACAATGAACTAGTATATACCATGAACTCGAGGTGGTTAAAGTAGGAAGTAGACACGAAGCTCAAGCCGTAAGAAAGTGTGGGTGTGCCACCTCTTGTTTAGTTCTTGGTTTGTCTTCTGGATGGTGGTGCATATGCAGAATATATGATATGCGAGATGGTGGTACTTGGAGTGTTGAATAGATGGATGAACTGACACACAGACAGATGCATGGACGGACTCAAGGATGGCTGCACCGACGGATGGACGCATGGACGGACGCAGGGGCGAATGCATTGACGAACGCATGGGCGCACCCACAGATGGACGTGCGGACGCACGAACAGACGCACGCACGGATTGGAGAATGGACGCACGGACGGTCACACAGACGGACGCATGGACGGGCGGAAGCAAGAAGGAATGCACGGACGGATGCTTCGCCCCACTCTCCATTATTCACTCCGTGGATATGCTGCCATTTTTTTTTCGTTTTTCACACTTCTTTCTGGTGCTGAAACCCACCCCTTCGTCTGGTCGTCGACTCTCGCCTATGGATCAACTCGTCACCAAGCACCGCTTCTACCGAAGCGCCTACAAAAGGCAATCTCGACGCTCGACACCCTACTTGCCGACTCGACGACCCTGGTTCACAGGCTCCAAGAGGTCTTCGGCATCTTGGTGGCGAAGAGCGCGCACCTCGTCAGGTTCGAAAATGAGGTTCAAGCTGTGCTAGAGCATGAAGATTGGGAGGCAGCCTTGACCACCACCAGCTAACATAAAGATCGCGTCATCTGCGCTCAAGCAAGGGTTCGCTGCGCAACCGTGTCGTGGCCGCAAACCCCACCCGCATTCGTCGCCGTCTCAACCACTCGATGCAGTGACGCTCTCGCATGTACATCACAGGCGGCCGCGACCTTATCTTCGCCCGGCCATCCGACTCCCACGACGCGATCTTGCATAGCACTGCCCAAGCAGCACATCCCTTGTTTCTGCGGTGAACGACGTGACAGGTAAGAATTTCGGGACCAGTTTCAAGCTTGCATCCACAACACCGACTGGATTCCGGCATTCGACAAGTTCAAGTACTTATATCTGACTGGGGCACCAAAGGCAGCCATTCAAGGTATTCACCTTGACGAAGCGAATTGCGACGTCGCCATCCAGATCCTGTCAGACCACTTCGGCCGTCGCAACAATCTAGTCCTTTACCATGTAGAAAGTTTGTCGGCTGTCGCACCAGACCTAAGTTCCTCTGACGTGACCAAGCTGAGATATTTGTATGATAATTTCTGTTTCCACATGAGAAGAGGAGATTATTATTCGATGCTGCGAGGTGTCTTCCTGAAGGCTTTACCTGCGGACCACAACATCCTCTATCAGCAACAGCAAAAGGAAGCTATGCTAGCTGAGAACGCCATGACATCTCAGGGAGACCAGTCAGAAGTGATGGATGCCATGAGCTTGATCAAAGTTCAAGTGAAAATACGGGAAGAAAGCAGTCTCCAGGAACCAATATTGTCTGCTAGCCACCTTGCCTATCGGACTCGCTACGCTTTGACGTCACAGCAAGGCGAGACTTCGCAGTCGAGAGGCCTCTCAACCCCGCTTTTCACGACGTCGCAGCTGGTCGCGACTTTGCCTTTGAGTAGCTTCTCAGCCCCTCTCACCTAGACATCGCAACGGGCCGTGACTTCACTTTCAATTGGCATCGATCATGACTTCTTGAACATCACAGCAGGCCGCAATTTCACTTTCAGCTGGCTTTACGACTACTCTTCCATCGACGTTGCAGCAGGCTGCAAATTCTCCTTACACAGCCTCTCAACTTCAACGTCAAGTAAACTCTAACGAGATTTCAGTACACGCCGAGAAACCGGTCACTTTACAGCCAATTTACGAAACTTCAGTGTAAGGATTCGTCTGGAAAGTACACCGTGGAAAGCTCGATGGACGAAAAAAATCGTGAGTGCACCAAGCACATCGACTACAAAGACCTGATTTTCAAGGGCCTGTGCCGCAGCTTTTCACAGCGATTCTACTTTCCAGACCCGAAGGAAAAACACAAAAATATTTTGCTGCAAACTGTCGCCATCTAATCACTTATTTTGCCCGAGCAAGTGCGCGTGCAGGAAGCTTTACATACATTGCCACCATCGTCTTCTGTTAAAAGATAAAGCGCTCACGATCAGTTTTACATGCTTAACTGCTTTATTCGGCAACTTGCGTAAGACAACGCGCCGATACAAGTATTGTATCACGCTTTAAAGCGTTAAGAAATATGTCTCCTATTTCTTCCATAAAGAAGTAAGAAAGATTGTGCGGTTTCGAACGTGTGGTCGATCTCTAAACTCAAAATTTGATAGCTAAATAAAGTCACGAAATAAATGAAGTAAGATTTATTTGTTCTCTTTTTATTTACCCCTAATAACGCACGCACACAGACACACACACACACACACACTATTTTGAACATGCACAAAAACTGTTCCTGCTCATTTGAGGAGATTCTGCAGTTTTATTTGTATATTTTTCGAAAATCTCTCTTCATAGACATGTAGTTTCCGACAAGAGTGTATGCTGCTGCCACAAGTATGTTATTCAGCATGACATGAGAGTGATGACCATTGCGAAAGAAAAAATATTTCGGTTCACCAAAATTTCTTAGGCTGCCACAACGGCGTTACCTCTACTGCTCTGGCCCCTCTACGATTAGTGCTTAGTCGCTCAATTGCCCGCGTGGCCATTTACACTACATTGCCGCTACTTGGATTTGTATATCTGGTAGTGGTTCGTAAATAATATAGCTTGGATTAGAGGTCACACATCTGAAAACCAATTCAGAAAGCGATTTACTGTAAGTGTCTACAGGCTTTTAAACTTCAAGGAAACATAATTGGCGAAGTTGTTGACGAGATAAGTGCAAAACTTTAATACCGCAATAAAGTGGTCTAAACACCGACAAGAAAAAAACTATGCCCGAAACCGATGCACCGAGCAAGGGCACAACATTTCTTCATTTTCTCTCAACCAAGAAAACGAAGGTTATGCAAGACGTCCACGGTGCTATGGCCAAAAGCTAAAGGTTCACCCACGCTAAAGAAAAAATGGCTGTTCTGAAAATGTACTACCACTTGCGTTTATTATTTTATTGCCAGGGCATACGCGAACAAGTCAGAAGCACAGGACACCTTTATGCAACAGCAAGAACAAAACTTGGTGGATATGGTGCCATGGGAACGACTTCGAAATATGTAGTACGGGCGCACGTACCTGCAGGTCATAAAGAAAATGAATGGCGACGTCTGCTCGACGAACGACACACTCCCATTTCGTTCTTCGGTGGTCCTTATATAGAATTAAACGAGGACACTCGCAACTCCCGTTGATTTGCCGCGACAATTTGCCACGCAGCTTTGCCCAACTCTTCGGATTTACAACCGTAAACATTGCGAATATCCAGTGCACAAGGCGCATCACATATTCATAGTACAGTTCACAGACACAAAAAAAAACATGATTTTCTCGAGTCGCCAAGAAGTACTACACCAGAACACCACAATACCATTCATCAGGTTTGGCAGTTCTTGTCTGTCGAGCGACGAGAGCAAGCGTTGGCACGTTCGTTCAGCGAAGCACGGCAGTCTAAACGGATAGACGTCACAGCCCGGGAAGATAACATGAACAGACCTGAAATTACCTAGATTGCATTGGTTCAACTCGTGACTGTGGTGGTACAGGTGTGACTTTCAAGCGTTTGATGTGGTGAACGCTAAGTGGCAGCTTCTTTGCACATAAAACAATTTGGTGAGCATACACTACTTGTGCAAGGCTGGAGTCAAAGAGGAGCTTGTGATTACCTAGCTTTTTGCAGCTTTTTAAGTAGGTCGTCTGCTTGGTGCGTGTTCGGCTTTGAAGTGAAGACCACATCAGCTATGTCCTAATTTTCGTTGTACTAATTGGCTGAGGTTTAGCGACTACTGAATTGAGCTGTCTTGTCTTTATTAATAAAGCTTCAATCAAAAGACCATTATCTTGGGCGCAATTACCAAGGCCATGATAAGTACGGAGCTAATAAACGTAAGTCTGATGAACAGTATACTAATTTTCATCATTTCGGTAAAAAGTAATTAGCATATTTTAACTTAGTGTGTTACTGTATAATGTCTCATTGATTAGCATAGTTTAACTAGCTCATCAACTAGCAAGATTTGGTTAGTCCGGCTCTAGATTTACATGGCTTCACCAGCCCCGACTTCTTAGAATGTGTCGTGATTACCTCAGTCTTACCAAAATTTGGCGTAATTAGCTTGGTCATTGCAAGTGATCGCTCAACTAGCCAAGTATACCGTCCAGCGAAATAGCTCATTAACCAGCCGCACGGGCGCGGGTGCTAGTGAGCGATGACAACAAAGACAACGCGCCCAGGCCAAGCAGCACACTATGGATGGTACAGGCCGACCGTGATGAGTGACACGAGGCCTTGGGTTTGGCTGCGGTCGTGATATTGTATGACGCTCGGCCGGTACCGATCTCAGAGGCTACCATGCTGATTATTCTCAAACAGACTTGGTGGATGCACCAAAAACTTCGAAATAAACTTAAACGGCCCAGGTCTCTAAAAATATTATCATGAAAAGTATGACACTTTTATTGCATTGGTCCACTTCTGCACTCAGTGTAACGACAAACAAATGAAATGAGATGCCTCTGGTTTGAAAACACCGCCAACTTATTCAACCGTTTTTGACATGATGATTGGTTCCTTCGCAACCAATGAAACGCAGTGCCCTCATGGGTGGATTTGATTTTCGTACTGTTGGCTTATTCATAAGAGGGTGTCGCCACAGCTGGAAGATCCTAAGTTTCGTGAAACTCGTGCGAAATTTGATGATTCTGCATAACGCCCCTAGGCGAGGTCACTGCCCAACAGAAACAGGGAGCTCCAGCATCATCGTTGCCTTTCGAGCGAGGAAGAATTGTCATCGACTGCAGAGTATTCATGAGTATTGGTGGCTCCTACGAGCTTCATTCGGATGTACCTTCGCAGCGGCAATAGATCCAAGTGCATCACCATGGCTCAGAATCATGTAAACGAAAACATGAGATCGGCGGACGTAATCGTTCGCGATGCCCCGACAGACTCCGACACTCTTCTGCCGACACCAGTGCACGTGGACGAGCCTACGACGCCTTCCAAAGCGACCGAAATGCCCCTAACTTGACGGGATCACTGCACGACCAAACCGGCATTCATTTGTATCATCATCACTGTCGTAGACTGAGACAGACTCATCGTCGATCTCACAGCCTTGACGCAGCTGGGAGGAACTTTTGATCGAGGCACACGTGATGTACTTGAACCTACAAGTGGAAATCGTCAGATTACCGAGCAGCTGCTACTGAAGGTTCAGATGTAACGTCACCTGCAGCTTACGAACATGACTCGGAAGAAGTAGCAAAGTTGTTGCGAAACCTGGTGAGTGTACAAAGCCAGGCCAAAAGCCGACTCTTTCTGCCTACTACAAGTTACGCAAGAAGTCCGAAAGTCCCCATTATGAACTGAAGATGGCTAACAACGCGACCACAAAGTATTCTGGACATTAAAGCAAGATTGAACGACAGCCTCCTCAAGACAAGCGGCCGCCTCCCCAAGCTACGTCATTGCCAAGGCCCTTCCATTACAGTGTAAAACAGCCCGGCAGACTCACTCACAGCTTTCTTAAAAGGTAGGCAAACTTGTTGGCCGAGGGAGTTTGTTAGAAAAAAAAGAAGGAAGAAGTGGTGGCGGCCATGAGCGACAGCCACAGACGCTGACTCCGTGCACCTTTGATGGCGCCACATGGTCGGTTCTGGGTCTCCTTCTTCGCTTCTCACAATATTTATGCTACTGTTTACGTCGCTACGCAACTGAGAAAAACTGTATATATAAAACATACGTAGCTGTTTAACGTATATGTCTGTACGTGAATTTTTCACGTATGTTTACGCTAATGCATAATCTTTTGCTCAATAAAAGAAAATTACAACACAGTCGCCTTCCACTCGCACGTTTCTCATAACATTGATCTGAATGTACACGGGTTTTGCCGAATTTTAAATGTGAATGCGTTTCTTAGATGGGCTATGTCAGGCGTTCATCGAAATCTGTCCACCGCCCTCTCCAATAGCAACAACTGCGGGTGCGCACACTCCTATCAACTGGGGCCCCCACAATGTCACGCTTCGGCGTTACTTCGGCGTGACATCGTGGAGGATCCGCTCCACCATGTCACACCAAAGTACCATGTCCACCATGTCACATGACTTGCCACCGCACCAATGCAGTGTGATTGAAACGCGTTTGCAGCGTTCTTGCTGACAGTGTTTGTGTAGTGTTAAAAGTTGATAAGACGCTGACATTATGGCCATCATGTACAATGGCAGTACAATGACACCGAAGGTGCTGTGCTTCACCGCTCCTTTTTCGCCTTTGCTCTCCTCCCTGCGCCCAGCTCTCCTGTCCGCTCGCTCGTACGAATCGAGTGAAGCGAGCGCCTCACTCTCAACCGTTCGCTGGCTGATGTACGTATCACAAAATTATTACGCTACAAATGCTCGTCTAGCCAATATTTACGGCAGTAAAATTACTACGCCGTGTTTTCTCGGCGCAATAAATGCTTTTGCATTTCTTCACGATTCCCAACTGTGATGTGGTGGCAATTTTTAAATGCGAAGCATTTTTTAGCAAACTTCGGCGACTTTGAGCGTATCTATCTATCTATCTATCTATCTATCTATCTATCTATCTATCTATCTATCTATCTATCTATCTAGCCGCCTAGGATTTTTAGCTCTCCTGGCCATTTCGATAATGGTATAGATACTAAACTTGGTATGGCGTAACAAGACTGAAGTAAAACATTTTTTACTAGTCATAACATGAAAATCATGATGTACATGTCATGAATGTCATGATTTACATTTCATGGTCTAACTGCTCTTGCGGTGGTTTCGCTCACGTAGCATGTTGCAAAACTGGTATGGTACGGTATGATTGCATGGCAAGCACAAGCGACATACTTTAACTAGAAAATTATGACATGCGTGTCATGTAACAACATGACTACGTACCACGCTGATGATGCGCTCGCTGCCGTTTCGCTAGCTTTACATAAGCCAAATATGATATTACGTGATGCCAATGGATGACGAATGTATTTGACTGGTGCAAACATGATAATCATGAGATGCGTGTTATGTGACAACACGAATACATGCCCCAATCAAAGCGCCAATACATTTCGATGCGACGCGTTCCCGTGCTCGCCGGCGTTCATTTTGTCACGTCACGCCGCTTCCACGTTAAGCGCCAGTCCTGCCATATACTCGCAGGCGCGCGCCGTGTTGCGTTGCTTTGGCGCATGCGCGTTTGAGCACGTCCGGCGTCCCTCCATCAAGAAAACAGGAAGACGCAGTGTTGTCTGGGTAACGCATCGGCATAGAGGAATATTACTTTATGGCATCGGCGCGAAATGCAGCATGTCGCATTTCCTGCCGGTTTCCGTCGGGCCGCCCAAACGAACGCTGGTCGCGCCTGGCGTCAGACTATGGAGTGCTCGCGTTTTGCTAACATAGCGTCACTGTGCTAAGCGTGCGCGTGCGTCAACGCTACATAGGAGTATTATTGGGCCCTTCACGATGCGCTCGGGGCCATTCTGTTAGCTCCACACATACCAAACTTGTTGTTATGTGACGTCAATGGATGACGAAATATGTGACTGGTGCAAACATGATAATCCTGACACGCGTGTCATGTAAGAACATGACGACATTCCACACTCGTAGGGTGCTCGCGGTCGTTTCGTTAGCTCCACATATACTAGATTTGGTATCACGTGACGTGAATAGATTGATTGATATTTGGGATTTAACGTCCCAAAACCACTATATGATTATGAGAGACGCCGTAGTGGAGGGCTCCGGAAATTTAGACCACCTGGGGTTCTTTAACGTGCACCCAAATCTGAGCACACGGGCCTACAACATTTCCGCCTCCATCGGAAATGCAGCCGCCGCAGCCGGGATTCGAACCCGCGCCCTGCGGGTCAGCAGCCGAGTACCTTAGCCACTAGACCACCGCGGCGGGGTGACGTGAATAGATGACCAAGGTAAACGTCACATCCAAACATGATAATCATGACACGAAAGTCATGTAGGGCATCATTTACCTCCACCTCATAAGTTTGTGCTGAATTTAAAGTTAGATATCAAGATTTGTCATTCATGCTTCGCATATCATCGATTCTTACTGTACGTGGGATCGGCCATCTTTAAGTACGTTTATTTTCGTGACTAGAACACCTTCATGTAATTGGGCGAGGGCAAGATCGACTGTCGCTCTAGAAAAAAGTAGGACTGTGTGGAGGTTCTTGGCTCGAAAGGCAGTGGCCATGGACGCGCTTTCAGAGATCCATGCAGTTACTCTGTGGTTCATTAAAAGACCACAGTGTTTCTTAAGTCTCATTAGAATAATAATACGCACTAACACGTGCATGGTTTTTAACGCGACAGTGATAAAGAGCTCAATTTGCAGGAATTCCGCTGTCGGCGTCTTCAGTTGTGTTCGCAAAAGACATCACATTTGAGTGACCGAACACCTACGGTGTAAACAAAATAAAACATGACAGCATAACTACGGGGTGAATGATAGGGAGTGGGGCGAAGCTGGTTTCGCACGCCACTGCCGCGCCACTTCAGCCTCCTGTTGTCTACAGGGTACGCGTGGCGCGCTTCTGCCTCGCGCGCCCGCACTTCGCGGTCCCTTCTTCGAGCACGACCCGCCGCCACCCTGCGTGCACGACGCTCAGCAGCCTTGTCCATCCTCAATCGCCGAGCCTCTGAATGCTCGCGGCGCAAGAACGGTGCTTTTATTGTACTATAGAGCACCACTGGCATATCGTGCCATCAAAGAACACGCGATCGTAGTAGCATGACCGTCTCTCGCTCTTTCCGTACGTGTGACGTCAAGCCTTCGCCCCGCCGGGCTGGTGTAGTGGCTAAGGTACTCGGTAGCTGACCCGCAGGTTGCAGGATACTATATGCTGCGATCATTACGTGCTCGCGCTAGCTTTACATGTACCAGATTCGGTATTACGTGACGCGAATGAACGACATAGTCACGCGAATGAACAACAATACATTATGCTACGATCATGATGCGCTCGGACTAGCTTTACATGTACCAAACTCGGTATTACGTGACGCGAATGGACGACATAGGTAATGACACATCCAAACATGATAATTATATGCGTGTCATGTAACAACATGACTACATGCCGCACTAATGATGCTCTCGTGGCCGTTTGCTAGCTTTACATATGCCAAATTTGGTGTTACGTGACATCAATGCATGACGAAGGTATGTGACTTGTGCAAGTATAATAATCATGAGATGCGCGTCAAGTGTGAACACGACTACTTGCCACAGTCAAGGCGCCAAAACATTTCGACGTGTCGCGGTGCACTTGTTCACCGGTGTTCATTTCGTCCGGTCACGCCGGCGTTGCCATGCCACGCACCGGGCGTGTGCCACACTGCGTTGCTTTGACGCATGCGCGTTTCAGTGCGTGCGGCATGCCTCCGTCACGAAAAGAGAGAGACGCAGTGTTGTCTGGATAACGCATCGGCGCGAATTGCAGCATGTCGCATTTCGCGCCGATTGCCGTCGGGCCGCGCCAACGGACGCTGGTCGCGCCGGTCGCGCATGGCGTCAAAATATATAGTGCTCGATTTTTGCTTGCGTAGCGTCGCTGTGGCCAGCGTTCGCGCGCGTGATTGCTACATTGGAGTATATTTGGCCATTCGTGACGCGCGCGCGGTCATTTTGCTAGCTCCACATATACAAATATTGGTGTCACGTGATGTCAATGGTTGACGAAATATATGACTGGAGCAAACATGATAATCCTGACACGCGTGTAATGTAAGAACGTGACAACCTACTGCGCTCATAGCGTGCTTGCTGCCATTTCGCTAGCTCCACATATACTAAATTTGGTATAACGTGACGTGAATAGATGACGAAGATATACGACGCATTCAAACATGATAACCATGACATGGAAGCCATGTACGGTATCATTTACCTTCACCTCGTAACGTTGTGCTCATTTTAAATAACATATCAACATTTCTGATTCGTGCTTCGCATAACATCGATTCCCACTGCACGTGGGATCTGCCAATTTTCACAACGGGGATGAACAAGCCACGCCATAAGAAGCTTCGCCCCTAATAAAAATGTGGCTCTCAGTGAGGATTCAACCCGGGTCGTTTGCATGATAAGCGTGTGCTGTACTACAAAGCCACGCATCTCTGCTTGCAAGTACGCTGAAAACAACTTCCTTTGCTTAGCAATGCAGTAAAGGGAACTTTCATGGTTTACAAACACACGCGTCCTCTACACACGCTTCACAATACAATATGAAACATTATAGCAATAATGTGTGGTACAAGCGTTCATTGCTGCCAGTCAGTACAAGGGATAATCATTTTATAGTGTAAAGCCAGTTACCCACAACAAAAAAAAATGCCAGCATATCCACGGAGTGAGTGATGGAGAGTGGGGCGAAGCATTAGTCCGTCCATGCGTCCGTCTGTGTAACCGTCCATGTGTCTGTTCGTGCGCCCGTCCCTGTCTTCGTTCATGCATCCGCCCCTGCGTCCGTTCATGCGTCCATCCATGCATCTGTCTGTGTGTCCGTTCGTCCATCTATTCAACACTCCAAGTCCCACCATCTCACATCTCTTTGTCATATATTCCCCATATAGAAGCACCGCCATTCAGTGGACATTCCAAGGACTAAACGAGAGGTGGCACACGCACACTTTCTTACGGCTTGTTCTTCGGGTCTGTTTCCCACCTTCAACCACCTTGAGTTCATGGTATATACTAGTTCACTGTATTCATGGCACTGCGGCCCAATTCTCGCTAAACCTTTCTAAAACCAAGGAGGTTACGCCCAGCGAGTAAACGTAGCAACCTTTTCCTGTGAGATAGTGCTAAATTTACATGCCAGTGGCTGCTAATGTGAAATAAGAGACACGAGGATTCAGCTTTTAATTTCTTACGGCTTGCGCTTCGTATCTGCTTCCCCCCTTTAACCACCTCGAATTCATTCGACCGGTGACATTGTCGCTACTCAACAAAAACTACGGCCAGAGGACCCACATTTACACCGATGGATCGGTCTCGGCTGACAGCTCTAAAGGTTCTGTTGTCATCCCGGCGTACCAGGTCACTATAAAGCTCAAACTGTCGCATAGGACAACATCCACAGCAGCGGAGCTTGCCGCCTTACGTGCTGCTATACTTTATATCGCGGAAGCCCGACCTCAAAAATGGGCTGTGTTCTGTGACTCCAAGGCATCCCTTCAGAGCTTGCAATCAGCTTTACGACAGAGGGAGCATCAACAACTAGTGAATGAAATAAGAGAAGTGATTCACGAAGTTTTATCGAAAGGACGTGACTTGGTGTTCCAGTGGTTACCGGGACATTGTGGTATTGTCGGTAATGACCTTGCTGATAATGCTGCCCGATCCGCCCACGCGGATGCCCAGACAACCCCAATTCCATTGTCGAGAACCGACGCTGCAAGGGGCCTTCACTCGTTCGCTAACACCATGTCGGAAACTTGGCTGAGTGACCCCAGTGTCAGGAACCGCCACCTACACAAATTGGACCCATCGAGAAAGCTTCAAGTTCCATCGGACCTCTCCCGCCAGGATGCAACTTTACTGTGCCGCCTGTGGTTAGGAGTAGCTTTTACAAAGGCGTACTCCTTTCGCATAGGAATGGCGGATAGCTCCCAATGTGAATCGTGCGACACTGACGAGACAATAGAACATCTACTGTGTTCATGTGAACGTTTTGCGAGCCAACACAATTTGCTACGCGAAACGTTGGATACACTAGACAGTAGACCTTTTTCCGAAGAGAAGATACTTGGCTCATGGCTCTACGCGTCGCTGGCAAGCAAAGCGACGCGGGCACTGCTAAGTTTTCTGAAGACGACCGGACTACGCGACCGCTTATAAGCGTGCAATTGACAAGGTCCCACCAACATACACGTTGCCCTTCACTTCTCTCTCTCTTCTCCTTTAATCCCATCACCCCTTCCCCCAGTGCAGGGTAGCAAACCGGACGTGCGTCTGGTTGACCTCCCTGCCTTTCATTTCTTCCCTTCCTCCTCCTCCTCCTCCTCCTCGAATTCATTCACGGTATATACTAGTTCATTGCATTCATGGCCCTGCGGCTCAACCCTCGCTAAACCTTTCTAAAACTAAGGAGGTTACACCCAGCGAGTATAATGTAGCAACCCTTTCTTGTCCGATAGTGCTCAATGTACATGCCAATGGCTGCTAATGTAGATCGCAGTGTGCGCGCTGACTAAAAGCCGAATGCTCCTGTCTCTCATTCCCCATTAGCAGCCATTGGCATGTACATTGAGCACTAACTTTTATTGTTAAACAATGCACAGAAGAAATCTCTCACCAGCACCACCTTGGAGGTCAAATGTTATACCTATTTCGGGTATGTGCCCCTGGTGTTTACGTACTACGATAGACGCCAAAACCACGCCATAAGGAGGGATCGGCCCCAGGGCCTGACGGACTCCCTGCAGAGTTTTATGTACAGTTCTGGCCTATCATTGGTCCAACTATGTCGCGCGTCATTCGCAAGTGTTTCCAAGATATTACACTTCTAACTTCTTTCCACAAAGGCCGTATAACACTAGTTCCCAAGAAAGACCCAATGTCCACGCGACCAGAAGACTGGCGCCCTATTACCCTGCTCAATGTAGATGACAAGCTCTTGGGTAACATTTTGGTGCGCCGAATCAGTCCATTTCTTGCAACATTAATCGCTCCCCACCAGGTCTGTTCTGTTCCGGGCCGAGAAATACACACCCATACGTGGTTAACGCGTGACATCATTCAATACACCATTAGCCGATGTGCGCAGGGACTGTTGGTTTCATTATATAAAGAGAAAGCTTTTGATTTCATAGAACATGGCTACATACTAAATGTTTTACATGCATATGGATTCCCGGATAAGTTCATTGACCTTATCAACGCGATGTACACTAATTTAGAAAGTACCCCTTACTTAGATTCCCGTGAGAGTCACGCATTTAGAGTCACGCGTGGGGTCCGTCAAGGGTGTCCCCTCTCCCCAGTGTTATTTATCCTTGCATTAGAGCCCTTCTTAAGGGCCGTTGAACATCACCCGCAGATTCGTGGCTTACCTCTACCCAGTAACACTCAAGTAAAGGTCGCTGCATATGCAGATGATATCACTCTATATGTACATAATGAACAGTCGCTGCAGCATGCTCTTGATACATTCAATGATATCGGTATTATCTCCGGTGCAAGGTTGAACTTTTCTAAAAGACAGTATTTTTTCATTGGCAACCCCAGAGGTCGTATCAACATCACGTCACCTTTACAGTGGTCTCCTCAGATTTCAATACTCGGAGTTACTTTCACTGTATTTGGTATACAGGATAGCATCTGGTCATCCGTTGTACAAACTATTCTAAATGATATTAAAGCAGCCAGATACTTTGAATTCCCCCTCTTGGAACGCCGATACTTAACTTAAACGGTGTACCTAGGAAAATTTTGGTACCTTTGCCATTGTGTTAAACCACCGCTCCACGTCTGCAGGAAAGTGCAAAGCTGCATCAGTTCATTTTTTTTGGTCTTGTGGCAAAAAATTGTTATCGCGTCCAGCGTTAGCTCAACCGCGAGATCAAGGCGGTTTTGCATTCCCCGACGTTTCCGTCGTGGCTTCTACATTGTGCCTCCGCACTCTATTGCGAATACTAAGCAATGATGACATGCCCGCTCAGACACTGGCTCGCTACCATCTGGGGCCATCACTACGTGTCTTCTTGCCGGATAGCCAAATAAACAAAGGTCCCCAATCAAGTGAATTACCATCTTTGTATCGAGCCCTTCTGGCATTTCACCGACGTTTGGAAGCTACGTACCCAGAGATAGAGGTGGCCGATTCTAAAGTGGTGGACACAATGGCCGCCCTTCTACGGCCCTTGGTGCCCCAGCATTGTCAATCTGTATTGAACCGCACTTGGAAACCAATAACTGCCGCAGTGTAGCCAGGGCATCTCAGAGACTTTGTCTGGAGGTTGGGCTGGGGCTTGCTCCCCACGCGAGATTGGTTGCAGCGATGGCAGGTAGTTCGCACTTCCACTTGCTCCAACTGCGTCATGGTAGAGACCAATCGACATGCGACCTTTGAATGTGTGGTTTGCCGCCTTTTTTGGCAAGCGGTTAATGCTGGTTTTCGGGGACAGGGTGTGCGAACTTTCGTGTCCAACGGCCGATTTCCGCGTAGCCGCTTATCCGCTCTCTTAATAGTTGCGGGGCTGTTCAGCCTTTGGAGAAACCGATGTGAGGCCGTAGCTGCCAATTGCCGCCGGCGTGCCTTCTGGCCGATACTGGGGAGAATGAGACGAGAGATCCTCGCGTTCCTCTCCGAAGAGCTTTTCTTCCTCGGGGAGCAAGAGTTTCTGCGGCATTGGTCGTGCCCTTTCGTCAAGGTGGAACAGGATAGGATACAACTCATTTCTCGACCGACTTGGTGCTAAGCAGCGCCCATTGAGTTGTTATATATGATTTCATTTGTTAAAAATTGTGTTTAATTTGGATCTATTGTATCGTTATACCCTTGTATCGTGATATCACATTGAATTTTCGTGTACATGTATGCCAACATAATCATGTATATTAGAGCAAATGTCTTGACTGTAACGTAGTGATGTTAGTCGTGAAATATAGATGTGCCGAAGTGTATGTGCCCTGTTACTGAAATGGTATGAAGCCTTTGTGTTTTGTACATGCTGTAAATAAACTTTTTCTAAACAAGGAGCTTCGCCCCAAAAAACACACAATCTACAACAGCCATAAGGCCACGTGGGCGCATAGAAAGTTCGAAATGATTCCATACACTAAGTGTTTGGAGTACACACTGGGAAAGGGATATCGCTACAGCGTTCGGCTCGTAAGGCGAACCTCAAGGGTCCCCCCCCCCCTTTGCTTTGCATGCAACCGTGATCATTTTATTAAGGTGCCAATATGATGAACGTAAATAACAAATCATATAATGGAAATCATGACATCCCATGTGCGACATGATTTGCATGCCGTGCTCATTGTGAACTCACGGCCGTTTTTCTAGCTTGATACGCAATTAATTCAGTATCGCATGACGTGACTTTATGGAAACATTGACGACAAGTGGTAATAGATAAATCGTTACAATTCATGTATATCATGAGTTTCATTAGCCAAGCTCATGGCGCGCTTGTGGCAGTTTCGCTAGCTCAGTAAATGCAAAAGTGGTATTGTGTAAGTTCACTGTGTCTTGAACATTATTGGCAGATGCTAACATGAAAATAATCACATGGTTGACATGTACAACGTAACCTGATAGGCAACGCCAATGACTGGCTCGTGGCCGTTTTGCTAGTTTCATATGCACAGAAATTAGTACCGTGTGACGTGACGGTTTGACTACCATGAACGACAGGCCGTAAAATGGAAACGATGGTATGCATGTTATGTACAATATGGGTTGCTTCTTGCTGGCTGCTTCTCGTTCTGTCGATTATTCAATGCATGAGATCTGCCGGCGTTTCTTTCTTTTTTTTTGATGTTGTCTCTCTCTCTATTGCATCACAGTTAATAGCGGCATCCTTACACTTCACTAATATAAAGCAACAGAATTCAAACACGAAGTAGAGTAGCTGATTCGCCATTCACTATTTTGTTACGCATTCAAAATTTTTTGCCGGCAATAAGCGGAAACAATATTTTCTTCGTTTCCGCTCTTAAATTTTCGGACATAAACCGTTTTCGCTTTTAAGCAACGCTGTTCTCACATGATGTCGAAAGAAGTGTGTTATGCAAGAGAATGATTGAATAGAATTTATAACTTGTATGGTTGTTCAGAATAATAGTTATCGAGTATGTTAATACTGGTTTTTCTGCCTCATCGAATCTTACTAATGGCCTCGGCTGGTTATTTGAGTAAAATATTGAAAATGACATCGGTGTTGCATAGTTTGTAAGTACAATATTGCACGTGAACGGCCCAGAAACTGTGACCACCTTTTAAAACTTCCTAGTCTTACGAGCCAAAACGCAATTTCATCTACGTGAACGCAACGGTGAACACTCCTAATTAAAAACCTGCCATTGTTAAACTAGCTTATAATGAAGTCGGCCCACTTGGCTGGGATTCTGAACTTTAGTCCTAAAGGTTGCAGCGCAAGACCTTTACTGTGAAGCTGCCACAACCATCTCTTTACGAAAACGAGAAGGTGCTAAAATTATCCATTTTTGTTATCTCAGGTGGCGATACTGGCGTTGCAGTCATCGCTGACATTCATCTGCCCCTACACCTTACGAAACAAATGCATGTCAATATTCTTGTCTGTTTTAATACCGTTGTCACCCGCATGAGCATTACGTCGTCGTTGTTGCCAGATTTGGCTTCGTTACACCAATTTGCCCACTTTCTGACTGATTGAGTGATTGATTGATATGTGGGGTTCAACGTCCCAAAACCACCATGTGATTATGAGAGACGCCGTAGTGGAGTGCTTCGGAATTTTGACCACTTGGGGTTCTTTACCGTGCACCCGAATTTCGCACACAGGCCTACAACGTTTCCGCCTATCGTAAATGCAGCCGGCGCAGCATTAGATCACGTGGCCTGCGGGTCAGCAGCTGTGTACCTTAGCCACTAGACCACCGCGGTGGGGCTTGCCCACTTTCTACGCAAGTGGTGGCAGAGAATAACTCGAGCAAATGCGTGGCAGAGTGATCGAGGTATCGAATGAATGTTGCGTAGCTTGGTACGTTTTGGGAATGCTTTATTGTTATTTTGTGCTTATCATTCTTATTTATTGAATGAAGGAAAATCAAAGACAAGTTGTGTCACGTTAAGGTGTGTCTTTATTGCTTTGTGCAGTCGTTTTATGGGACGGAGAGGAGTCGTCCTTGGTTGGGATCCCGGCTGCGGCGGCTGCATTTCTGATGGAGGCGGAAATGTTGTAGGCCCGTGTACTCAGATTTGGGTGCACGTTAAAGAACCCCAGGTGGTCGAAATTTCCGGAGCCCTCCACTATGATGTCTCTCATAATCATATGCTGGTTTTGGGACGTTAAACCCCACACATCAATAAATCAATCAGAGGAGTCGTCCTTGACTGAATTCCGAATGTGTGCTTTGCCGCTTATATACACACCACCCGCGTAGAAGGCAGACGAGACGAGGCACGAGCCGAGCCGAGCACGCGCAGTAGAGGTGTGGCCGGCACCAACGCCGAAGCGTGACAACGTGACTAAGAAATTCTCTACATTTAAAATGTCTTGGCTGCTTGCCTACTTCATCGCTATTTTCTAGATTTCTTGATTTAAACCAAGATAAAACTATCAGATAATGTCACCACCACAGCTGTTAGTTTACGGGGTGCCAAAACAAGGCAACTAAGTTTCTTTACTATTCCTCAAGTTAAATTTTTTGCATGGATTTCACAGTAGAAAAAAACTTTTATAATGATATTGAGCCTCAGGGAAAACTGTTGCGTGGAGCGTGCATTCGCATATCGTGTACGTTGATGAAGGCGATACTGAGTTATGATTACATGATAAGTCATATTCCTGGATGCAAAAAGCACTTTCTGTATTGGGTGCTGCACAATAATTATTATTTTTCTGACATCAGGCCAACTAGCTGCTTTTATCATTTATTACCAGCCGGAAAATACTGGGACTTCGGCATCATACAGCGAAATGAGTTCGAAAGTGAGTTCGAAAGTGCACTCCAAAACCCACATGTGTGATCTTGAGTGCACTTACAACTTATTGAATTTGATTTTCGCCAACTCGCGGTTACTTCTACTATCTGCGAAAAAAGTCGCGCAGAACGCTCTAAAGGGCTCAGTTTATTTACCAACGCGAGTAACGTCGTAATTCTGCACAAAAGCTTCGCTAAAGTCTGCAATGTGTTCTGGAATCTCAATAATTTTGACAGTGAAAGGTTCGCACTGTACCAATTTATATATCACCGTAAGGTTTTTCTGTGTGTGTGTGTGTGCGTGCGTGTGTGTGTGTGTGTGTGTGTGTGTGTGTGTGTGTGTGTGTGTGTGTGTGTGTGTGTGTGTGTGTGTGTGCATGCGTGCGCGCACGTAAAGCCTTTGCGTTACAAAACACATGTCGGCACTTCTGGCTATCCTAGCTGCCGCTTTCTAAAGTTAAATATTTATCGCTAGTTTTTTTGCCTATTTTTGTCTTTTGTCTACATGGAAACCCTGATTACGGCGTATGTTAGGGTGTAGACTGATCAACGATAAAAGAATTTTAACAGCAGAACAAATTAAGAACCACGGCTTAATGCCTAATTCGTCAATGCAACAGTGCACCTTTTTGTGGGCCTTGGCTATGACGCCTCGGTAGATTTCAAAACAGCTGGTCACATGCAGGGACGTCAGCATACTGCTACTATACATATTTGCCCCGCCGCGGTGGTCTAGAGGCTGAGGTACTCGGCTACTGACCCGCAGGTCAAGGGATCAAATTCCGGCTGCGGTAGCTGCATTTCCGATGGAGGCGGAAATGTTGTAGGCCCATGTGCTCAGATTTGGGTACACGTTAAAGAACCCCAGGTGGTTGAAATTTACAGAGCCCTCCTCTACGGCGTCTCTCATCATCATATGATGGGTTTAGGACGTTAAACCCCACATATCAATAAAAACTATATATATTTGACTTAAGCACATTGCTGCTTTTTTGGTATATTTATTGTTACGATAGCAACCGATTACGGCCCGAAATAAAAGCCCCACGAATGGCGCACGATAAAATTATTTCCATGCAGCTGGCGCACCTTTCGAAGACGCGATCGTTTTGTCTGTTGCCGAGGCGAAGGAAAGAAACCGGTTATTTTGTGAGCGCTCATTACACAACAACCCAAATGAACTGAGGGGCAGCGAACGCAAAAACGAAGCATCCCGACACGAGTGAGAAAAGGAAATACTGCTACACGACGGCATTTAGCCGTGAACCTAGACTAGGTTGAACCGCCGACGAGGGGCGCGTGTTATCGCGCTTCCAGTGCGCTTCCAGACGACAGGCGAGTCTGCCTGACGGAGGCCGCCGCCCGGCGCTCGCCGTTTTCGAAGTTGACGCTTTCTCGAGGCAAGCACGTTGACATGTCGTCGGACAAGGAGTTTGCCGGGCGCACTGCTGTGGTCACCAGGGGAGGCAGCGGCATCGGCGAAGCCATCTGTCATGTGCTGGCCGAGAAAGGCGCCCGCGTCGTGGTAGCGGACATCAATGTAGAAGCAGCGGAAAGGGTCTCAAGGTCACTACCCGGTTTGTATCACGATGCCATGCATATCACTTTCTTTTTATAATCTCTTGCAAGAAAAATTTTTTTCTCTGCTTTCCTACGAAGAGCACTTCCTCTAAAGAAAAAAAAACCTATAGGTTATCATCGCACTGTTATAGGGAGACGTACAAGAATTGTGGGTGCTGTTTAGTTGCCTCTCGTTTTTTTTTCGGTACGCTTTTCGTAGTAGCTGTGTATAAAGTTGAGGAATAATTTGTAACGGGCATTATCAATCAGTACTACATTGCGTGTTCCCGCCATCAGAACTTGTATTTCGCGCATTTCTTGCTAGCAATTTTTGGACCGTCTAGAAAAAACAAGGACACAGTAAGGCACGCAGAAAGCCTCAAATGTTCACTCCAGGAACTGCGCCTTCCGCAAGAGTATCCTTCACTATTTGATTGTTTCACAAGCCCGCCTAGAATTAGAATGATAGGTTTCAGCTACAGCGCAGAAAGTGTTCGATCTAACGCATTTTGTAACTGACGTTCCAGAAAGTTTTTCTGAGGTACATCATGTAACCACCGACACTAAATCAGCTGGCACTAAGGCACGATAAGTTTTAAACAAAAACAAAATTTTTGGTGTGAGGAAACTCATCAACAGTGGTTGCTATGCGAGTATTTCAGTGTGTGTTTTTACGTCCAAAAGTCAATGTGATGGTTGTAGTAAACAATGTTGACAAAGATGACGCTTCAGTTTACTTGTGATGTCTCTGAAACTTTTTTTCATTAATTTTCAGCTTCGCCTTTTCTAAGTCATTTAAAGGCCAGATTTATTATAACAAATGTGACAAAAGAACTAGCACTATGAAGGATCTAGTTCGATAGCACTTATCGGGGCTTGCAAAATGATACCGCCAATTGAAACAGACGTCAATTACGTTTTTTCTATTGTGGGGTAGGCTCTGGGCGGGTTGTAGGGATGCGTTTTAGAGTTAGAGGTGCAACATAGCGACCATAATAAGCGTCACTCCAACTTTCTATGATTTTGTAACGTGTTTTTTTTTTCTACAGAAACGAAGCATTCGTATTATGCATGGATAAATACAATTTTATTTCAGTAATATAAACTTGCTCTTGGCATAGAAAGCACGTATTTCTATCCTCTCAACTGCATGTGTTATAAAATGCTGAAGCGCGTATATTTGGCACGTCAATTTACCACTGGCGTGGATGGGCTACATGGTCACACTGTTTTTGAAAGTTAGCAGTCACCAGAACCAGGACCGTTGTATCTGGCCGTTGTATAACACCTCCTATTTGTACGTTTTGAAAACTCATTAGCATGCATAATTGAGAGAGGGACAGAGAGGCAACTTTATTTATACCATCTTAAGAAAAAGGGACTGAGAGAAGTTGGGAGATCCTACTCACCGCAGGCCTCTACTGCCACATCAACCCACCTCAGGATAGCCTAGTGAGGTTGCGGGTTGTGTAGCTGCGCATGACAGCTTTCCACACCTCCTGACTACTGAGTTGCTAACGAAGGCTCAGTGGGAAAAGTGATGTGGACACTGCCATATATTATGCTTAAAGTCCGCTTTGTTCACAGTATGGAACTAGCAGTCTGAATTTGGCAAGTTCCAAGGTAAATGTTGTGGCCTAAGGCAGGGGAGATAAATGTTTGGGTTTGCAGTTTACGCCATAGTAGTACATGCCTCCGGGAAGAGTGACTCAATAAAGGCGGTAGGTATCGGCGACCGAGGTGATAGTGCCCGGAAATGTCGTTGTATGTGAGTAATCTTTCTTCAGATGTAGATACAGTAGGAAAATTATTGGTTCCTGAAGCATCCCCTAGGCCATCTTGCCTTCGGATTGCGAAAGCTCGAGCGCTTGCGTGGGCTGCTCAATTACCAATCAGAACACGTTCTCACTTAGGGCTGATTGATAATGCATAATTGAGAAAACGAAAATCCAAAAGAGGTCCAGTCACTGAATACGTAGTCGTCGAGTGGTGAACTTGGAATGTGTTTGCTTTTACAGAGAAAGCTCCCATGAGATTGCAAGAGTCACGTGCGCCATAGTTGCTGAACGCCGCCACCGGTTTCCATCACCACTATAGCCCAAAGTTAGAAAAAAGAGGTTAACAAAAACACCAAAGACCCAATAGGATTGGATCCCTGGTATTCTGCGAAAATCACAGCATATTCATGGAGTGAATGATGATGAGTGAAGCGGGTCCGTCAGCCCATTCGTGCTTCCTTACGTCCGTTCGTTCTTGCTTCCGTTCATCCGTGCGACCATCCGTGTGTCCATCCATGCGTCTATCCGTCTGCCAGTCTGTCTGTTCCTCCGTCCATGCGTCCGTTCGAGCGTTCATCTAGTGAACACTCCAAGTACCACCATCTCCCATCTCGCGACCCCTGTGGTATATACCCGCTATAGAGCGGGTATGTGGAACCGGTGGCTGCTTACTACTGCTACATACATTGAAAGATGTACAGACCCATGCCTTAAAGGGCTTCGGCCCTAAAAATCTCAGTATTATACCACAAATCCAGGCCGGTGCTTGCAAATTTGTCGTAAACACATCTCACGCAGGCTTATTGTCGGGAATAGAATGACGTGTTATCAGTAACAAGGGATAGTAAAAAAATAGGTGTCACATAATGCGAATTGCGTAACAAGTGAGCTGTCGAATGCTACAATTCATTACAAATGCTTCAAGCATAATTCTTCATTGTGGCTAGCCACAGCATAAAAAATTGCACAAGATTCCTTGCAAGTGTGTAGCGGCTACTACGCTTCTCCAAAGAATGATGAAAGCATGGCATTGTAAATGCTTCCCTACTACACAAACATTATAAAGAAGTAGGTACCCGGTAGGTGTACTTGTAGCCGTTTCCCAAAGGTTCTCCAAGGGTGCTCTGAAAGTGGGCTCTTTCAGCTTTCACTGTGTTTCTGCTGCGCGTCAAGCGCAGGCTTGAAGGTTTTTTTTAATCATTTCTGCGGTATTAGAGACTACCATCATCACCAGCAAAAAGCGCGGCTCGTGGTTCTTCGTGATGCTCGCGCTGCACAGGAGCTCTGGTTTGCCGAAGCTTTGGCTGACTGGGAATAAACGACGTGCCGCCTAAGTTCTGTTGAGTTAGTGTCGTGCGTTGTAACACCTTCCGCTGTTATAGACGCCATCAGAAGTTAGAGAGTTTAAGCAACACCAGTGCACTGGCAGTGGTAACTCAATTTGAAGTTGTCCTTTTTAAAGCAATAAAATTTATGGATACCTTCAAGCAGTCACTGTGAAATACAAAATATTCGTTTCAGTACATTGAGAGAAAAAGCAGACAAACTGCAACTGTTTTTTAACACGAAACAATTTTATGCCGGGGTACACCACGACTCCGCTGACGTATTTCCGTCACTTACTTGACGTTCTAAAATACATGCTTACGCATTGCAAAGGAGGAAAAAAGGAGATGAAAAAGTTCTATTGCTTGACGGTGAAGCAATGACCTATCTCCCCTCAGCGGGCGGCATGAGACCACTAGGCCACAAAGCACACATTGTACGGCTTCCTAACGGCACGCTATTTTTATATGCACCTACGCAAACGACCGGGAGGTACTCAGAGTAGCACAAGTTGAGTGCGTTTTCTTCGTCAGTAGCGAGATGGAGTGAAGTGCTCGCGTTGGATGCACTCTAAAGATCGTCGCTCCCCATGGTGCGATGCGAACGCTGGTTTTGTATCTAGTGCACACGCGCTTGCCTCGTGATTCAGGAGAGCACCAAGGTCACTTCACTCGCTGCCGTGGCTGTGATCACGAAAGTAGTGCGCTGCTCAAATGCGACAGCTGTTTTGCTCTCCCTGTGTATACTTCTGTGTTTTTTTCGTGCACCTTGTTGTGACAGTTGTTGGCACGCGATCGTCTTGTGTATATATGCTCATTTGATGCGTGCTTTTATGCTTGAATGGCACGCCCTAAGTTTCCTGCTGCTTCGTTTTGTTCGCGTGGCATTACAATTTCTTGCTGTAGCATTCCTTCACTTGCCCTTATAGCGGTACCATGCGCCATAAAAGCCCAACTGCCTCTATTAAGACACGGCTCGCTTTTGTGTTATACTGATTCCGAGACAGAGTGTTCAGCCTTGTTTTTTTAGTGTGTGGAGGCTATATGTTTTCTAACTTGCCAATATGGAGTGTTTTATATGTTTTATGATTTGGTCTAATATAATGCACAAGCGTCCTAAAGTATATCGGGCCCGTATATAAAGATGTATTCAGTTGCGTAATACATGCCGATTTTATATGGGCAAGTATATTTATCGAATACGCTTGCACAGCCACGAAACTTCTGCACAGTATATTTATCACCACCATGAAAACTTTGTCGCAGGAGATCAGGGTCACGTCCCTGTTGAAGTGGACGTTGGTGAGTCAGCGTCGGTCGAAAGATTGTTCAACGTTGTTCGGGAACACTGTGGTGGCACCCCAGTCAGCATAATAGTCAACAACGCGGTCATTGGCACGTCTTTTGCACCAATCCAGGATTCCAGCGAAGAAGACTTCGACCACGTAATCAAGACAAATCTCAAGGTGAGGCTCAAGAGTAGCACCAGTGCAGAGAACATCTGATATAAAACTCAGTTATGATGACATTACAATTCAGCATGTGCTCCTAGAGGTATCACCCCGGTGCGGTAGTCTAGTGGTTATGGGGTTAGTCTGATAACCCGAAGGCTGCAAAATTGAATCTAGGTCATGACAATTGCATTTTGATGGCGCTGAAAGCCCATGTACTTAGATATAAATGCACGTTAAAACCCCCGGCTACTTGCAATTCTCCGAACCCTTCCCCGCGACATCTTTCATATTCTTGTTGTGGTTTTAGAAACTAAAACACTGGTATTCGTTTTGTGGAAAATGCATCAACAAATAGAGAAAATGTATCATCACAAACTAACAGTTACCTTTTGATGTGGAGCATCTCTTACTCGCGGGTATGTCCCACGTCCACGCTCTCCTTCTCTCTCTCCAACAGCTACGCTTTACTCTCTGCACCCCTCTCATACCACCTGCTTGCGCTAGTGGCCTCATTGCGCAAGCGTGTCTCCTCCCCTCTCCCTCCTCTTCAACTCTCGTCCTCAGTGGCACACCAAATCTTTCACAAATTTACCTCACTCGTGAGCCGATATATATATTTATATATATATATATATATATATATATATATATATATATATATATATATATATATATATAGAAGGGAAAGAAGTGTATACCTAAGGGCTCGTTTTTCCGTGTTTTGACACAATATTAATGGCATCTAACGGACAATATTGCCAAGAAATGTATAGGGGAAGTTATTAGAACAAATGGAATTTAAATAGGAAGAAGGAAAAGTGGGTGAAAAAATAACCAGCCGTGAGCAGGAATTGAACCTACGACCTTCGAATAACGCGTTCGATGCTGTAACCACTGAGCTATCACAGCGGCCTTCCCTCCACCCACTTTTTCGGGTTTATATGTGAATTTAGAAGTGGGAGTGTCAGTCAGCGCCCTCTGTTTCTAAGCGGCGACTATGAAACACCCTTTTATGTGCATGTGTGGCGTCACGTAGCACGTGAATTTATTACGAGTGGGCAGCTGACCAATAGTCCCTCGTATACAACCTAATTACACCAAGTCTGCCAGTACGAGACCCTCGTTAATGAATAAGGGAAAGAAGTGTATACCTAAGGGCTCTTGTTTTCGTGTTTTGACACAATAATAATGAGATCTAACAGACAATAATGCCAAGGATTGTATAGGGGAAGTTATTAGAACAAATGAAATGTAAATAAGAGGAAAGAAAAGTGGGTGAAAAAATAACCAGCAATGAGCAATACATGTATATATATATATATATTTATATATATATATATATATATATGTATATATATATATATATATATATATATATATATATATCGGTGATTCTATTGGTATTGGTATATTGGTAATCCTATTGGTATTGGTGAATTGGTAATCCCTCAGAAAGCTTGTGCTAACATGACTGACATGCGACGGGTGCATGAATAGACAAATTTGAAATTTCCTTGCACATCAACACGTGCGACACAGTGTGGTGGGCAGGACATGTAAAAGAGCTGGGAAGTAAAGAAACCACGGATGACCTATATACATTGTAATATACATTAAGAGAGTTTACTAATATAAGAAGTTGGGTTGTTATAGGGCGAGACAGGTGAGCTTTCCTACGTTTTCATACATACCTGAACGAATGATGTAAAATTTGTGGATCAAGAAGGATTCTCTCTCTTCCCTGTCGTGATTTGTCTTGAAACCGGACTGAATAATAGTGGCCCTAGTTTTGTCGAAACCGTGGCCAGGCGTACTGACGTACGCCTGGCCACGGCGTACGTCAGTGGTACAGTGGTAGATTGGGGAGGCTTACGGCGTGTGCACGGTGATTATAAAAACTAATATTGAAACTTGTCTCTGTTTGACCTATGTATTGAACTTTGCATATTGAACACTCGAGATTATAGACGACGTTGGTACTAACACATGTGTAGTCCCCATTTATTTTTCATGAAAAGCTGGATGAGAGACTTGAGACTATTTTAGATGTCGTCAAGTGAGCGCACACTTTGCAACGTGATTTATTGCAGGGATGACAGCCTTCATGACATGAACACGTGGTTTTAGATGATGTTAGTAAATCACGAAGGGTCCACAATGGTCGGTAGACCACGCGTAGTTGTTCCGTAAAGGTTCTTTTGAGCCGCTCGCTTTGTATTAAAATGTTGAAATGCTTCTTTAAAATATGGTTGACATTTAGAGCTAAGGCCGCATGTGTCAAAACTAGGTTAGTCTGAGAACTATCTTTGGGTCTTTTGTTAGTACTCAGCAGATCTGAACGGTCGAGCTCTTCTGCACGTTTGATGGCGTCTGTGATTATCCTGGACGGATGGCTCTGTTTTTCGAGCGCGCTCCGAAGTTGTTCGCAGTAGCGGGAAAATTCGCTGCTATCAGAGCATATTCTTTCGAAACAGACTCCTTGGCTGTAGGGAATACTAGTTTTATTGTGCTTCATGGGACTACTACTGAAGTGAAGATATTGCTGCCTATCCGGGGGTTTGCTGTAAAGATTAGGTATCAGCTTCCCGTTACATAGAGTGACCATGACATCAAGGAAGTTTATGTTCACAGGTGAATACGAGTACAAAAAAGAAATCGCTGAATGAGCATTGTTAAGATCTGCTATAAAAGAAAGAAATTGCGATTCATTATGGTGCCAAATTAGCAAAATGTCGTCAATGAACTGCGTATGGTAAACTGGCTTATATCCACAGTTTGCCAAAAAATTTGTTTTCAAGGAGCCCCATCGATATTTTTCGCAGTTTGGTGCGATTCTTGTGTCCATAGATCATTGAAAATCTTGTATCCATAGATCATTGAGCATAATTTGTCCCATCAAATTCGAAATTGTTAAGTTTGAGAATGAGCTTAAGCAACGTTGCTAACGTAGATGCGAAAACAGGTTTGTCGGCGTCGCAAATCGGAACCGCACAAATTAGAATTCGTCACTTCAGCGCCATTCAATCTACAACTGTATACTCCCCGTTCTTCATTCTTTATGGTCGGCAACCTTCCTCGTTTTTGGACAGCATCCTTAAGTACTGCCCAGACCCTGCAGACGACTTTGGCCGAAGCCGCCACTTATGCCGAAGAATATGGGTAGCTCGCAGGTTTACTTACCACGCACAATCAGGCTCGCCAGAAGCACACTGATGACCGACGTTCATCCCATTCGTCATACGTCCCTGGAACAATTGTATGGCTCCACGTGCCGTCGTCTGCCTCCGGCCTTTTCCTAAAGTTCATACCCAAATATGATGCTCCATACCAGGTCCTGCACCTGACATCTCCAGTCAACTACATTGTTGAGCCTATTCAGCCACCTACAGATCAACGGTGCTGCGGGCGCGAAATATTGCACGTTGGCCGTTTGAAACCTCACTACGACCCGCCAGTCCTGCGTGCACCATAGGTAGCCATGATGGCTCCTTTTTGACTGGGGAGTCAATGTAGTGATGAATATAGGCACTGCTGGAGCAATGACGAAAACGGCGTTCATTGTGGCCGAGACGCATGCTGCTTCTACAGTGTCTATATTTCGAGACACAGTACTGCATCAGCTGAAACGACAGGCTGCTGTCTCGTTGCTGTCCGGCGCATTAGAAGTTTGCCTTACCTGGGATCTGAAAGTATTCTTACATTGTAGTATCAGTGTTTATTGCACCACGAGTCAATTACTGAAAACGTTATAAACTGAAAATGTTCTAAGGACCTCCGGCGAACGTTAAGCTATTCGTCTCGTCAATTTATTCATCAAGCACGCTGTGACGCACGCAAAGGTGACAACGAAAAAGAAGCTACATAAGCGCGTGTCATGACTTTGACTGCGCGTCGCGAGGCCCCTTATCCCTCTTTCATTTTCTGCTCTAGTTGTGTGTCCATAGTTTGAGGATATTTTGTGGCAGTTCTATATCACGTGGTGAAACACCGTGCCAAAAAGAAATTGTGAGACCAACGACGCTTCTTATATACTGCAGTTGCAGTTCAATAAGAGTTATGTGCTTTTCGAGGACGTGCAACTCACCTTTTTCCCGCCCCTGTGATTGATTGATTGATTGATGTGTGGGGTTTAACGTCCCAGAACCATCTTATGATTATGAGAGATGCCGTAGTGGAGGGCACCGGAAATTGCGACCATCTGGGGTTCTTTACCGTGAACGCAAATCTGAGCACACGGGCCTACAGTATTTCCGCTTCCATCGGAAATGCAGCCTCCGCAGCCGGGATTCGATCCCGCGACCTGTGGGTCAGCAGCCGAGTATCTTAGCCACTAGACCAACGCGGCGGGGCTCCCGCCTCTGTGAGTGAAGTCCGGGCCTCTGTATGAAGAGATGCAACTTTAAAAAATAACAACTCTACGCTCCGTTTGCAAACTCCATGCGCAGTGCGCGACCACTAAAATTGGCTGCATTGCCTATAGCATGGTATTCTGTATGTATAGAACGTGTTTTTTTATCAAGCCGAGGTGATAGATCATTAAACGTGTAAAAAGAGTACACATTGCTTCAAGTGAACGCACAATAACTAAATAAATTATATGTACCATTGTATTACCTGAACTGAAATTTGGTGCTCTTGAGCAAATTAAAAATCAGGATATTGTAACTCGTCTAGCAGAGCACCGAATTAGAACTTTGTCAAGTTTACAGCAAGTCTTAGAGAAGAGTTAGCTTAGCACCTAAGTGTCAAATTTGCAATTTCAATTACCTCAGTTTTAAAAGGGCCCCCACTTTTATTACGTGAAACACTTATACTACGTTTACGAAATTTATGTCGAGGAAATAGTAACTCTTTGCATATCGACAAAGTGTTTAAAAATGTACTTTGCTTTAAACATATTCGTCTGCGCCGTGAACAAAACTATGACCTCAGTGTTTTGTGTGTAGTTAAATAGGTGTAATCTTGATACATCTTTAATGATAAGAATCAATTACAATTATAATCAGTAACAATAATAATCAGTAACATTAATCACTGTAACATTATTATCGGTACACGCTCTGCTTTGAGGTAACATTCGCATGATGTATGCGCGGAAGACTTACATTTAAAGCTTTTCAATGGCTTCAAATGTGTATAGTTGCAATAAACGAATTGTCGCATAGCAGTTTCACTAGTGTGAATACAAAACTCTGGAAACATTGAAGCAATCAAGAAGACGTCTCTCATAGAGGTTAAAACGCATAATTGAAGGAATAAACGACGAAATTTTGAGCAAAGTGCAATGCATAAACAAATTTTTTATTTTTTTGTTTCTATTCACACTGTAATCGTTAGGACTGAATCATTGTTGCATTGCACCACATTGTGATACTTTAAAACTTATTAGCTATGTTTCTATCAGTTTCATTCACTGTTTTGTTCATCCTGCTAAGATGTGTGCAATGTTAGGAACTTCTAATTTTTAAAAAAGTAAGAAAAATAAAGCATGTGCACATCAGTTGCCTCTAGTAAAAGAGCTTTCAGAATTTTTCTTCGTTAAAAAAAGTGTGTGGTGCATGACTTAGAGAACTTTGAGAAGGGCTCAGCTGAACGACTTCCCCGTTATGACAGTACAACAGCTTTGAAAAATTGTGGCAGTACGTAAGACGTAGCAAACTCTACTTTATGAAACCTGACTTCCTTTATTAGATGGATCGCTGTCAATTGGGATTGACGTTTTTTCTTTGTTTTCTTCTGCAGGGCACATTCCTTGTGAGCCGTGCAGGCATCCGCCGAATGCTTGACGCTCGGGTCAAAGATGCAGCCATTGTCAACGTGTCTAGCATCACCGCGAAGAGCGGCATGAAGGGCCTTGCCAGCTACGTGGCCTCAAAGACCGGCGTTTTGGGATTGACAAAGTCCATGGCACTAGACGTCGCTGGTTCTGGCATCCGTTGCAACGCCGTTCTTCCAGGATTCACGGTGACCCCCATGTCTGACCATCTTACCGAAGAAGAGAAGAAGCAACTCACCGCAAACATACCTCTCAGCCGCCCTGCTCAACCGTGGGAGGTGGCGCATGTAGTGGCCTTCCTGTGTGGACCACAGAGTTCATACATGGTCGGAACCATGGTTGAAGTCTCGGGAGGTGCAGTGCTGTAGTAATAAAGAGTGCACGTACAACCTGTCAACTAGTGGTTTGTGTAGGAATCATAAACCTGACATCATATCATCTGTACACTCATTCACATACTCAATTATCCATTATTACGCATGTAAAATTATATTCCTCAAGATTCATTCACAACCAGCTACCAAAGAGGGACTCTGTGCGACCTATGTGCAAAACCACATGCGACAAATATCCTTCGCGGCACAGAATTCTAAGCTGCTAGGATTGTCCTTACCCTTCAAAATAAGCTAATGTCCTCTTCCTGTGAAAATTCTTGGTTCAGAAATTGGAAAAAAATATCAAGCAGCGAGTGATTGAGCCAACGTAGTCACTTTTTAGAAAAAAAAGACGGACAGTTGTGATTGCCGAAAATCAGTCGCATTGTGATTAACATCATTACTTAATCGGTTATACTTGCAGATGTAAAGTACCTTTACTTAGTATACCTTGTAGTTACCTGGAATATGATACTTTGCTAAGCCATCCCCATCATAATTGCTTTAAATGGCCTTGTTGTGCCACAAAGTGTGGCTTGTGTTACTGCATCTTGGCGGTTTCACTGGTAGCACCGAGATCCATCAGAAAGACTTTATTTGGTATACGCTGGTAAGAGGGAATGATTAAAACAAAATAATGGAAGGTTGCTTCTTGGACGTGAGGGAGTGATACTTCCTATGATCAGTCCTATGAGCGGAACTTCCTATGAGAAAATTACTACAAGTGGAACTTCTTACAATGAAATATCAGTGTGACAGCAGGAATTGAACCCAATCGTTCATCAATCAATCTACCACAGACGAAGACGGGCCTCGAAACTACTTTTCAAATAGACCCTAATATTCGTGAAACGACAATTGTGGTTGCAGTGCTGGCTATCCATTCTTATAAACATTCTATATGCTCTCGATGACGCAGACTTCACGTCTGGTAACCTTAGTTGTTGTTACATGCCATGCGCTGAAGTGTAATTAAGTTGCAGTATTCAGGGCTACCACCCTCGCGAGCACCTGCGCTTCATATCAGCTTATTGCTGTGTTGATAATACTCATGTTCCTGTTGGCATCACTGTGAAATTGCAAACAACCAGTTATACAAATATCTGCAGCGCGTCTACATATATCTGCACGCGCAACATTTCTACATGCATTTACGTAACTTTGTGACCTGTCGCTCAATAAAATTATTACAACACGATCACGTTCCCTCTACATGCTTCGTATAACGTCAATTCCGAAAGTAGGTGGGATCTGCCGAATTTAATTTTAACGCGATAGTTTCAGTTCAGCAGTCCACCACAGCTCCGCTGACATATTTCCGTCTTGAATGTAACGTTTAAAGATCTATACCAGCAGTTTCCAAACAAAACAAAATGGCAGATCCCACGTACCGGGTACTTGCTCTTGTTCACCTATTGATCGTGGCGCATATCCACTATGGGGGATTTGCCAAAACTCGAGTGGCTTTATCGACGCTATGCGAAGTATGCGGAGGAAAGGCGAATGTGTTGCAAATTTTCTTATTGAGCGACACGTCATGTAATGATGTTTAATCTATGTACAAATGTTGCAGCCACAAACACTTGTTCTAGAGTTGCAGATGTTCAAATAACCAGTTGTTCACGCTTGTGCAACGATGTAAACTAAATTATGCGTGTTAGCAACACCAGATGCTGATATGAAGCGCTGATGCTCGCGAGGATGCTTGCCCTGGACACTGCTATATAAACCAAATTTAGCGCGTGGCAACTAGCCACAATTTACGTTAACCCGACGCGATGGCTGGCTGTATGAAAGGAGTACATATGTTGTGTTTATAAAATGGGGTAGGCAGTACTGCAACTGCTACTCACCTTTCACGAAAATTAACGTTTATTTGAAAAGTAGTTCTGAGACCTGGCGTAACTCTGGTAAAATGCTTCATTGCAACACAGGATGCTTGGGTTTGATTCCAGCTGGAACTCTGACATTTGTTATTGGCATTGGTCAGGTCACCGCTACCTATGTCGGATATTTCTCAACGCTCACGTGTTAAAATTGGCCATGTGTGTTCTCGTTGTTCCTCGGTAGATACGTGTCAGTCACCTACGGCACATACCCGCATACCAGCGGCACATACCCGCCCGATGGTATGTGTCACTGCCTGGCGCGAAGTGTTATACGATGTAAGTCACAGGATTGTGAAATTATTCATGTCCTGACCAGCGCGTCATATTCGTCAAACCATCGTATACCCTCACATAATAACTTTGGTTCACGCCAAGTTAAAGGGGTGACTACGAGAGCCCCCAAAGGTAAGCGGCTAGATAGATAGATACGCTAAAGTCGCCAAAGTTCGCTAGACAAAGCTTCGCATTTAAAAAACAGGAATAGTTCCCGTCGCGGGGCGTTGAATCAGTGACCTGTCACTCCTCAGCGCGCCACGCAAACCACTTGGCCAGGAAGTGCCGGTTGTGAGGATTGCTAAGGGTAAGATATTTATGTACGCGGTATACCATTCGGCAGTTGGCAGAGCTCCACTTCTTCAGCGCGTTTTTGACAACTGTAGTGAGATGGCACGAAGGGCGCGCGCATTGGCGTGCTGGAAAGGTCATCGTTTCTCTCGTTTTGATGAGCGCTCACCTCCACAAAGCATACTCTTTCCCGCGCGCGCACTTATCAAACTCATGATTCGGCAGAGCACAAAGCTGATTTCGCTCGCTGCCGCAGCCACGTTTACAAAAGGAGCACACTACTCATTGCGAAGAGACGCTACACCACATCCTGTGTGACTGTCCGTTGTATGAAATCCAGAGACAGTCACTGGCGTCCACTATTGCAAGCATCGACAAGAGCCGAATGTCTGTGGACACTATTCAGTCAAGTGCCCGAGAAAAGAGAATGCAACAGAAGGCGACGAAAGCTCTGTTGAAATTTCTACGCGACACGGACTTGAACAAACGACTGTAATAGCAATGTCACACACCGCGAAAGACAAGACTGGACTATGACTGAGTGTGCGCGCATGTGCTGCCGAATGTGCTGTGTTTCTCTCTTCCCTCTCTGCTCACTATCTTTCATCTCCCCCATCCCTCTCCCATGCGCAGGGTAGCAAACCGGCTGCCTATAGGCTGGTTAACCTCCCTGTCGTTCTTTTCCCCCTATTTTCCTTACTACTCACACACGAAGACGCGGGAAGGATGATGTGTGGGGTTTAACGTCCCAAAACCACCATATGATTATGAGAGACGCCGTAGTGGAGGGCTCCAGAAATTTCGACCCCCTGGCGTTCTTTAACGCGCACCCAAATCGAAGCACACGGTCCTTTAACATTTCTGCCTCCATCGGAAATGCAGCCGCCGCCGCCAAGATTCGATCCTGCGACGAAGAAGTGAGAAAATGACAGTTGATTGTGCTTATCTTGCGTATACATGTGCGCTTGTTTCGTACGTGTTGTCAAGGCGAAGCATTTTTTAGCGAACGTCGGCGACTTTGAGCGTATCTATCTATCTATCTATCTATCTATCTATCTATCTATCTATCTATCTATCTATCAGTTAGTATGAGGCAACAATTATTGGCGTGTTGTGTGTTGCGAAATAACTGCGGCTGGTGCAGACTGCGGAGCCAGCTCCGGACCCATCTACTAACAGAGCTGATCGGTTCCGCGAAGGTGAACGCAGAAGACACGAGTACGGGAAAGAAAGGAGAATCCTTCGTTCACACGGTTCACGAGCGACCCGTCAAGATCGCCCACGTCTGGGACTAGAAGGGGAAAGCTTACTCGGGAGAGCGTCTTTCAAGAAGCAGGCTAAGCGCCGCCGTCTGATTTTAAGTCATTGTTGGCATACACGCGTGCCATTGAGAATGACGCAGGGACGCGACCACTGGGATGTCTGAGACATGATGACGGCACGCAGACGAGTTTATTCTCCCCCGCTATAAGTCATTACCGACTGTTGTTAGGATGGTGGGGCGCCTCACTCTCGCGTGCACACCTGGTCAGCGCAAGGGCCAGACGGTGTAATCTCCGCGCTTTCGGAGGTTTCTACGAAGCGACGTTAATGGGAAAGTTGATGGAGCCCGAGCGTGATAACGGCTACCGAGAGAAGTCGGCCGATACACGGCCTGGCATGGGAGAGAGTGTGACAAGGGGAGAACCTATCTCCTCTCGTGGTGTATTTCGTAACTGGATTTTGACCAATGCAGCGCTTGTTGTGAAAGTGTTTGTACGATTGGGTGTGGTGATGGGAGCCCACACATTTGATTGGCTTGTGTGGATTTTGTTCCAGCGAGGTTTGAAAAGAGGACGTTTGAATTTCAAACAGCAGAGCGGAGGTTCGGGCTTTGATTCGGGCAGAAGCTTGAGGCGGCAATAAAACGTCTCTTCACCAGACTACGGCTCTTCCTTCGTGCTGTCACCGTGCACACGAATCGTCGTGGGGGCCCATTCCGAACCTCAAACATCTTTCCTCCTTAGTGAGAGTAGAAGCTAGTCGAGGAGAAGGAAATTAACTCTATCTATCTATCTATCTATCTATCTATCTATCTATCTATCTATCTATCTATCTATCTATCTATCTATCTATCTATCTATCTAGCCGCCTAAGACTTTTAGCTCTCCTGGCCGTTTCAATCATGGTATTTATACGGAAGTTGGTATGACATAAGACGACTGTTTGTCGAGCATGTTTGACTAGTCATACCATGAAAATCATTATATGTATGCCATGCTTGTCATAATTTAGATTATATGGTCTTGCTGCTCTCGTGGTGGTTTTGTTCACGTGACATTTTGCAAAACTTGTATGGTATGACATGACTGCATGGTGAAAATAAATCACAGACCCTAAGGCAGAAATCGTGATATGCATGTCATAATTTCTATGGTAAAATAGTCATGACTACACACCATGCTAATGGGGCGCTCGCGGTCGTTTCGCTAGCTTCACATACACGAAGTTTAGAATTGTGGGACGTGAATGAGTTATGAAGGTATATGACTGGTGCAAACAAGATAATCATCACATGAGTGTCATGTAAAAACGTGACAACATACTTCACTCATCATGCGTTTGCGGCCCTCTCACTTGCTTCACATGAACCCGATTCGGTAATACGAAATGCGAATGGAAGACGAAGGTAAATGGCATGTCCAAACAAGATAATCATGACATGCATGCCATATAAAATATCACTAGATGCTACGCTCATAGCGTGCTCGTGGCCATTTTGCTGGCTTCACAAATACCAAATTTGGTATCACGGGACAAGAATAGACGACCAAGATAAATGACACATTCGAACATGATAATCATGAAATGGGTCTTATGTAAAACATGACTACATGCTATGCTCATAGCGTGCTCATGGCTGTTTCGCTAGCTTCACATGTTGAAGTTTCGTATTACCTGACGTGAATGGATGACGAAGGTAAATGACACATCTAAACAAGATAATCATGGCATGGAAATTAGGTACAGCATAATTTTTATCCACCTCGTAACGTTGTGCTTATTGTGATATATGAACCTTCCTAATTTGTGCTTCGCATACTTTTAATTCCAAAAACGCGTGGGATCTGCCAATTTTGTGTGTTTTGTGTGGGTGCGTGTGTGTGTGTGTGCGTGCGTGCGTGCGTGTGTGCGTGTGTGAGTGCGTGAGTGCGTGTGTCTCTCTCTCTCTCTGTGTGTGTATGTGTGTGTGCGTGTGTGTGTGTCTGTGTGTGTGTGTGTGTGTATTTGTGTGTGTGTGTGCGCGCGTGTGTGTGTGTGCGTGCTGGTGTGTATGTGTGTGTGTGCGTGTGTGTGTATGTGTGTGCGTGTGCGTGTGTGTGTGTGTGTGTGTGTGTCAATTTGCCAAAGCTGTTAGTCCGTGTTCATCATTTCTATGCTCATTTTGTCCGTGTTTTCTGCCTGAGGTGCGTCCTTCAAAGTTTGTGCTGCTTGCCATTCTTCGCATGACTTTGCAATTTGTTGCTATAGTAGTCATGTCTTTGATGTTGTTCAAGGCAATGTAAAAAAGTGCTCAACTACCTCTGTGGAGACCCGTTTTACTTATAGGGGCGAAGCTCCTTAAGCCATGGGTCGTGCGTCCCAGATGTATGAAGTTGTAGTAGTAGTAGTAGTAGTAATAGTAGTAGTAGTAGTAGTAGTAGTAGTAGTAGTATTAGTAGTAGGTAGTCACCTCTCGTTTATTTCTTGGAATGTCCGCTGGACGGTGGTGCATATCATGAAAAGATGCGAGATGGTGGTACTTGGCGTGTTCAATGAATGAACGGAAAGACGTAAATACAGACAGACGCATGGACGGATGGACAGAGCCTAGAATGAACGGATGCAGGGACGGGCTGGCGAACGCTTCGCCGCACTTATCAGCATTCACTCCTTGGATATGCTCAGATTTTTTATAATGCTCTCTCAATCATGGTCTCATGGCCAATCAGCTGTTTTTGATTTGAGAGTCTCATCTTCGATCAAGATGAATTTTCATTGCTCGCCTCCTAACATATTAATAATTTCTGTACACGAACCTAATCTGGCATGTAGTGCTTGATGCGTTGCACTAATAAAGATGCGGATGAAGGTCCTATTTCGGCATTGAGGAAGGAAACATTTAGGAGCTTGCATCACACAACGCAAGAGAAATGAAGAAAAGAAAGAAATTATATTAAAAGAAAAAGAAGAAAATAAACAAAGAATAAAAAATAACAAAAAGTAAAAAAAGAAATAGAGAGGTAAATAAATAAAGGATATATCACAGCTTATCGAACGGAGTGAATGATGATGAGTGGGGCGAAGCGTCTGTCTGTTCATCCGTCTATGCATTCAGACGAACAGACAAAGGTCCAAACGAAATAACGGAATCATAGACGGACGCATAAAAGCAACAACGGAAGCACAGATGGAAGGACAGGCAAACGGACAGACAGAAGGACGGACGCATGGACGGACTCATGGATGGACGGACTAAGAGAAGCTATTTTTAGCCAAGTGCAACAGTTTAACCATGCGCGCAGTTTTTGGAGTCTGAAAAACTACAGGCTCCGGTTGGCGTATATTGTGCCGATTGGCACTGCGGTTATGCACTGAAATTTGCTCATTGACACCCAGCAGAGTATTACAGGTTCATAAAACCTGTGGAATCTTGGTTTCACCATCTAAGTGACTTATTAAGTGCTGATGGTGTTAAAATTTACAAGTGGCTCGTGGAACCTGGAGGGGGGGGGGGGGCTGCGGAAGTGACTTTGAGAGTACATTTTGGAGACTTTCTTTGCAAGAATTGAGTGTTATAACTTTTTTTGGAGTACACAGCTGTTGTCAACAGATGAGCAGGCCTCTGCCTTTTAGTGAATGTGTACGGAGAGTTCAAAAAAGTTGCCTAAATATTTAGGGAACTCATAAGAACAATAAAAAAAGATCGTCTGAGAAAGTTGGTGCTGGTAACAAAGAAGTTAACGAGTAGTTCTTGAAAAGTATATAAAGCAGGAGGAAAATTAGAAAAAAATATTTGCTCATGCAATCGTATTATGCTTTGATTCGAGGTGAAACGAGAAATTTATTTTCTGTAACCTTCGAGGAAGGAAGAAGAACGGGTATTTGGGCTAGTTGGTTGGAATTCATGGTAATAAGGGCTGCAGCGCGAGGGTTTCTTTCGTGAGATGTCAAAACGATTGGTAACACCAGACGTCCGCCGTTTTCCTTCTTTCTTTTTCCGGTTGTTGCTCTTGAAACTGACAGCTTTAATCAAGCAATAGAATGAAATATTCGCGTTGCGCATTTCAAGCACTAGAACGGTAACTGCAAGAAAGAAAAGAAAAAAAAACGTTTTCACCCTGAAACCCTGAACAGAAACCTGCAGTGAAAGCTGTGTTTGTCCACTTCAAGCACGTCCTTTTGCTGTCATAGTTATAAGCGATCCAATTATTTTAGAGCGTGTGCTTGTTGAGTTCTTTAGTTTTTCAGTTTCCTACAACCCGAGCTTCACAGATATACGTGCCATTACTTCATGAAATTTCAGTTCCTTCGTGCCTGCTTAGGGCAGCAACGAGCGAGACTCTGCAAGACGATAAAATGATGCGCTCAAGGCGATCAGCCTTAGAGCAACTGCTCTGAGTAAGGCGCTCTTACACTAATCAGTATTGGCGGAGTGATACGGTACTATAATACTTTCTCTATGCCACTGAGAGAGAGAGAGAGAGAGAGAGAGAGAATAAGAATGAAAGAGAGGCAGGGAGGTTAACCATGGCTTAGGCTGGTAGACTACCTCGCACTGGGGAGGGAGTAAGGGGTATAAACATTAGAGAGAGAAAGAAGGAGACAAATGCTACTCTTGCCATCGGCAAAGCGGCAGTTATGTGCTTAACAACAGAGACTGTGAGTTACATCCGTGCCCTGATAAATTGAGCACATTCGTTGCATTAACTTGTGTGCGTGGTTCTATGCACCCAAAAGCTTGCCGATGGTGAAGCCATGATGTTGCCGCTTGCGTTTTCAAGCAGCAGACTTCTGAAGGCTTGCGAGAACTGGAGTTATGGTGTCAAGCACTTGCAATACGCTTTGAGCTGTCGGTGTCTGCCTCTTGCTCAGCAGCACGTGCATAGCACTGACTAGGGTACTGACAATTCCGATAAGTTGTCCTTTGTCCGTCAAGTTATGAGGTGTCGATGAAGTGTCCCTAACTGTCGAAGACTGATGCCTCTCATCAGGCGCATGTATCTTTGGGAGTTGGGGCCGAGCGTCACCTGCATTGCTGATAGAGGCAACGTTTTCTTTTGAAACGGCTGCGTTCTGATTAGGTAATAAGGATGAAGTGTCAGCTCCACGGCTAGCAGAAGCGCCTTTGTTCTTAGAACCGAAAGTGCTTGGCCAGAGTGGGAGAGGTGGAGGTGTTTTGGGCGTGCTTCGCGAAGCGAGGAGATTTTGGTGGCTTTGGTGCAGCGCCGGCGACTGGACCGTTGTCGCGTAATGGATGCAGCTGTTTCTTGGTGTGAGATGCCATCTCTAACCCTTCTTTCAGTATTGTTATCTGCTTTCGAAAAAAAAGGCAGTCTTTTGAAGAGGCTTCATGTGGCCCATTGCAATTTGAGCACTTCAGAGTCGTGGCCTGGCACGTGTCCTTGTTGTGGCGCCCAGTGCATCGGGAACAGACAGTAGAGTTTGTGCACACACCACTAGGGTGACTTAACTTCATGCACTTCCTGCATTGAAGTGGTTTCAGTATAAAAGGGCGAATTGCGTGTCGAAAGTGATCCAATTTTACGTGTGATGGAAGTGATTCATTCTTAAATGTAACTCTTACGCATCGTGATGTCACAATACGGCATATGCTTGTAATAATGGCATCTTCCAAAGCCGGCCTAATCAAGACTGGTAGGTTCTAGTTGGCAATGGCTTCGGTAACATCATATACCACCCCATTGTTCGCATCTTTGCTCAGTGGTATATGAGAGAGGACTTTCATCCCAACATAAATTTTGTTACTTCGCGCAATCTGTCAAACGCAGCCATATGATTGACCTATCAATCGCTAGGATATTTTTGCAGCTATTCACTCTTATTTTTTTACTTCATTCGGCACCAGTGCCTCTAGCTGTACAGACACGGCTTGACGGTTAAGGCGTCTCATGTTGCCACTAGCGAGAACTTGCATGAAAAGGATGGTTAATACCTTGGTATTCCGCGAAGGTCGCATGGGGGGCTCACTCGAGTTAGGTGACCTGCTTAAAAATTGTCTCTATCCCTTGTGGTTTCTCACAAGCTCGAAGGTGTCGTCCCCTGAATCTTCACTGTTGACGTAGTAGAGTTCGGTGCGATCACTCTCAGTGCCACTCTCGAAGCTCAAGCACCTTCTGGAAGCGACACCCATGGTCATTCTTGTGTCCGGTAGACTTCTGCAGGACTCTACCTTCATCGCACCCCAGTAGGAGACCACGCTTGACAGGCGAAATGAGAACTATAAAAAAACATGGAACTCAGACATTCGGCATTCTGCCACACCATCACTTTATCGTCCTGGGCGATTGAGGTTTTACTTGAAAGCTACATGATAATATAAACATAATTATTGGCTAAGGGCTTAACTATTCTTAAAGTTGTTTTAGCACATAAAGCAAGTTGCTCTCAACAGAGGCTTAGCAAGTTTAGAGACCATGCAAGCTGTTTTCCATCAGTGAGCATTGCTGATATTTGGGATGGTGAGTTTACATTTGATTTTACGTTTAGAGATGAGTGGTCAGTTAACATTTCATTTTACAGTTAGCGAAATATGAGTTATGGTAATGATAAAAGGGCAAGGGCTGCCGCCAAAGTATAGCGCCTGAATGTTAAGGCGTGTTCAGTGAAAGATCACACAAGCTGTGCGCAACTCTTTTTCTACTGAAATTTCAACCACCCACTCGGTAGCTATGATGATTAAAGAGAAAGGGTACTTTGCAGTGGTGTAATATTATTTCCGCGTTTTCACACGCCGTGAACAGGATTTACGCTCACTCAGAAAGAGGAGTGATTTCCGTCAAGGCTTGACAATAACAATGTGGTGGGGCCTCGTCTTTCTTGATAAAGTACAAACGTTTAATCATTTTCTACTTTAACTAGCATGTTCAATACGTCCCTTAATAATTAAAGGTGGTAAGATGCAATACAGAAAATTGTGAATTCTTCATGCACCCAGTGATGTAAACATTATTTTTTATTTCAAAATTGAGTCTTCTCAGTCTAAAATAAGATTTCCTGTAGCTCCAGTGTTTTTTTTTTCTTTTGCAAATCTCGCAGTGTCTGCACTGAGTGGCGCGTGTGTTCACGAATCGTAACATGATGTTCACATATAATACTCAAAAATTTGTAAACCCGATGCAGTCCCCGGGTATCAATTGCAAGCTGCGTTTTATGCTCATTTGAAAAAAAAATGTAGTGAAAATGGTACAAGCCAGAAGAAAATTAGCGACACTTCATCTTTCTCACTCGCCAGGCAAGCTTAATCATATCAGAACCCTTATACCGCCTCAACTAGACAGCAATTACTTGCTTCACTGAGATTCTTACATAAGATGTCATCAGCATTTTGCTTCCAGCGTGATAAGCAATCATATTATTTAAAATGTGGGGTTTGTAATACTTTCGAAGCGATAGGGAAAACCACCTCAGATTTTAGGAAAACTGCCTAAAGAAGGTATGGAAAATATATTTTAAAATTGCGTGGCATTGTAAGATGAATTCACGGTTTTAAACCATCAAGCCGGATAAAGGTACGGACACTGCAAATACTCGTGGTAATGTCCCTTCGATCTCAATCATAAGCTGAGCAATCGTTTTTCACTCGAAACGCGACGCTGACGTTGCAACCGTGGGGCACGTGCCCCGCATTTCGAGTGACTTCATTGAAGCAGCTTGGCTGGTCCCCTTAAGAACTTTCCTATTAGGCTTGTAGTGCTGAATTTGTAATAACGAAAGTTCATGTTTATGCGTAATATATTTCTAGATTTTAATGCAGTTTTTCAATTCATAATAAGTGCAAGAAGGAAAAGAAAGTGGTAGAAAACTATTTGAAACAAGCTGCTCGTTTTTTGGCTTTAGACAGAGATATGAAATGGGGAGAGAAGGAGCATGTTCAAGAAGATCGAAGGGCCAACTGCTGTCTGCCGGCCGTAATGACGAGAGAAACATTAACCTATTTATAGACGGTGACAACCTGAGAATAAATATAAGCTCCGCCGACGAGGCCACTTTGCCGGTATTTTCCATGCCTGCGCGCTTCAAGAGAAGTAGTTCCGAAACAACGGCTATAATTTTCCTTCATTCAACCCTTCTCTTGTAATCTTTCATTGATATTGAGATAAAGAAACCAAAGCTTGATAGGAAAACTTGTGTGGGCACGGTGTTCAGCGTCAGCGTAGCCATATATCTAAATCGTACCCGCTACCGCGCTTATCTTGAAGTCTACGAAGACGCTATGTACCTCTCTCGAACGCGACGTTTCTGCGTCGTACTTACAGTATTAGGTAAACAAACAATGCCACATTTAAGGTGAAGTTTCAAAAAAAAAAGAATATTTGTTTTGAGCTTTCAAACAACGACACAAGAGCATAAGTTAAACTTTGTATGGTTGTTTGGCATTTTCAGGTTGTTCCACGAAAATTTCGCGACCAGGTTTCATCGCTACCTGCTGTAACTCTGGCAACTATGACTTAAAACGAAGCATGGAGAAGTGATCCGATATTGACTTTGTGAGTTTTGGTTCTTGTGCTGCCATTTTCAAAACGCGACCCAGTTTTGCTAGAACTAAGGTCACTATACCTTGTATGAATGTGTCTGCGCGATGGTGTGACCAGGCTGACAAGAGGGTTTTCTCTCTCCAATGAAGGGGAATAAATTGCTTGCGAGACTCTGCTTTCACAGAGAAGTGCAATGCATCCTTGATGTTTTCTTTCATTGGACCCTAAGTTAACATAAACAAGTTATCACTACTTAATACATGCACACAATACAGGCGTAATAAAAAAACGAACAAGTTAGGCAAAACTAAAACTAAGTATCATACAAAGCCGGGTTGGACGCTAGGAGTCGCAGAGTGCGGACGCATGTTGTGTAGGCTCCGCAGTTTTCAAATGATTTTTGTTAAAAAATTGCAAAACTTGGCTAAAGTCTCTACGCCAATCGACGGAGGAAGTTCAGCCGAACACCTGGATACCAACTATTGCAAGGTGGGCCCGCTTTTTCGGCACTGACACCGATAATTCTGAGTCGCCACGAAGATCAAACATTGCGTCTGCCGCCGCAGCGGCGGGGAGAGCTAGGTCCAACGCGTCGACGAGGACGCCTGGGGCGACCCCAGAACGCCTCGACGGCGCGTCTAGCACCACGATGGAGGTTGTAAGCGTGGAAGGAGAAGATATGCAACCGGAGGACTTTACCAACGACGCCGGATGGTGCGAAGTCCGCAGAAGAAACATCACGAAAACATCTGGAGGGATTTCAGGCCCGAAGAGAACCATGCTAAGAGACGCTGCTGCGCCGACGGGCGCGCCTGGGGACAGCAAGTGGAAAGGTGAACGAACCATACGACAAATTGCTAATGCAAGCAGACTTCCTCGTCTACCGGCAGAAGACTACAGAGTGATCGTGCGACCACGAGGAGGACTCAGCGTTTCGGAGCACAGGCAGGCACGCATATACTGCTGCCTGAGAAACGCCGCTGGCGTCGGTCGCGAAGCAGCAGAAGAAGACAGTATATGCATAAACTACAAGCAGAATATCGTGGTCGTCAGCACGCCGTCCGAAGAGCGAGCCAGGCGGTACGGAGCCATCACGAAGATCCGAGTGGGAGAGCAAGAACACGAAGCCAGCGCCTACAGAGCAGCGCCGGAAAACACATCTAAGGGACTCATAAGAGGGATATCCCAAGAGGAAAGTTCCGAAGATATTATAGACAACCTAGTGACAGCAAGAAACCCAAGCATATTACACGCGAAGAGGGTGGGCAACACAGACAATGTAATCGTGCTCTTCGACGGACTACACGTGCCGAGATACGTGAAATACGGAGCGCTCATCGTCCGGTGCTCGCTATACAGAAAACACATTGACATTTGCTACGAATGTGGGAGGCTGGGACACAGGGCGGACGTTTGCCCCAACCCAGACGAAAAAATATGCAGAGGATGCGGCGTGGCCAACCCGCCGCAAGAACACCAGTGTGAAGCAAGATGTCAGCTATGCGGGCAAGCTCACTTTACGGGAGACAGACGCTGCAAGGCAAAGTACAAGATACCGTATTTGGTCCGGCGAAGACGCTGGGAGCGACGAAGAAGAGAAGAAGCGGAGGCCGAAACACCATACGGCATCAACGACTACAACAAACGAGCTGGCAAAGCAACGAGCGAGAACACCCAGGGATCAGAAGGCCATCGCACAGAAGGCTCACCCCCGGGACCATACGAGGGGGACAGTCGGAAGCAGCCCGGTCGCAGACCAAGGTCGAGGACCCGGTCCAGAACCCGTTCGAGAACCCGATCGAGAACCCGATCGAGATCCAGGGCAACGTCAAGATTGCAATCCAGCCGAGGAGCGGTAGAAACTCAGGCACAGGTGAGCTTTGCAGACGCGGTCTCTGGCACTGCTGTTACACCTACACGCGCGGGGTCCGCCTTAGAACAGGAAATAACAGATCAGACAGTTGTTAGAGCAAATAAAGCGAGAAAACGCGACGCTAAGGGAAGAGGTAAAAATGCTTAAAGTAGAAAACGCTAAGCTTAAGAACCCAAAACATTCAGAGATGACCCATACCACGCCAACACCCATTAGGGCGTCGACACCTCTTCGAGCTCCGGCGACGCCCGTTCCCGCGTCGATGAGTGGAGAAACGCCACCGCATAAACGAAGGGCAAAGGAAAACGCCGATGAGCAAAGCGACTCTACACTCGGAGAAGTAAAAGGCATGTTTCAGGAAATGTTCGTAGGTTTACAGCAGCAATTCATGCAGATGCGCGCGGACCTACAACAGCAGATAACGCAGATGCGAGATGAAATGTCTCAGAGGTTCGACGCCCTCGAGGGTAGGGTAGGGCAGCTAGAAAACGTCTCGAAAGACGCCCGACCCGCAGGAGCGAGGCCGGTCAAGAGCAAGCCGTACAGCAGACCACCTGCGGCTGAGAACAGCTGCATAGAAAACTCGAGCAGCCAACATGGCGCCGCCTAATGAATACACGATTTGGCAGTGGAATTGTCGTGGGTTTCGTCATAAGCGGGGTAACCTGCAGCAATTCGTAAAAACCAAGCAAGCACCAGATGTAATCGCCCTCCAGGAAACTGGGGGGACCGCAAAATTATCAGGATACAAATCATATAGCACTTTAGCTGAAAAAGCAACAGTAACCACACTGATACATCGTAATATAACGGCTGTAGAACACGATACTGGCGTACGCAACATAGACCACGTCCTACTAGAAATTCTCCCGTCTCGAAAAAAGGAGGGAAGCTTGTTTGTGCTGAACGTGTACAGTCCACCACGACAAAAGGTAAAGTTTGGCTCGCTTTTCCGCAAAGTGCTAAACGTAGCGGGCAGACAAGCACTGATCGTCGTGGGCGACTTTAACGCACCACACGCCGCCTGGGGTTACACCATCGAAAACGTTAAAGGCCGCAACCTGTGGAACGACGCGCAGCACGAGGAGCTCACGCTAATAACTAACCCACAAGACCCTACGAGAATGGGGAACAGCGTCAGTAGAGACACCACGCCGGACCTTACATTCATAAGGAATATATCCAACCCTCATTGGACCAACACTAACGTAAATCTAGGCAGCGATCACTACATTGTATGCACAATTTTACAAGCAGGTCCGCGTAAAAAGAAAGGTAGAAAAATAATGTTAACCGAGTGGGACACCTTTCGTAAGATAAGAGAGGACGATGCTACAGAGACCATCGAAGATATACAGAAGTGGACAGACACACTCCAGCGTAGCGTGCAGAAAGACACCAAACATGTTCCTGAAGAGGCAGGAATGGAAGAAATGGACAGCAAGCTCTTACACATGTGGGAGGCAAAACGCAGCCTGCAAGAGCGCTGGAAAGGTCAAAAGCACAACCGGCGTCTAAGAAAGAGAATCGTTGCGCTCGACAGAGACATAGAAGACTACGCAAATAGGCTGTCCCAGCAGCAGTGGGCAGGCATGTGCACTTTAATGAACAGGCAGTTCGGAATGTCCAAAACTTGGAACATTCTCCGAGGCCTCCTTGATCCAGAAGGCACGAAAACAACACAAAGACAAAACCTGCAACGGATACTACACAGCTACGCAGGTACAGAAGCAGAGCTCTTACGCGAGCTACGCCAGACATACGTAGGAGATGCCACAAAGGCGCGACTCCCAGAGTACGAAGGGAAGGATAACGTCGACCTCGACGCCTCCATAACAGAGGCAGAGATTCGATACGAACTCGGACGACTCAATCCCAAGTCCGCCCCGGGTCCCGACGGTATAACAAATAAAACACTTCGCAACTTAGATGACGAATCCGTCACTGCTCTCACAAAGTACATAAACGAATGCTGGGAGAAGGGCGCCATACCCCAGCAATGGAAAACCGCCAAAATCATATTAATACCCAAGCCGGGCAAAAAGCCGCTCATCGGAAATCTCAGGCCCATTTCATTGACGTCCTGCATTGGAAAGCTCATGGAAAAAGTAATTTTAACGCGTCTCGTCAGATACATGGACGACAACGAGCTATACCCACACACCATGATCGGCTTTCGACCAAGACTCTCGACGCAAGACGTCATGTTGCAGCTAAAGAATCAAATCATAGACGCCGAAACGCACACCCTGGATACAAAAGCCATTCTGGGCCTTGACCTGCAGAAGGCATTTGATAACGTCACCCACGAGGCCATATTGCGCAACTTGCAAAACCTACACGTAGGTCGGAGAGTGTACGATTACATAAAAGATTTTCTCACCAACCGTAAAGCTACAATCACGGCCGGGGAAGCGGAATCCGAAGAATTCGTTCTAGGCAACAAGGGAACACCACAAGGTTCGGTGCTTTCCCCTTTCCTATTCAACGTGGCGATGCTTGGTTTACCCTCAGAGCTGGAACGCGTCGAAGGGCTTCAGCACAGTATCTATGCGGATGACATCACCCTATGGGTGACGGGCGGGAGCGACGGTCACATAGAAGAGATTTTACAACAAGCAGTAAATACGGTAGAGCGATACGTGGAGAACAATGGCCTAAAATGCTCTCCTCAAAAATCGGAGTTATTACTCTATAGACCTACAAGCAGAGGTCGCAAGCGCATTCACGAACGACACAACATCACAATCTTAGCAGGAGGTTACCCAATACCTCAGGTACAACACATAAGAGTTCTGGGACTCCGAATATCCGAGAACGGACATAACGGGGAAGCAATAAAGTTACTGGATAACAACACCCAACAAACCATTCGAATGATTCGAAGAATCGCCAACAAAAACTACGGCGTGAAAGAACACAACTTAGTGCAGCTCATCCAAGCCTTCGTCGTCAGCCGCTTAGTGTATGTGACCCCATACCTCAAGTTGCAAGTGGCGGAAAAACAAAAGATAGAATGCATAATTAAAAAAGCATATAAGCAAGCCCTCGGATTACCAATCACCACGTCTAACGAAAAGTTCGAAGCGTTAGGAATGCATAACACGCTAGACGAACTTATTGAGGCTCATATGATAGCGCAATATGAACGACTCGCGCAAAGCAACACGGGAAGACACTTCCTGCACAAACTTGCAATAACGTACGCTGGCCAAAGCGGCAATAAATACGATATCCCAAAGGAAACCAGAGAGCGCATCATAATACCTCCGTTACCCAGAAACATGCACCCCGAACATCACCGGGAGCGGAGGAATGCAAGAGCGAGAGCACTGCACAAGAAGTTTCAACATGACGCGGACGTGGTATATGTAGATGCAGCCGAATATACAGACGGTCGACACATGGCAATAGTCGCTTCAAATCAAGCGGGCCACCTGCTTGCTAGCGGCACCATTAAAACAGGAAATTCGGAAATCGCTGAAGAAACGGCCATAGCGCTGACGCTTGCGTCCACAAGGGCCAGCGTCGTAATCAGTGATTCTAAAACCGCGATTCATAACTTCGCTGACGGAAGGGTCTCGAAAGAGGCGTTAAGAATCTTAAATAACTTTCGCGGAGAGCGCGACGTTTATGTTATATGGACGCCCGCCCACTCCTCCCTCCCGGGCAATGAAACCGCACACACCCTAGCTCGAGAGTTAGCGAGCCGAGCAGGGGCAGGAATGACGCGGAGCCCGCGTGCGGAGAGAGACCGCATGTTCAGTTACAACGAAATTACCAAGCACTACAGATTAGGGAGGCAGCACTACCCGCCACCACACTCCTCATTAAATAAGCAGCAGGCGACAGCGTGGCGCCTATTACAAACAAACACGTTCCCAAACCCAATCGCTTATAATCATTGTTACCCGGACCTCTACTCAGACAGATGTATACACTGCAATCAGCGGGTGGACCTCAAACACATTATCTGGGCTTGCCCCAACATCGTGAAGGGGCCAAACACATACATGAATACGGAGCAGTGGGAGACCGCGCTGCTAAGCTCAAGCATCGAGGACCAACTACAGGTCATCAGGCAAGCCGAAGATGCCGCTAGGGCCCAAGGACTCCTAGCTGCCATCTAAGGGAGGGGAGTCAACTCCTCTAACACTTGCCGTTTCAATAAAAGTTGTTTCTCTCTCTCTCTCTCATACAAAGCCTTAAAAACGACATCTTCCGTTTTTTCGCATAAGAACAGTTTTAGTGGTGTCACCCTATCCACAATCACAGTCGATGCAACTGATCGAAATTGATCTTTATCGCTGCACTGATCATGTTAGATGCAGCAATATTAATTAGAGTGCGTAGTTTCGTGGTTTGGAGAACCTCGCACAGTGTTTTTCTTGCAACGCGTTCGTGCACCGAGCGGGAGGGAAGCGCTTACGTGACGGGCACAACAACGTGGAACACAAATAACCACACCCACCGGATAACCACTATTCTCTTTCTAATGCATAGAACATTGCATATTCTCCCAATCTGGTATGTTTACATTCGTACCGTGTCGCATAGTTGGTTCTGTTGTACGCTTTTAATTAAATGCGAAGCATTTCTTAGCGAACTTCGGCGACCTTGCGCGTTTCTATCTATCTATCTATCTATCTATCTATCTATCTATCTATCTATCTATCTATCTATCTATCTATCTATCATGATGCGCTGGGGGCCGTTTTACTAGCTTCACTTATACCAAATTTGGTGTTACGGGACGTGAACGGACGACATAGGTAAATGACATATCCAAACATAATAATCATGACATGCGTGTCATGTAACAAGATGACAACATGCAATACTCATGATGCGCTCGCGACGGTTTCGCTAGCTTCACATATGCAAAATTTCGTATTACTTGACGTCAATGAACAACAAAGATATGGGACTGGTGCAAACACGATAATCATGAGATGTATGTCGTGTGAGAACATGTCTGCGTATCCCAGTCACGGCGCCAATACATTTCGACGTGATGAAGTGCGCGTGCACGGCGGCGTTCATTTAGTCGCGTCACGCCGGTGTTGCCACGCCAGGCGCCGGTCCTGCCATATACTCGCAGGCGCGTGCCGCGCTGCGTTGCTTTGACGCATGCGCGTTTTACCGCGCCGGCATCCCTCCGTCCCTAAAAGAGCAAGACGCATTGTTGTCTGGGTAACGTATCGGCGTAGGATGTCGCATTTTGCACTGATTGCCTTCGGGCCGCGCCGACGGACGCTTGTCGCACCAGTCGCGCCTGGCATCAAACTATAGAGTGCCCGCGTTTTGCTAACGTAGCGTCGCTGTGCCAAGCGTGCGTGTGCGTCAACGCTTCATTGGAGTATATTGGGCCCTTCATGATGCACTCACGGCCGTTTTGCTAACTCCACATATACCAAATTTAGTGTTACGTGACGTAAATGGATGACAAAAGTATAGGACCGGTGCAAACATAATAATGCTGACAAGTGTGTCCTGTAAGAATACGACAACATACCATGCTCATAGCGGGCTCGCGGCAGTTTCGCTAGATCCGCATAAACTAAATTTCATATCAGGTGACGTGAATAGATGAAGAATGTGAGCGACACATTCAAACATAATAATCATGACACGTAAGTCATGTACGGCATCACTTAACCCCACCTCGTACATTGTGCTAATTTTAAATTGGCATATCAACCTTCCTCATTCGTGCTTCGCATATCATCGCTTCCCACTGCTTGCGGGATCTGCAAATTTTTTAGATGCGGAGCATCTTATACTCGCGCCTTGTAGTGCGCCGTCCGCGTCGTCCGCGCCGTCCACACCGCTTCTCGAACATTCGACAGCTGACGCGCACGCATGCGCCGTCGCGCCGTCGCCCACTCTTCCACCATCTGTGCATCCCTTCCTCCTCTACACACCGCGCGCGCTTCACTCCTCCACCATCTGTGCACCCTTCCTCCTCTACACACCGCGTTCGACATCTACAATTCTCCTGATTCTCCAGTGGACGCGCATGTGGCGTCGCGCTTCGAGAACATTCAACAGCTGACAGTGCATGCGCCGTCGTGCTGTATATATACTCAAGGTCGGCGCTCGCTCGCTCAGTTGCCGCTCGTCGGTTGGTTTGTACGGCGCGTCGACGTCCAAGGTCGCGGTGAAATGAATTCCAACGAATCCACAAACACAATGATCGACGTCCCTTCGACCAGCGCCGCCCTTTCGCATACGTGTGTACGTGTTCACTCATTTAACACCCCCTCCTACAACCACGTTAACCAATTTAGCCATCGACCCAAGTAAGTCGCAATTTAACACCCCATTTCACAACCACGTTAACCAATTTAGCCATCGACCCAAGTAAGTCGCACTTTAACACCCCGTTAACCAATTATATGGTCCGCATCCTCCTCAGTGTTCCCCCGAGGGAAGCTGTGGGCAATTTTTTTTGGTCATGCCTTGTCCGCACTCAGATCTCTCATACCGGCGTACAGCACAGCGCTTATCGCAGAAGATCACCAAGGTTCCCACGTTGCGACACCCAAGTTAAACACCTGTGGCAACGCTATTGCCACGGCTTTTGCGGGCGATAAACTACAGACGCTCACACTCCACAAAACACAGACATACTAATTCAGACTTCACCTTCACCTTACTGCACACGAATGACCACGACAATCTTCGAGAGTGGTCACCCTCAGGCGATATGCTTGGTGCATTCGTGTGGCTAATGAAGTAGACGCCGACTTGCTGTTTCACGCTGCCGAAACGATGGAGCGTGGCAAAGCTGTGACGCTTCGGTGCACTTCCAACAAAACAAAATCAGAAACATCATCATCGAATGATGGCCAGTGAGAATGATGCTGAGTGCGAGTCAATAAAATAGGTTTTTGACAAAGAAGACAACACACGAAAACCAAATGAACGCCTCCCGGTCTCGGTGCAGCGGCACATCGCCTCTCGTCATGAATGGTGCCATGCTGAATTTGTCACTGGTTAATCATGATTGTTACGTTATAGCAAAGAGCGCCCCAGTTGGACGCGCATATTACAAATAGACCACGGTACACTTTACTATTTGTTTTTAGCTTGTCACCGACTATGGAGCTGTCTGCTTCCTCTGTCTTCCAGTATATTGTTGCGTTGTTCTCGTCACCCCAACATACAAATTTCTTGCTCTACTCTGTTAAATTTAGAAACAACAGTAAATGCCGTCTAGGGAGTGAATAATGAGCCGTAATCATAATCATAACGGTAGTCGAGTTTCAGACTGTGCCTGGCCCAGAAACTCCTCAGGAAAAAAAATCGGCAGATTCCACGTACCGGGCAATCCACGTTATGCAAAGCATGCGGAAGAAAGGTGGCCGCATGGCAGTATTTTTTTTGAGCGACACTTCATGAATTGATGCTAAGTAATTTACAAATGTCGCGCACACAGATAAATGTGTAAGAGTTGCAGATGTTTATATAACCAGTTGTTCGCACTTGCGCAGCGATACCAACTGGAACATGCGTATTAGCAACTCCAGAAGTTGATATGAAGCGCTCATGCTCGCGAAGATGCTTTTCCTGGACACTGCAACAAAAATTAACTTCAGCTCATAAAAACTAGCCACATTTGACGTTAACCCGACGTGATGTACTATCAACATAGTTCATACGTAATGTTTAAAAAACTAGGTAGGTAGCACTGAAACCACTACTACCGTTTCACGAAGATTAGCGTCTTTGTGAAAAGTAGTTCCGAGACCTGGCGTAGATCTCTGGTAAAATGCATCATTGGCATCCAGAATGCTTGGGTTTGATTCCAGCTGGGACTCTTCGGGTTGACGCTGCCGACATCGGGTATTTCTTAACACTCGCGCGTTAAAATGGTCCATGTGTTTTCACGTCGTTCCTGCACAGAAACCAAGTGTCAATCGCCTTTGGCACATACCCGCATACCAGCGGCACATACCCGCCCGTGGGTATATGCCACTATCTGGCGACAAGTGTTTGACGACGTACGCGACGGAATCGTGACATCATTCTTGTCTTGACAAGCGTGTCGTATTCATCAAACCATCTTACCCTCTCATGCCAATTTCGGTTCATGCCAAATAAATGATGTGACCACGAGAGCACCCAAACGTAACTGGCTAGACAGATAGATGAATACGCTTAAAGTTGCGGAAATTTGCTACGCAATGCTTCGCAGTTAAAAACGAGGCAGACAAATAACCATCTTTAGTGCGCTGAACCCTGCCTCAACCGCAGCCAGCGGCTGCTAACCGCGTGCACCGAGTGCTCCCGCGATCATCGTTCTCCTCTTCGACCTAGAATCGGCGTCCTCACAGCCATCGCTCCGGAAAGCTCATGTTAGTGAATGCACATTGCAATTAGAGGTTTCTCTACGCTAATCCTAACATAACAATTATTGAAAACACTACTTTAAAAATTTTTACTTTTTCTATCCCGACGCGTACCCTCGCGACACGCGCCCTCGTGCGCTCGTCCCGGCTCCCCGTGAAAAAACATGGCTGATCCCTCCGTCATAGGAATCGGTATAGCACAAAAGTAAAACCTCTCCTTACAGAAGTGCTTTAGGGCTAACTGCACATTGATATAAGAAAGTTCATATACGATGTCTGTTAGTGCTCTACGGTTAAAGTAACTGTAAAGAGCAAAACTATTTTTGTTGTAGTAGTGAAGTATAATTTCACATTACGGAAAACACCACTCTTACCATGACATGACGCTTGATCAATGAGAAAAAGCGCGAAAATGAAATTAGTGGGTGGTTGGCTACACGAGATTCCCACACGAAACACTATGACGTATAAATTTTAAAGACATTTACTGGGTCCTACACAACTTCTACTCAATACAAATGAAATACATTGCTAGATCTGTGGGTGCCACAGACCTAGCATACGAAGATTCGAAACATTTCATCGAGCCGATGACACGGAAATACAAAAAATACACTTTGAAAATTGTTCCGTCGCGCGCAGAGATGTTGGCGTGACATTTAAAAATGAAATGTTAGCATTGATTTTCTCCGCTAATAATAAACTCACGACAAACAAACTTACATCATTAGAGTTCTCATATTGTGGTATACCAATCTGAACCAAGCTCTTGTTTCTCTTTAGTGTCCCTTTAAGCGAATGTTTAGGTAATTATTGAACGTTGAGGGTTAAGATGCATGTCTATCCCACCGACTTACGTCCATTGTTAATGATTGATCAATGATTTAACATGCGCTTGTGGCCATATGCCTGTGGTGGTTGTAGTAGGTACTGTGAGAGTGCAACTAATTAAAGCAGTGTGACAGCCAGAAGAGTATTACTTATTGTACACCAAACTTCGGTTAAGGTCGCCAACTCGTGGCATGGTAAAGGTACTGAACGCCACTGCCTGATTAGAGAGAAACGCAACACCGCAGTGCCTTCCCTGGCGAGCTTAGACGGAAAAGGCTAAGGTACCTTCAGGCCACGGTGTTAGATACAAACACTCTAGGTAGGGACGCTCGCGAGACACTACCGACCAGAGAAAGTAACAGCAACGCACGTCCATCGGACTATAGAGTTTGCTAATATATAGAGGGAAGTCAGCGCTAATGTCTAAGGGAGCTGCAACGCACGGCGCTTCAGCGAGCATGGGAATGATTGGTAGTACACACATTTTGTCTAATTTTTGTACTTCTGTCCTACTTCTGGCTCCGTGTGTCTTCGTGTGGCCTGGAGCTGTCTCTTCACGAAAAAAAGATTGCAAATGTTCAGCATTTGCGCTTCACAACCTTATTCTTTTAGGCTTACCATTTCGAATCTGGTCACAAAGTTTAGAAGGATTCGTTATTTCTTTCGAAACAAAACCGTAACCAGCAATAAACGGAGCCGCAAGTGCGATTCGCCACCCGAAAGTACGAAGACTAGGCAAACGTGTGTACTACCCATCATTCTAATGGTTGCCATATTGCAAAAACAGCGTGATGCCAGTACAATTTTTCGCACTCGTACTCAATAGAGACACTGGTACACGCGTGTAATCACTGGCACTTCGCTGGGCACACTGGGAAAAAGCTGTGTCACACTGGTAGGGGCACTGGCTCAACCGCTGTGATGCTGGTGCACACTGCGAAGTGCTGGAAGCGCTGAAATTTTCACTGGCAAGCACTGGCGAATACTTGAGCACGCAACGTATCTACCTGCTAAGCTGCAGCGTGCATGGTATTTTAGCGTGTGCCGTGGTTTGTTTCGGTGTCGTCGAATAGAAAACGCTTGATTTGACGGCAGGGAGAGATGCTACCCTAACAGATACCGGGCATACGTAATTTTTGCGGCGTACGTACGTATCGCAGCAATTATAATGTACCTTTTTTGCATATGTCCCCGCGTATACTGGCCATATTCGCAACATCCGTGTATTGCTGTAACGATTCCAAGCTGCAGTGTTTGTAAGCCTGGAGCTGCACGCCACTCTCAACGGAAGCAGGAAATTGTTTTTGCCGCAAAGTTGACGAAACGTAAATGAGCTCTCTCGATCGCTTCGCATGATTTTCCAGCAGAGGCGAGAAAAAAGGCTGTCGTTCGATTGCGCCACACTGCATAAATGTGTGTCTGACCATGCTTATCCTTCTACTTACATCAGGTAAGAGTTAGAAATGTTCCGAAGCTCAAATGCAGAATCTTCAACCATCCACACTCACCGCGTCGAGAGCGGTCTTAGTGCCCGGCCCAGTGAGCATTAAACCTGTCGTTCCGGCCGCGTTGGTATGTATGTTACCGGCGCTTCTTGCTTCGTGTACACACAACTTTAAAGTGTGAGAATAACTGTGAAGTATAGTTTAGACATCCATGAGCCTAAATCAACTATTTTGTCTTGCGTCGATGTTCGCACAAGGAGCGCTGACGATCGAACGTCACGCTTTCAGCTACGCAGGCTGTCACCGAAAGCTGCCAGCCGCACTTCGCCGGTACTTCTGTGACAGATGTGACACGCAATTTTCAGTTGGTAATTTGGTAAGCCTTCGTGAACTGACTCCCTGGCATACGTCTTCAGCGGATTGCATTGTTATTTTTTGGGGTGTTGTTCTTTGATTGTTGGTATTGATATAACTGCCTATATCTGTACACTGGCATGCCCACTGTATACTGCCAGCGGAGGCCAGAAGAACGGCTGTCGCTCGGCATCGCCACTCCGTAAATGCATTTCTGGCATTGATTGACCTTCCCATTACTTCTTGTACAGTTTAGGTAACATTTAGAAATGTTGCAAAGGTCAAATGCAGAAACTTCAAGCATCACAACTCAGCTGCTTCGAGAGCAGCCTTACCCAGTGTCCCGACCCAGCAAGGCCTATCGTGCCGGCCGCGTCGGTGTACATGCTGCCGGCGGTTTTTACTTTAAGTAGGCACAGTTCTAAAGTGTAATGATGACTGTAAAGTACAGTTTGGACATCCCTGAGCCTAAATCGACCATTTATACGCGTGTGCGGTGCCCGCACAAAGAGCGGCGACGATCGATGTGTCGTGCTTTCGGCAACGTAGGCTGTCACCGAAAGCTTCCTTCTGAGCGCAGGAGCCGGTACTTCTCTGACTCGTATGTAAGCACATGCAATTGTGAGTTGGTAATTTGGTACGCGTTAGTGAACTAACATACTGGCATGCTTTTTTAGTGGATTGCATTAGTTATTTCTTCGGTGGTTTCTTAGTCGCAGATATCATTATAACTGCAAATATGCAATCTGGCACGCCGGAGGTGTACCGCTACATCGTCGCTTGCGCGCAAAAAAAAAAAAACTCAATATTCACTCGTGTGCGCGGATATCTACCGAATAAGACATTTAAATTATTTGTACATGTTGACCAGCAGCAAGTGCGAGAACCGACTATCATAGGAAACAAACTGTCGGCAGCAACAGCTGACAATCTGTGGTTGCTCCTCCAGTCAATTTGAGCATTTTCAGAGTTAAGATGTGGATGCTTCAATATACCTTGCGGTCCCGCCACGGTGGTGTAGTGGTTAAGGTACTCAGCTGCTGACCCGCAGGTCGCGGGATCAAGTCCCGACTGCAGCGGCTGCATTTCCGATGGAGGCGGAAATGTTGTAGGCCCGTGTACTCAGATTTGGGGGCACGTTAGAGAACCCCAGGTGGTCGAAATTTCCGGAGCCTTCCACTACGGCGTCTCTCATAATCATATGGTGGTTTTGGGACGTTACACCTCACATATCAATCAATCAATATACTTTGCGCTCTTGCTTATATCCGCACGTCGTTCGGGACCCGGAAGCCGTTCGTCACTGTGGAAAGAAGATGCAATTGTTATTTGGAAAGAAATATCGTGTCAGTCTTGACTGCGCGACTTGTAGACATAAAGTTGAACGGCGCGTTCTACGAATAAATCATCATTTTACAACCCAATATGCATGTTGCGAGTTTGAATCCCGGCAGACGGCGTTTTATTTTATTTCTTTTCAGTTTGAATGCACGCTGTTTTGCTTATATAATTATTTATTTATGGTGAATGGTCACCCCCGTTTTAACCCTATGAAGCCATTTTGCTCAGAGTACTCGGACGCTGCCGCTTCAACGTCCCAGTACCTGCGCTAGGAAGCGTGGTACCAGCGCCATACTGGGCCCATAATCAGGCATGGCGCTGGACGCTGGTACCCAGTGCACGGCGCTGGTTTTTGCATTACGGCACTGAATGATCGCTGCGCCAGAGTCCCCTCTAGTTAATTTTAGGAAACGTCATGACATAGAGTTTGTCGAAATTACCTAGAGGGCACTCTGGGGCTGCGATCGTTCAGCGACCATGGGAATGATGGGTAGTACACACATTTGCCTAGTCTTCGTACTTGCGGGCGGCGAATCGTACTTGCGGCTTTGTTTATTACTGTGTTTCGATTTTGTTTTGAAAGAAAGATTCAACCCTTTTGAACTTCGTGACCCAATTATGAAAGGTAATTCGAAAACAATAGGGTGGTGAAGTGCAATCACTGAACATTTGCGGGTTTTTGTTTCGTGAGAAAACAGCTTCAAGCCACACGAACACACACGGAGCCATGAGCAGGCCAGCAGGTTGATGTTTAGACAAATGTGTGTACTACCCATCATTCCCATGCTCGCTGAAGCGCAGTGCATTGCAGCTCCCATAGACACTAGCGCCAGAGTTCCCTATAGTGTATATTGGGAAACTCTATGCTCTATGAGTCGGACCACTGCCGGCAGCGCGCCTATCGGTGAGTAGACGCAACTTGAAGACAGAAAGAGGCGCTGCTTTAACAACCGGTCCTTCGCAGAACTTTGAATGAAATAGAACGGGAGCGTTGTTCATGCCAGAAAGTGAAAATTGATTACTGTAGTCTGCAAGCAGGACGGGGCTTGAGTCACGTGGAGCACCCGATCTACACGCCTCTCTATGGAACACGTGCCGATATTTGAAGCAGTTTTTGCACATCCTGTGAACTTAATACTGCTTGGGCCGTAACAAATACGCACGTAACTCACATGCTTTCCAAAATGTTGTATTAAGTGGTTCTTTATTTAAATGCGCTATTTTTTGTGCTCTAGCTGATGGTAGGTGGCACACTCGTATCTGCAAGCTGGATCTGCGAAGCACGCGGACGGAGTGGGGGGACGCACATTCTTTTGATGACGAGCAAAGCGGAACTTGAATATGACCACGTGGCTGCTCGTAAAAAGCAAAGCAATCATTTAGATACCTTGATGAGTTTGTTGGCGTGCATTACGTATAGATACCCTTCGCTGTTGCACCAAATTCTGTTTTGGCGGCTCTAATGATAACGATACAGCGAAAACATCACGACCGTATTATTACCTGCTCGCAGACAAGCTTACAATACACCCTGTACCTATCTTCTCGCTGATTTTACCACCCATTCTTACGGTGCACGGAAAGAAGATTAGAGTATTTTTTGTGCATTGAAGAATCAGTGGACCTTTTTATGAATAGCAGTGCAATCTTGCTCACAAAAAGCAGTGAATGCACAACGCAATACAGTAAAAAAAAAGGCTCAATATACCGGGTGTTCAAAATTAAGCTTTATGATTTTTTTAAAATTAGGCGCTCGAAGGCACGTGAGAACCACTTGTGCAAATAAGTTAAGCGGCCAGGGGGACAGAAAGTTAGATGATAATTATCGCTGTCAGCAGCCCAATTAACTAAAATTTAATAATTAACTTTTTACTGGCTGCGGTAAGTTGGCATGTTTATATTGAAAAAATGTAGGCAGTGGTGTTTGTACACAGTTTCAGTTGGAAGATTTTTTCTAGCACGCCTGTGTTCCGAGATATCCGGCTCCAAAGTTTAATTGTCTTTCGCACGATTACGCATGCAAGAGGGTGAGGGTCCGCGCAAAGCTCCTCCCTAAAGTGACGCATCTGTTGCGTGTGGTGTTTAGTGTGTGAAGAGGGTGGAAGCGTAGGCATAGGTGATAGCAATTACCCTTGCCCTCTTCGGCCGGCGAAATCAAAATGTGACAGCGCGGTGCGCCATGAGCCTTACGCATGATCCTGATGAACGCGATAACAGGAGACCATTTTTCGCGACGTTTTTTCGTGACTTTAGATCACACTGAGACATCTTCTTGTGAACGCGTTAGCAGGACCGTCCTGCACTAGGGTGCCTCCGGTTAGAGCACAGCGTCTCTGCATTGAAGGTCTACCAAGGAAATCCACGTGGAGTCCTTTCGAGCTAATATGGCTGCTTCTGGCGTGAGGTATTCTACCAAAGTAAAAGTAGACGTGGTGCTTGCAATGGCTGAAATGAATGGCAACGCTTCGTTAGCAATGGAGCTTTACGCGTCTCGCCACCCACACCGTCCCCTTCCAACAAGGCCCACTTTCACAAACCTGTTTCGACGCTTCTGCACAACAGGCTCTGTCCACCTTCCGAGACGGACCAGGAAGGCAATCGTCGATGAAGACTTTGAAATCGACGTTGTCGCGTGCGTAACCTCGATGCCAGAGCTCAGCATCCGACAGATTGCCGATCAGTGCGGTCGCAGCATCGGAACAGTCACAAATGTTTTAAGAAAGCACAAGTTCCATCCATATCACGTTTACCTTCATCAGGACCTAAATGAGGCGGACTTTGAAAGGCGAGTTGACTTCTGCAATTGGGGCCTCATCAAAACTGATCAAGAAAATGACTTTTTGCACAGAATAATTTGGACTGATGAAGCTCGGTTTTGCCGAAATGGAAGTGTTAATCTTCACAACGCCCATTATTGGGCACAAGAAAACCCACACTGGCTGAGGCAGCACAAGCATCAAGTTCGCTGGAGTGTGAATGTGTGGTGCGGCATACTCGGGGACAGGATCATCGGACCTCACTTTTTTGAGGACAACTTGAACGGAAAGATGTACACAGAAGAAATATTAGGTGTTGTCATTGATGATCTTGTCTGCAGTCTTTCCCTGAATGACCTGCGCCAAGTATGGTTTCAGCACGATGGAGCACCACCACATTTTTCTACCAGGGCGAAGAACTGGTTGGACAGACGTTTTCCACAACAGTGGATTGGGCGCGCAGGAGCGATGTTTTGGCCACCAAGATCACCTGACCTTTCTCCGCTCGACTTTTTCCTTTGGGGCTACGTTAAAGATCGAGTTTACGTAACAGAGCCCAGCGATGTTAATGACATGAAGGACAGGATAACATCTGCCTGTGCGAGTATTCCTGCAGAAGTACTGCGCCGAGTCATCGAGTCGACGCGACAGCGGTTCATGCTTTGCGTTGCTGCCGAAGGCAGGCATTTTGAACACTTTTTGGGGCATTGACGTCTTGAGAGGTGAAGAGTTTCGATGAGATTTGTGCATGACCGAAATATGCTTATGTAGCAGCAGGAAATATGCGTTAGCAAGGATAAAACTGTTTCAGTTATTATTGGTGGAGTTGTTGCTCTTGTTTCAATAAAAGTTACAGTACTCGGACATCAGCAGTCACGCTATTCGCGTAGCCCAGGCAACGACCACGCATGCTTCTCTAGTGATTATTACGCACGCGCACTGGCATCCAGATTCTCCGCTCGCACCATTATCTCGGCATGGTATCTGCCACTATCGTTAGAGGCTCTGCAGTTGCGTGTTACGACACTGGTTGCAAGCGTTCTTCGATTTTTGATTTCGACGGCCGAAGAGGGCAAGGGTAATTGCTATCACCTATGCCTACGCTTCCACCCTCTTCACACACTAAACACCACACGCAACAGATGCGTCACTTTAGGGAGGAGCTTTGCGCGGACCCTCACCCTCTTGCATGCGTAATCGTGCGAAAGACAATTAAACTTTGGAGCCGGATATCTCGGAACACAGGCGTGCTAGAAAAAATCTTCCAACTGAAACTGTGTACAAACACCACTGCCTACATTTTTTCAATATAAACATGCCAACTTACCGCAGCCAGTAAAAAGTTAATTATTAAATTTTAGTTAATTGGGCTGCTGACAGCGATAATTATCATCTAACTTTCTGTCCCCCTGGCCGCTTAACTTATTTGCACAAGTGGTTCTCACGTGCCTTCGAGCGCCTAATTTTAAAAAAATCATAAAGCTTAATTTTGAACACCCGGTATAGGTAACAGAAAAAAACACTATTTATTGCACCTATCATTGTGTTGCATAAATATAAAATAATGGCAGATCCCATGTACAGTGGGAATCGATGATATGCGAAGCACGAATGATAACTGTTGATATGTCACTTCAAAATCAGAACAACGTTGCGAGGTGGAGGTAAATCAGGCAGTACATGACTTCCATCTCCTGATTATCACGTTTGGATGTGTTGTTTAGAATCGTCATCCATTCACATCCCGTGTTACCAAATTTAGTATATGTGCAGCTAGCGAAACGGCCGCAAGCACTCTATGAGCGTGGTATGTTGTCATGTTCGTACACGACACGCTTGTCAGGATTATCATGTTTGCACCATCGTAAATTTTGTCATCCATTGACGTCCCGTAACAACGAAATTGGTATATTTGGAGGTAGCAAAACGGCCGCGAGCGCACCATGAAAGGCCCATTATACTCCAAGGTAGCACTACCGCGCGCACTGATGTGCACAGCGACGCTACGTTAGCGAAATGCGAGCACTCTAAAGTTTGACGCCAGGCGCGACCAGCGTCTGTCGGCGCGGTCCGATGGCAACCGGTGCGAAATGTGCCATGCTGCATATCTTGCCAATTCTTTACCTAGACAACACTGCGTTTCCCTCTTTTCGGAACGGAGGGACGCCGGGCGCGCTGAAGCGCGCATGCGTCAAAGCAATGCAGCGCGGCGTGCGCCTGCGAGTATATGGCAGGACCGGCTCCTGGCGTGGCAACGCCGGCGTGACGCGACAAAATGAACGCCGGCGAGCACGTGCACCACGTCACGTCAAAATATATTAGGGCCTTGACTGCAGCATGTAGTCCTGTTCCCACATGACACGCATCTCATCATTATCATGTTTGCACCAGTCACATACTTTCGTCTTCCATTGGCGTGACGCAATACCAAATTTAGCATATGTGGAGCAAGCGGAACGGCCGCGAGCGCATCATGAGTGTGGCACTTAGTCATGTTGTTACATGACAGGCATGTCATGATCATCATGTTTGGTTGTGTCATTTACCTACGTCATGCGTTCGTGTGGCGTAATACCGAGTTTGGTACTTGTAAAGCTGGCGAAACGGCCACGAGCGCTTCATGAGCGTAGCATGTAGGCATTTTGTTACATGACACGCATCTCATGTTTATCATGATGTTTTCACCCGTATCATACCTTCGTCATCCATTCAGGTCCCATAATGCCAAATATGGTATAAGGGAAGCTAGCAAAACGGCCGGTGGCGCATCATAAGCTTAGCATGTAGTCATGTTGGTACTTGACAAGCATTTCATGATTATTATGTTTGGCCCAGTCAACACTGTCGTCATTCATTCACGTACTGTAATACTAAATTTGGTATATGTGACGCTAGAAAAATGGCCGCGAGTGCATCATGAGCGTCGCATGTAGTCATAATGTTACATGACACGAATATTATGATTTTCATGTTAGGGTCTGTTGCTTGTGTTCGCTACGCATTCATGCCATACCATCTTAGTTTTGCAACATGCCATGTAAACGACACCACCTCAAAAGCTACAGAACTATGTAATATAAATCATGACATTCATGACATACATGGCTAGTCAGATATGTTCTTCATACAGTCATGCTATGCCATACCATGTTTGGTATCTTCACTATTATCGAAACGGCCTGGAAAGCTAAAAGTCGTAGGTGGCTAGATAGATAGATAGATAGATAGATAGATAGGTAGATAGATAGATAGATAGATAGATAGATAGATAGATAGATAGATAGATAGATAGATAGATAGATAGATAGATAGATAGATAGATAGATAGGCTCATAGTTGCCGAAGTTCGCTAATAAAGGCTTCGCATTAAATACGTTGTATATATACGGTAACTTACGGTAGTGACAGTGAAAAATCTTGCAGTTGCGTATTCAATTTATAATTGGTGCTCTATTTGCCAACAAGCAGACAACGCAGAGCTCTAGCGGTGTGCTCAGGCAAATCGAACAGAACCAAATATGACGATTACTACAGAACGTCGTCGCATCACTCCGTGTGTGCAAACCTCCCTGCTGCTGAATCGCTCATTCCTCCGTTGAAATTATAGTGCCTAGAAAAACAGCTTTTAATGCAAGGCGTTTAAAAGGCGTCTGTGCGTGAGTGCTGCTTGCGTGCGAGTTATTTGGTAAGACCAACACACTTTATAACGGTGCCAGAAACGTCCGGGATGGCTGTGAATATACCTTTGCGTCTACATGTCGTCAGAAGCGTGTGCGTTCGTGTATCCATAACAATTAATGTACTTGGCAGACAAGTAGCGCAGCTTACAAGCGCCTACTAAAAAAAGTCAGGACAGCCTGGCTTTCTTCTTGAGCCTGGCTTTGTTTTTGTTTTTGGTTTTCAGAATAAAGACGCACCAACTAGCTGAGCACCCCCTTGTTTTAACCGCTGCTTTCTTCTTTATCCGGCCATTGGAACAACAATGCGGTTTCTCGCTATACTACTAACCTAAGAAAGACGAGATTAATAAATAAAGAAGACAAGCTCTCTATCAAAGTGAGTCGTACGCTGTCGACAAAGGCTCATGCTGCTCACGGGCGTATTGTGGAACCGAATCTGCCGATGCTTCAGAATAGTGGCAGCTTGCTTTTCTGGCAACTCTTGAAAAGTGTAATGGCCTTGCAAGCTTGTTTACCGAAGACACATGGGATGCTAGTTTACTATCAGCTGTAAATATTCGGGCGTCTCACTCATCGCCATCCGTATTTCTAATGCTTAAATGTTGCTGTGATCGCTGAGTCTTTTCGAATAAGAATATCAAGTGCAGGTAACAACATTATCTTGCCCCGCTGCGGTGGTCTAGTGGCTGAAGTACTCGGCTGCTGGTCCGCAATTCTCGGAACCTAATCCCGGCTACGGCGGCTGTACAGCTTAAGGCCATAGTGTGAAAAAAAAATTTTACAATAAAAATTTGCGGCGTCACTGCAAGCATAGTGAATACGCAATGTGACGGAGCTCAATTTGAGATACAAAGCGCCTAAAGAAAGAAAGGTGCTCTGTCGCTAAAATTTGGCATGCGGTGTTCTAATTGGCTGCTGACGTAACACACGAGGTCGAAGTAATATAATTTATGACCTTGGGTGAAGGTGCTTTTAAAAGAAAAGCGTGTCCGGTCATCGCTTTGTTATGGCTATTCGCTGACTTCGGCGTTTCTTTCAGCTGCAAGTAACGGCTGCGATAGCGGGTTGGTAATGAACGAGAGCCCATCGCATATTCCGATCACGGAAACTTGACCGGTTTTCTCGCAGCCGAGGTGAACAAAACAAACTGGTTTTTGCAACTTGCATACCTTCGACGTTTTTGTTTTCGATGACTGAAACGAATAATCAGCCTAACCATGGCTTCGACAGAAAGGATTCTATGGTCCCTGCGTGGGGAAGGGAGCGAAAATTTGTGACCGTAGGACTAAGAAGACAGCTCATTCGCAAGCACAAACAAAACGATGTCTCTAAAAGCGAAAGGGACATCTTATCGCTGCGATACGGAGACTTGCTGGTGATAAAAATATACTGAAAAAGCGGGAGCTCACCACACGAGGCCCCCCCCCCCCCCCCCCCCGCTTCAGAGTCACTGCAGCTGAATTGCAGACGCTTTTACAGGGACGACCACGGCAACATGTCAGCCGAGATGGAGTTCGCAGGACGCCTCGCAGTTGTGACCGGTGGAGGCAGTGGCATAGCCGAAGCCATCTGCCATGTGCTGGCCGAAAGAGGAGCCCGTGTCGTGGTAGCGGACATCAACTTTGAAGCGGCCGAAAAGGTCTCAAACTCCCTGCCAGGTTTGTCTACAGGGTTTAAAATTTTATCTGAATATTGCCAGGTGTTTCTGTTTTGCATCCGTACAAATATTATAAAACGGTCACTGATTGTTGCCGCACTTATATCATACAAGTAATGAAGGCAGTACATCATAAGGATCTTTTTTTGCAGCTGTTAATTGAGAAATAAAACTTTAAAGGAAATTGAGTATTTGTGGAGTGTTTCTGCTACACAACAATGATCGTCATCTACTTGGAGTACTTTCCTCGCGTTATCTCCTTGGTTCCGGTAGTTCGCAGTCGCGAATGGCGCGTGCGTTATCAGTGTCACATAGCATTCCCACCAGAAAAGTGGCTAGAGCCGGGTTTTCAAGAAAGGCAATGCGAGCAAGTCAAATTGCTATTATTGTTGTGCAGCAGAAGCGGTGGCCAAGTACTCAAATTTTGTAGGGTTCTATGCAGGATTGGCTGGAAATGTAGCTAATATTATTATCCTCTTTTTTTAAGGCAACCTATACGCTTTCAGTATATATGCTCAGCTACGTATGCCTGTCTCCTCTCAAATATTGCATACATTTAATATACAAAATACAGGCTTCTGCTCACCAACAAGACGCCCTCCTTCATATCGATCTTATGCAGCACGTTAACAACCCAGTGCCCAGGGAAAATAAAAACAAAATTTTTACACTGTACCAAATGTATCACTAAGGGAATACTTTGAAATATATGAATTTCCCATAAAGCCTATTTTTTGTTGAGTTGAGGGTGGGTGCAGATAGTGGACGTATGATTTTTTTGCATTGTTGCTCACCTCATAACGTCCTTCATGCAGATGGCATCCATACTCGCATAATAATTTAGACAATCCTTTAACATTTATTAGTGTGCAATTTTTTATCGCCTTGCGCTCCTTCACTGCTGCTGCAGATTGCACAGATCACCATTATTTTTGGTAACTTATGATTAACTTTTCATTGCAATACGACACCGCAGGAGAGCCTGCACAAGCAGGCGTCCAGTGAGTGGCGTCAGCACGGGTCCTTGCTGACGAGAGAACGGGGATGGGTTGATTGATTGATTTGTGGTATTTGACGTACCAAAACCAACATATACTTATGAGAGACGCCGCAGTAAAGGGCTCCAGAAATTTCGACCTCTTGGGGTTTTTTAACGCGCCCCCAAATCTGAGCACACGGGCATACATCATTTTCCCTCCATTGAAAATGCAGCCACCGCAGCTGGGATTCAATCCCGCAACCTGCCGGTCAGTGTTTAAAAAACTTCACATGAACAAATTCTTCTTCACAATCAATGATCGGTCCCTTAGAAAGAACTGCACCTAAGCCAGCTTCAAGAACACCAGAATTGATTTGGGTCAGATATCCAGATTTTTTTCTGATATCCTCCCCTGCAGATAATCATTTGTGTGGCAGCATTCTCTATTTTTCTAAAAGCTAGAACCATTGTGAACCTAATCAGCGAAAAATACGATGCTAAGAACCTTTCTTCCGGTGGACTTGAGTTGAAGCGACGTGGAAAGACCACTTTTACAGGCACTCAAACAAAAGCATTTGGCTCACCTTAGTATATCCTCCAGGTGTGTCTCCAGGTGTGTCCTTGTTAGCGTGTCTATCCTCCTGGAGATTTACAATCAGAGTTCATTATAAGTTGAGGATGACTCAGCGAGCAATGAGAACGAAAGTGCTCGGTGTAACTCTAAAGAAGGAGAAAACAGCAGACTATAGCCGGGAACAAACGGGTGTAAAAGACATCATAGTCAAAATCTATATTATTTGTGACATGCTGCAGGCCCAGGTAAGGGTTCAAGCAGGAGGAGCATGGGAAGTGTAAACTATAAAAACAAGTGGTAGACAACATAGTAACCATAGAACAAAAAAGAACAACAGTACAAAAGTTGGCATATAAGCTAAGCATATACAAACGGCATGAAGGGAAACTAAAATCCTTAACATTTTAACTACGCACTTGCGTCAATATAGGACAAATGTTCACAAAAAAGAAGCGTTCATAGGCAGTGCACGTCGCGCGAAGACAGTATAGCCGCTGGTCATTAATAATCACAGACTGAATTCCAGGAGAATACAAGCGGGTGAAGGGGAGACAGAAACTTCGGTGAGCAGATGAAATGAGGAAGTTCTAAGGTATAAAGTGGCAGCTGCAAGCACAGGAGTGAGTTGACAGGTGGAAGATGGAAGAGGCGTGTGTCCTGCTGTGGGCGTAGTCAGGCTATTGATGATGATGTTGAATGTGCGTATTACCCCTCTCTCCCCACCACAGTCTAAACATTGTCCAACGTGGCATATCAGATCGCTATCGTATGCGCAAAATAGACTCCGAACTTCTTCAAGGTTTACGAGACCAAGGTGCTGTCGCCCTTCACCACATCACTATCAGTGGAAATGTTGAAAAGGCTAATACACCCCATATTGTCCTCACCTCCAACAGGTCCACCCTTCCAGAAGATATGAAAGTTGCGTCCATTCATTAAAAAGTCCACTATAAATACTGAACCGACCCCGCCGCAGTGGTCTAGTGGCTTAAGTTACTCGGCTGCTGACCCGCAAGTCGCGTGATCGAATTGCAGCTACGGCAGCTGCATTTTCGATGGAAATGAATAATGCTGTAGGTCCGTGCGCTCGGAGATTTGGGAGCATGTTAAATACTCCAGGGGGTCAAAATCTTCGGAACCCTCCACAACGGCGTCTCGCATAACAATATGGTGGTTTTTGAACGTTAAACCCCACATATCAATCAATGCTGAACCCGAGGAGATGCTTGAGTTACCAATAGTACAGACATAAATTCAAGACATGTCGCGGAAAACACTTTCAGAAATCTGATAAGATTGCAGCGTCAAAGCCCTTCACGTAAGTTTTTGCCGTCACCTCTTCTCATATACTCGTTGCCACTTGCGGCGCGCTCTTCGAACACGACGCAAGACGGTCAACACGGACGCAGGGTGCGCACGTGCACACGCACACACACAGAAACACACACGCACGGACGCACGCGCACAGTGTTGGTGTGTGCGTGTGTCGCGCGTCTTTCCTGGTGATCGAAACAAGCATCGCAAGCGTCCAGTATGCAAAACCAGCTAGCTTCTACTGTAGCTCCTTTAAGTTGTGCGAAGGTACAGGTGTTTCTGCAGAGCTTCGCTGATACTTATATTTTAAATACGATAGTCTTTTTGGGGGACCTTCAAAAAAAAATTGGTCTGTCTTTCTGTACACTTGTCTGTTTGTCCACCCTCACCGATATCTCAAACTGCGCCGAATGACCAACCACATCAGCAGTGCCCCCTAACATTGCTGAAGATTCAGCGTTCATACTGGTGCAATTCTCAATTAAAAAGCATTTACTGCGCATATCTGTGGCACCATAACAACACCTCGATGTTTTGTATGTGTGCCGTTATACTGAAGAAGGTACACACAAGTAATTTTAAGGAACGTAGCGTTTATCACGCTGCGTTGACAGTGCAACGCGATGCTCAAAATATAATTGCTTTCAACGTTTTGCTAAAACGACACGGGGGTGGCACCGACCCGTCGCTTTGCGTTCTACATCTTATAACCTCCGAGACAGGCGCGCAGCTTTCTCCGTGGGTCCGCTCGCATTCCTTCGTTTTCGAACTGCCAGAGGGCGCTCGCGTATAACGTGCCTCGATGCGGTCGTTCGTCTCCGCTACACGCTCGATGCACTAACGCATTGCCGCGAGAATAGCATTCCCTAATTTTATTGCGTTGAACATCAAATAAGCGTTATGTTCACTGTCTCCAGGCGCAAGACTATCGTCTTTCGACGAGATTTGCAGTGTAACATGCAGTTGCGGGGCCAATTTTTTAGCCTCTCTTCTGCCGAGCTTTTCTGTCTTGATTAAATTCTCGAACAGTTTTTTTACTATATCTAAATAAGTTATCACTGATCGCAGGCTGCCCGGACCATCGTGCAGTGGAAGTCGAAGTTGGGGAGTCGGCGTCCGTCGAGAAGCTCTTCCAGGTCATTGAAGGGTTCAGTGATGGCACACCAGTGAGCATAATTATCAACAACGCCGGCACTGGGGCTCTCTTCACTTCTATCACCGACGCTAGTGAGGATGACTTTGATCGCATAATGAAGACAAACTTGAAGGTGAGATACAGCCTAAAACTTACATGGTGCGAACCTGCGAGTAGCCTGTAAAACACATCAGGCAATAGCTTTCTGAAATAATTACGCCGAGTAGATGAAGATGAAGGTCAAAAGAAAAACAATCAATGTACGCTAAATGTGATAATTAGAGGCCGAATGGAGGCGTAATTTTCGCAACTCCAGAAAAGGTTCCGTGTTCTGGCAACACTGGCTGAAAAACAAAAATGGCAGAGCTTAACAGGATCAACGTTACCTTTTCCTCACCCTCGCACGTGCTTAGCGTGCGTGTGTTTATACACTCTTTCCGAATGTGTGTATATACACACATTTGAAATTAAAAAAAACTGTTCGGGGGGAAGCAATAAAGCAGGTTAATTTGAGAACTGGTAGCACTACGATTCGCACAGAAAACAAGCATATGCGGAAAAAACGGTCGCACACTTAAAGCGAAAATTTTCTAAAGCGCTTTCTTATCAACAAAACTATACTGTGTGTTTGGAGAATCCCGAATATCGATGAAAATGCACACACACTACACAATGACCTACTCACCGAGGAGAATTAACAAGTCTTGAGCGAATTCAACACAACAAACTGCTGTAGTGTCTGTCGCCTTCTTTCAAATGCATAGGTTTCTGATTTGTGCCGTTTGCCGTCGCATGCGATGTCGTGGGACATCACTTTCTTTTTTTTCGGGCTGGCGCGTGTGGAATGAAGAAAATAAAGAAACAATGAGGACGCTTCTCAACGCGCCCGACATGGTAACAAATCGCCTTTCAAAGTTGACCTCGTAAGCGCCATTTCCAAGTGCAGCCGCTAGGTGGCGAGCGCTAACTTGAGTCGCGAAGAGGAATAACTTGTAGTAGGCAATTATGGTCATATGCACTTTCCTGCCTGTTTTGGCTGCCTCGAATGCTTTCCTCAAGCTCTTCTGAAATCAAAAACGATCTCGAGCGAATTGATGATGATTCATCTCTAGGTAAAATACAAGCAATAAAGAGAGTCAGCCCTGGGTGCAACTTATTAAATAGCCCTAGCGAAGGCTGGAGGAGAGGCCTTTCCAGAGCCCTTGTAAGGGGCAAGTACTACAAAAAGACGGTGCCCACTACGCCAGTAATATTCGCAGTTTTGAGAAATTGGTGTGTGCAAAGTCTGTCACTATTTATCATTCTACCGAAAGGCAGCGTACCCAGGCAACGCCTGCAATGCATTTTGTGCAGTCCGTTGATGCTGCGGCTGATTACGATAATGAAATTTGGCAGAACCTTTAATCATACGAAGGAAACATTGAACAGTACCCACTTTACGCAACAAACAATGTGTGGCGACTGGTGTTGGTTCAGTACAAAGGTATTAAGTTGCTCGCGAAAGCTGCCTGAAGGAAGGCGTGGCCATTTAACTAAGTAATTTGTAGAGAATGAAGTAAATCCTGCAGAGCGCGGGAACCAACCTCTTAGCACAAAATATCTGATAGAGATATCACTGCACACTTGTTCGATGGGAACATGCTGCCTCATGTACTTTGTATAATTAGTTCCATAACAAGAAAGGTAGAGGGTGTATAAAAATCCGCATCGGAGAGGGGTACTCATAGTTCTTTGTTGTAACTGCGCCTATTTTGGGAACGTAACCTGACGTCCGGCGGTTACGTCAATGTTGCAAAACGTCAATGTTGTGTGAGTGCATGAGTGGCCCGGGGAGTAAGTGAGGTATTAGGGTACGAGTTGACATGTGCATTCTACTACTGGTACTTACGAGACTATAATTCTCAGAGGTTTTCCTTCCCATCATATCACTCGTCCCAGTACTCTAGAATGCTAGCAAAACGGCAGAACACACCACAGGAAACGTAAAAGGCAGACTGCGCCGTCAAAACAGTCTCTAATGCGGCAAGATGCCGATTTGTTGTACAAAGGACAAATGAACGACATCTATACTACGTAATGTTGCCTGTGAGAGCTGTGACGCCACTTCACTTCCAGCGAGGATTGTAGAGGTGTTGTAGTGGCGTAAGCTTCTTTTACAATGGGCAGAATCTGCGTGGTACGTATGGCTGTGCTGTTCGCAAAATACGATCACCACGGCCTTCTGCACGAATTAGCAGGCATCCCTTTTAAAAGACAAGGCTTGCAAACATTAACACTATAATGACGCCAGGACTCCACAGCCGCCTAATAACTCAGGTGCACATAACGGCGGAAAAGAAGAGACTCAAATACGTATCTGCGCCGGCACGTGAAATATGAGAACTTAACAATATGACGGACTAGCTTGTGCACTGTTGCCGCCTCAAACCTGAACTCACTTTTTTATCAGGTATTCAACCACAACTTACCCCTATAAATCTTTAGGAAGAAGTTCGGGCCAGTAAAAAAAAAACACAAGGGTGCGCATGCATGTGACTAAAAGAATCTCTTAAGTTAGGAGTAAACAAAAAAACTAAAAGCCATTTTGGCTTTGCTAATGTTTTATCATATGTATGAATACGGTGTATCATAATTTTCTAGCGCACCTTTCGTCTTTCTGTGCATTTATTGAGTGTAATGTAGGCTTTGAATACGCTGGAGACAAGGCTAGGGCGAAATTTTATTTGATGCTATATTCCAAGTCATCCCTAGTTTTCACCAATATTTTGCAAGTTTATGAAATGTCGACTACGTGGAAAAAGGGCAGTTTTTATAATGGCTCAAGCTCCATAAGATTTACCATGTTACAATAGCTATCGAGTATTCCTTACAAACCTGAAATTGCTATCAAGCTACGCCCTAAGACTCGTGCACAGTAAAAAAACATTTTGAGGACAACCTGTCCACTAACTACAATAAAAAATGGCATTAGAGTAAATTTTTCTGCAGGGCACATTCCTAATGAGCCGTGCGGGCATCCGCCTAATGCTGGCTGCTGGAATCAAGGAAGGAGCCGTGGTCAACGTGTCGAGCCTTGCCGCCAAGAGCGGCGTCCGGGGCATTGCCAGCTACGTGGCTTCAAAGGCTAGAATCTTGGGTCTCACAAGGTGCATGGCACTAGACGTTGCAGGCACGGGCATTCGGTGCAACGCCGTACTACCTGGCTTCACGGAGACGCCTCTGTCCGAGCATCTCTCCGAAGATGAGAAGAAGCAACTTACTGCAAGCATACCACTCAGTCGCCCTGCCCAACCACGCGAGGTGGCACAGGTAGTGGCATTCCTGTGCAGCCGACAGAGTTCGTACAAGATCGGCTCCTGTGTCGATGTCTCCGGTGGAGCCATGGTTTAATAATAAAGTCACACACCCCGCATAACCACAATTTTGTAATCAATGAATAAATTAAAAACCATTTTCTCTCTTCAATAGCAGCTGTCACTGTCCACATCATAGTCTCGTCGGCATCTACATTTTGACAAGACAAAGAAAGTCTATCAAAACTGAGTATTCGTCGTAAGGAAAAACGTTTCGAATATCGATGTTTAATATGCGAAAACTACGAGAAACGCGAAGACGAGGCTTATCCTAAAACTCATGTTCCCGTACCGGAGGCAGTAGATTTGCTTTTTTGCATATCTACGGCCATGTTGCTGAACTGTTAGAGAAAAGGTTACTTTTAAATCCGAAGCAGTAGCTTGCGTTCTGCAAATACATTTGTATTCTATCTATCTATCTATCTATCTATCTATCTATCTATCTATCTAGTGAAATGGTACCATTTCACTTAGATCCTTCGAAGAAGACTGGTCCACCAGCCGAAACTGTTAGGATTAAATAAATATTTTATTGTTTTGTTTTCTATACTGCACTATTCTCGAAGTTTATAACTTTTATTACGGTAGCCGGAAGAAACTCTGATCATCTATTTTATCTATATATATATACATATATAGTCACGTCCCGTCTTATTTTACGTACCAATATATATATATATATATATATATATCTATATATATATATATATATAGTCACGTCCCGTCTTATTTTACGTACCAATATATATATATATATATATATATATATATATATATATATATATATATATATATATATATATATATAGTCACGTCCCGTCTCTTACGTAAAAAGAGACGGGACGTGACTATTTGCCAATGAATTTACAACGATAAAATCAGAGCGCAGCACAGAGAGCGAGAAAACCAGTCCTCTTCGTCGTCTTCTGTCCACAGAATGGTTCACCCTTCATGCGATAGCTACGTAGCATTATCCCCCGGTTTTAATAGCACCGACTCGGCGCACATTATATGTGTTCTTCAGAAGGAGGGCGGTATAGTTTCAACCTACTGACGTGGACTACGTCACTGGGGTGTTTGCAGACAAATTAGTCGCGGAGACTAGAATGACCTCATAAGTAACGTTCGTTACCCGTCGTATGATACGGTAAGGTCCCTTGTACGGGGATAGCAACTTCTCTAACAATCCAACACGACGAGCTGGGCTCCAGAGAAGAACTAGAGAACCAGGTGAGAAGTCCACGTTGACATGCTTGCTGTTGTAGAGAGCCTTCTGGGTTGCTTGGGAAGCCAACAGCCTAGAACCGGCAATATGACGTGCGTGGTCGGCCCGAGCGATAGCATCGCGTGCTTGTTCGCTCGGTGGATGTGTAGTAGTCCGTAGTAGAGTTTCTAGTGGTGAGGTCGGATTACGGTCATAGAGCATATAAAAAGGTGAATAACCTGCTGGGTCATGACGAGATGAATTATAGGCGAATGTGACTTGAGGTAGCACTAGATCCCAGTCATGGTGGTCAGATGAGACATACATCGAAAGCATGTCCGTGAGGGGGCGATTTAGGCGTTTGCTAAAACCATTTGTTTGAGGATGGTAGGAAGTTGTCAGTTTGTGTTGCGTTGAGGAAGAGCGCAAAAGGTCGTCAAGAACGCGTGACAAAAATGCGCGTCCACAATCGGTGAGCAATCGCCGAGGAGCGCCATGGTGTAGAAGTACATCGTGGAGCAAAAGTCGGCAACGTCAGTAGCAATGCTGGTGGGGAGTGCTCTGGTGATGGCAAACCTTGTCGCATGGTCTATAGCAATGGCAACCCACTTGTTCGCAAAGTTTGATTCAGGGAATGGTCCGAGGAGGTCTACACAACACGAAAGAATGGTTCGGTAAAGACGGAAATTGGGTGAAGGAGACCACCAGGGGGGCGGCAGGTCGTTTTCGACGTTGGCATTTATCGCAGGAGGCCACGTAGCAATGAACGCACCACGCGAAACCACGCCAAAAGAAGCGGCGCCGAACGCGGTCGTGCGTGCGAGATAAGCCCAAGTGGCCGGCAGTTGGTTCGTCGTGAAGCTTATGCAGGACCGCTGAACCGAGATGATTTGGCAAAACTAGAACTAACTCAGGGCCATCTGGCTTGACGCTACGACGGTACAGCGTGCCACTTAGGAGAACAAACATGCGGAGTGACACGTCATTAGGGTCAGACTCCAGACGGGCACTGAGTGACCGCAAGGAAGGATCGCGACGCTGTTCGTCACCAATCTGACAAAACCTAGACATGGACATGACGCTGGGTCAGGCTCGCCGACTGATTCATCTGGTTGGTCAACAGGGTAACGGGACAAGCAATCGGCGTCAAGATGGAGGCGTCCAGACTTGTAGGCAACTGAGTAGGAGTACTCCTGAAGACGCAACGCCCAACGACCAAGTCGTCCAGAAGGGGGCTTCAGTGAAGAAAGCAAAAAGAGGGCGTGATCTGTGTCGACAAGGGGAGGGCGGCCATAGAAGTAAGGACAAAAGTTTGAAACCACCCAGACAAGGGCAAGGTTTCTCTTGTGTTATAGAGAAGTTATGCTCACACTTTGAAAGCAGGCGACTTGCATATGCAATTACACGATCAGTGCCCCGCTGAGTTTGGGCCAAAACGCGCCAATGCTGAGACCGCAAGCGTCTGTCCGCACTTCTATAGGAGCATCTGGGTCGAAATGTGCAAGTATCGGTGGTGTCGTTAGAGCGTTGATTAGTCGAGAGAAATGGTTAGCTTGAAGAGGACCCCAACAAATAGGGACGTCGTGTTGAGACAACTGCTGTTTTGTTGCTTCCGTTGGTCCCGCCAGCCTGCCGTGCTCGCTCTAGACGGGTCTCTTGGAGCACCTTAACGGCTTCTTTTCTGCCTAGACACCTCCGAGACTTCATGTGGCACCTGGGATGGGGTGTGCTTCCCACTCTCGACCGCCTCGAAAGGTGGAGAATTGTCCAGTCAGCAACATGTCCGAACTGCTCCCTTTGGGAAACAAATCAGCATGTTCTGAGGCATTGTGTCATTGCTCGCAGTTTTTGGAGAGCCGCATATGCCGGATTTCACTGCCTCAGAGTAAATCACTTCGTTTCTTCTGGGCGTTGTTCGCGAGGCCGCTTCGCTTGTCTTCTCATTGTTGCCGGCTGTTTCTGCCTCTGGCGCAACCGCTGCGAGGCGGTTGCAGCGGGCCGCCGACGCCACGCGCTCTACCCGATCCTAGAACGATTGTACTCGGAGCTGCTGTCTGTTTTGTAGGGGGAGCTCTTCTTCCTCGGTGAAGAGGAATTTCTTCGGCACTGGTCTTGCCTTTTTCTGTCGGTCTATGACGGTGTCACATAGGTCCCGTTAATTAGGGAGGCGATCGCTGGGCTAATTCCAAGGGCCGAAGTATCGGCCCCCGATCCACACCACGAAAGCGTGGACAATTTAGAAGTGGTCTTTTTGGCACACCAGCAGACGCCGGCTGTGGCCCAAAGAACAAGTCGGAGCCGAGAGTTGATAAACAAAACAAAATTCTATTCTCAATAATGGCAGATCAAAACAATACACAAGTATGCACACTCCACAATAGTTGAGTACAATATGTCACCAATCAAACAACGTACTACACAGTACAATCGGTCACACTCGAAACAACGGACACAGACAACAATACGCACTACAATGCAGCCGCATGCATTGAACAACCAAGACACTTGAAGACTAAAGAGATAGAAAACCTATTCAGTCCAAAGTTCTTGGAACAAAAGTCTGGATGATACTCTTCCGAGAATCACTCACTTAAAGTCCAGCGTTGTTGTCGTTCCGCTGCCCCCGAAGTATCTCTTCCAGGAACCCTCGCCGAAGTTTCTCTTCCAGAAAACCTCGCGTCTTCACTTGACCCCCGAAGTTTCTCTTCCAGGAAACCTCGCGTCTTCAATTGGCCACTCTCCAAGCTTCAAACTACTTCGCCGGAAACACGTCGGCTTCACACACGCAGCTGTTGCCACGCGTCTTCGCTCGATAGCGGTAAACACACACTCTTGCCTGTAGCTCGAGTCGTCACCCCTGAGGTGGAAATCATCTTCTTCTCCTGCTTTGTCTCTACGGACAAAACCTTCGCCGACTACACGGCGGGATACCCTATTCGCGCTCTGGCGCTAACTTCCGTCTTCTCCTGATCTTTCGTCTCGGCTGCTCGATTAAATACCTTCCGCGCGAGATTCCAGAAATTTCTCATCATTTCGTCGGCGCGATGCGCCGCGAAGGCTGGGGGAAAGGTCGAGACGATACGAGGGCCGTCCGTGACGGATGACTCAACCCGGCATCACCACGCCCCTTTCCATCTAGAAGTTTCGAGTGCTTGCTCGGCTGCCGATGTGGGGTGAGGAGGTTCGTCGGCGAACCTACACTTCCGAGGAGAGAGCGAGCGTGCCCGGGGAGCTTGATTTCTTTTTTTTCTTTTTCTTTTGACCTCGCGGCGTCACTCCGGCGTTTCGTCGCGAGAATTTCGCAGCGCGCCCTTTTTGAGCGCTCGTTCTGTGACACTGCCCCCCACTTTAAGAATATTATCTCATAATATTCAAAACCACACAAACGAGCGCGAACAGTCCCCACACTCTCAAATACTGTAACATAGTCCATCGTTCATGACACGTCACAATCACAATAGATCATTCAATACAATTGTACACGGTAATTCAATCTCACAACGCATGAAATATAACCACAGGCACATGAGTACAACACTCCACCACACATTCCCAGCAATACAAATGTACAAAGTTCTCTCATTACAACAATTGTACAATACTATACATCACATCACAGCACAAACACTTCGACACTTGTGACACAGTATAACACAACATTAACACAACATATGGCACTCAGCACTGCCAAACACATTCTGAATCGACTTCGACACCTATCCGGTGCATTTCGAGCGGCGCTTGCGCCCTTTGTTGCGGTGCTTTCTCGATCTCTTCTTATTGTTTTTGCTCGTTTTGTTACGGCGAGCCCCTTCCAACGACGGTATCTGAGGCGGCGTCTCAGCCATCGTTGTCACTTCCGACACTGCTAACGGGTCATAACGTTCAACCGATCCTGCCCGGTTATTCACCCGCTTGTTCACGTCACGACATTGGGCCTGGCTGGCCAACTCCGTCACCTTTACACTGTCGGTCGGTTGAGGTCGTGCCGACGTACGTCCAGCTGCCCAGCATGTGAGCTCATTCAACACGATCATCTTCTCATTCGCTGTCTCTTGCGCCGCGGCTTCACCTCGGACTCTACTGAGCTCCGTCACGGGATGCTCCTCCACTGTATCTCGCGGTCGCTGGGTTGGCGAGGGCTCTATCTTAGGGTCTTCTCCCAAACATTCCGGATCGTTCGGTCCTCGCGCCCCGTCGATGTTTCCGATGACGAGGTCGTACAGGGGGGTCATCATGCATAGAGCAGTAACCTTCCCACTAAAGTACGGGATTTTGACCTCAATCTCTGCTTCGGGAAGCATCCGAACCGTACTGTCAACTAGGCAGACTGGTTTCGTTTCACCTGTTTCCCGTACCAAATTTCTTCGCACGGTAATACTGGAGCTACCGGTATCTCTTAACACCGTAACCTTTTTGCCCGCAACTATTCCAGGCAGCGTTGGCATTCCCTTCGTAACACCGGTTGGCTGTTTGGACATTACAGCACCCACAATAGGAATTTTCTCCCCATTTTTCAACTCTACGAATCCATCGGTGACGGCATTATTACCGGATTTCGGTGCCGCTTGCACACAGGATACCTGGTGAATTTGACTCACTCCGTTACGACATGTGTCTGCCTTGTGCCCAGTCTGACCACATTTGAACATTTTACAACCGTAGGGCTCGTAAAGATTGCTCGACAGTTTTTCGCGCGATGACCCACTCGGTTACACAGAAAACATCGCGGAACACTCTCCGGTGCACGCTTCTTTTGTTCGGGTGCCAAATTTTTCGAATCTTCGGGACACTCCATCTTGACCTTGGCCAAATTAGTGCCACCTTGCGCTTCCAAGAATTGATCAGCTAATTCAAGCATGTCTTCAAGTGACTTAGCTTTCCTCTCTTTCAAGTACAGTGACAGGCTTGGGTGGCAACTAGTGAGAAACTGTTCTCTAATTAGGAGCTCTCTAAGTTGATAGTACTCCTACGCTGTCCCTGAAAGTTCGATCCATCTGTCGAAATAATGGCAAAGTCGGGCGGCATACTGCGTAGCCGTCTCCCCAACACCTGGCTTTCCTGTCCGAAATCTGTCCCAGAATCCTTCCACAGTAAATCTAAATCGCTTCAGCAAAGCAGTTTTCACCTTTGTATAGTTGGCTGCATTGGTCGGCGTCAGCCTGCCGTACACACTGAGCGCTTCACCACTCAAGCAAGTACTCAGAGCAGTTGCCCATTGATGTTCCGGCCAATTATGGCTCCTTGCAATCGTCTCAAATCGGTGAAGGTACGTGTCAAGGTCGTCCTTCCTTTCATCAAACGCTACGAGCAGCTTGCTTGGGTTCAAGCGGAAGCCATGATATTCCCGTTCGCTGCTTTCTACTCTAGCTTGGACCGGAGTTTCACTTCGCTGTTGCAAACGGAGCCGCTCGAGTTCCATCTCATGCTGTCGTTGCCGTTCCCTTTCCTCTCTTTCTTCTTTCGCCCTCTCGGCTGCCAGTCTTTCTCTCTCCAGCTCCAACTTCAATTGCTGCTCCCTTTCTGCTCTCGCCCTTTCGGCTGCCAACGTTTCTCTCTCCAGCTCCAACTTCAATTGCTGCTCTCTTTCTGCTATCGCTCACTCAGCTGCCAACCTCTCTCTCCAACTCAGCTTCTTTTTCCGCTTTGGCTCTTTCGACCGCCAACCTTTCTTTTTCCAGCTCAGCTGCCTTTTCTTCTTTGGCCCTCTCAGCTGCCAACTTCTCTCGTTCCAACTCAGCTGCTTTTTCTTTCTTGGCTCTCTCAGCTGCCAACCTCTCTCTCTCCACCCCCTTTTTCTCCTTCTGGCTTACCCATTTCCGTAGTTCGGCGCCAGAAAGACCCATCTTCTCACCGAGAGCAACTATCTTTTCGAGATCCATGGTGTCTCGCAAATAAAGTTTTGCCGCGTGTAAAAAGTATCTGCCTAAATCAGTCTATCGGAACACTATCTTGCACTCGTTAACGAGAACACTGAGCAACACACAAAATTGTTCCAATAGCACTATCAACACTCGAGGCTCTTTCTCACTACTTTCGACACACTGTGCACCAAATGGTCCTGTCGCGGACGCCATATTATTTGTCACACAGGTCCCGTTAATTCGGGAGGCGATCGCCGGGCTGATTCCAAAGGCCGAAGTATCGGCCCCCCGAACCGCACCACGAAAGCGTGGACAATTTAGAAGTGGTCCTTTTTCGTGCGCCAGCGGACGCCGGCTGCGGCCCAAAGAACAAGTCGGAGCCGAGAGTTGATAAACAAAACAAAATTCCATTCTCAATAATGGCAGATCAAAACAATACACAAGTATGCACACTCCACAATAGTTGAGTACAATATGTCACCAATCAAACAACGTACTACACAGTACAATCAGTCACACTCAAAACAACGGACACAGACAACAATACGCACTACAATGCAGTCGCATGCATTGAACAACCAAGACACTTAAAGACTAAAGAGATAGAAAACCTATTCAGTCCAAAGTTCTTGGTACAAAAGTCTGGATGATATTCTTCCGAGAATCACTCACTCAAAGTCCAGCATTGTTGTCGTACCGCTGCCCCGTAGTATCTCTTCCAGGAAACCTCGCTGAAGTTTCTCTTCCAGAAAACCTCGCGTCTTCACTTTGCCCCCGAAGTTTCTCTTCCAGGAAGCCTCGCGTCTTCATTTGGCCACTCTCCAAGCTTCAAACTACTTCGCCGGAAACACGTAGGCTTCACACACGCAGCTGTTGCCACGTGTCTTCGCTCCATAGCGGTAAACACACACTCTTGCCTGTAGCTCGAGTCGTCACCCCTCAAGTGGAAATCATCTTCTTCTCCTGCTTTGTCTCTGCGGACAAAACCTTCGCCGACTACACGGCGGGATACCCTACGCACTCTGGCGCTAACTTCCTTCTCCTGATCTTTCGTCTCGGCTGCTCGATTAAATACATTCCGCGCGAGATTCCAGAAAGTTCTCATCATTTCGTCGGCGCGATGCGCTGCGAAGGCTGAGGGAAAGGTCGAGACGATACGAGGGCCGTCTGCGACGGATGATGCAACTCGGCATCACCACGCCCCTTTCCATCTAATAATTTCGAGTACTTGCTCGGCCGCCGATGTGGGGTGAGGAGGTTCGTCGGCGAACCTACACTTCCGAGGGGAGAGGGAGCATGCCCGGGGAGCTTGTTTTCTTTTTTTCTTTTTCTTTTGACCTCGCGGCGTTACTCCGGCGTTTCGTCGCGAGAATTTGGTGGCGCGCCCTTTTTGAGCGCTCGTTCTGTGGCAGACGGACGAGTAAAACTTGTCTTTCGGCCGTCCTCGTATTGGTAGGCTGATCTATCAATGCGCCGGCAGAAATGGCATACCAACATGTAAATATGCAAAATGTTCATATTTATGTTTTAATTGTGCCTCTTGTTTACTTTGAAGTATTTTTTGTGGTTGTGTTTGTGGGAACCATCGATTGTACATGTTCTTTCAACGTCATCTCATATCTATGTTCATGTAGATGACGTCTGTTTTGTCATCATCGTTAGAGTATGTCTAAGAAGGAATTGTTCTGTTGAGTGTTATTGACGTTTGTGGCAATAAATTTTTTCTAAACAGAAATTCTGGCAATCGACATCAAAATTCCAGGATGCCTCCATTTCTCTAATATAAATGCAAATTTTTCCTCAAGCGTACACAATACACAACAATTGGACCGTGTCTTAAGTAGCTGCAAGAATGAAATAATTCTGACTGGCGATTTCAACTCCCATCACGTGTCATGGTGGTTTAGAAGAGACTCGGCTAATACTCTTCTATAGGACTGGATTACGCAAAAAAAATTTCCTGCATAAACATGAAGCAGGCTACATTTCTTCGTGGTCGAGCACGATCAGTATTAGATTTTGACGTTCTGTACTACAAGTGTTGCGCTGAAGACCCGGAGAAAAGTCGATTTTGCTTCAAACAATGATCACCTTCCAGTATACTTTGAAATAGGGTGTCCCATTAGATCATTTGGAAGAAAATATAAAACACTGGTGAATGATAAAAAGTTTAAAGACTGTTTTCGCGCTAACATTGAGGTAGCATCCAGGTATAGAAATGTAGACCCCAGTAAGAACGTTCTTTCTGTTTTATAATTATCAAAAAACACTTCGGAATATGTGAATACGTCCACGTCAACCAAGAGCTCCCCACCCAGACAATGGTGGAAGACTGAGTGTACGTGGAACTTGAGAAGGAGAAAAGTGACATACGAAGTGAGAGCTCACAAAATTGGAAAGATTATCAATTTATTGCGGCAACATTAAAACGTACAAGTATCACGCGCGAAAGAGTAATATGATAAGAATCACTTTGGCTAACTATGTAAGTCAAAAATAATTGAGCACTGTTCGATTTCCTACGTTGTACAAACAAAATTACAATGCCAGGAAATGTGGACTCAGCGTTTTACACCTAGCAAGAATGACAGGAAGCGATTAATCAATTAGCTCAAGTGTTAAAAAATAAGTTCACAACGCGCCTTCCACCGTCAGTTTATACACCAGCTATTTTTGAGTACACAGCAGTATTGATTTCCGAATTAGATCAGGCTATGTTAAGGTTGCCAAACTCAGCACCAAGGGACTGGCGGAATTACAAACTCAATGCTAAAATTAATATATCAGGAACCCCCCAAGCATCTATTAAGCCTAATGTACTATCTTAAGACGGCATGCTCAGCTGATGAGTGGAAGATTGGTAAAATCATACTACTGCTTAAAAACTAGGGGCTGGATATAATATCGACAATATAAGTCCAATAGCATAAACATCAAATGCAGTGAAACCTATTGAAAGGATCCTTCGTGGTCGTATAATGAGATTTGTGGGTCCTTCGTGGTCGTATAATAAGATTTGTAAATGACCAGCAGCTGTTGAGCCCCAGCCATAACGGCTTCTGATCTGGACATTCAATCTGGAATGCGCACGGGGACCTCAAAGGTCGGGTTCACTTTACGCGGCATAAAAACAGTATGCTGCGTTAGTTACCTTAGAAATCAGTAAAGCGTATGATAGTGTCGAGTATTCTGTGTTATTAAATCGTTTACGGTGCCATGGACTTCCTTCTTATATCATAGCATGGGTGGCAAAATGTTTAAAGGAAAGGGGGTTTTACTGTGTTAAAAGTGGCTTTTCTTCCTGCAAGCACAAGCAGACCCGAGGCGTGCCACAGGGATCATTTCTTTCACCAGCATTATTCTACATCTTCATGTGTACTATACCTATTCGTTCAGAGGTGCAGACCTATGTTTATGCGGCCGGCGCTACTTTTTTCGGTATAGCTGCTGACATACATCGCCTTTACGAAACTTTACAGTCGAACTTAAGTGAACTCGAGAAGTGGCTAGATGGACTGCAGTTAAGTCCTAATACCAATAAGTGTGCTAATGTGGTTTTACCGGTTAACGATCCGGTGAGAATATCTCTGACACACGCGCTGCAGGATATTCCGCATTAGGAATCATTAAAATACGTCAGAGTAATATACAACGAACAACTAAACTGGCAAGCTCATATTAAATATATCACAACAAAAGTAGCATGGGCAATAGATGTATTGCACAGGCTGAGCAGCCGCAGATCGGGTATGAGAAGGAAAACTTTTTTATGGTCTACAAAATGTACGTACGACCGGTATTAGAATTAGGCTGTGTTTTTTTTTTCCGGTGCGCCAGCATACCAGCTTCGGCCACTAGTCCTATTAGAGCGAGAGGCTTTACGGCTGTGCTTAGGCATTCCAAAATATGTGGCCAACGCAGTATTATACCTGGAAGCGAGAACACCACCCCTGTTAAACAGATTTAATCTACTTACTTCGCAGACTTTCTTAAGATTGTACGAAACACTGTCTAACCATACTGAAATAATTTTCATCTGCAAACCCGATATATTTTCTCCGAGCAATGACCATGAATTCACACGCCACAAATCATATTTGCACAAACATTACTCAATCCCGTGAATGTACAAATTCATGATGTGCGTCCTTTGACTATAAAACCTAAACTCACAGACATTGTCTACCACAACATTTTCTTTAACCACGCGAAATCATTACCTCACGGAACTTTAAATGGACTATTACAAGAGCATCTAAATGATCTGCCAAAGAATGTGGTTATTGCAACAGACGCATCGCAAACTGAGAAAAAAGGTGGCATAGGAATATTCTGCCCTTAACTTGACTGGTCTTTTTTGTTACGACTACCGGAGTTTATCCAAGTTTTTATAGCTGAATTCACGGCCATAATATTATCTCCGTAAAGGTTGCCCAGTTTAAATAGTATAGTAGCAATTATCACTCACTCATTATCTTTGTGTTCTTTTCTCTCTGAATCTGGTTAATCGCATCTTCTAAAGCTTTTCAGAATACTAGTTCCCGGGCACCTACAATGTCTCCACTTAATTTTGGTATTAGGATACAAGGGTTTGTTTTTAAACGGAAGCGCTGATTCTTTAGCAAAGGCAGCGCTTTTGATGCCAATCATTCCGGTTTTCCCGTTGACAACATACATTACAATTGCTCAATTCCGCGCCGTAACTCTCACAAAATGCTTATCAGATCGTATCTTGACAGCTTTTCCAGAACATAAGCACCTATTATTTCCCGGAAACAGTGAGTTGGCGCGGTCGAGATTAATGGAAGTGGTCATAACTAAACTTTGCTGCGGGGTTACCTCCCTCAACATTTACCTGCATAGAGTAAGTAAAGCGTTGTCTCGTCTGTGTATCTTCTGAAAGGAGGAGGAAAGAATCAGTCATTACTTTCTATCCTGTCGCCGGTATACGTCATTGAGAAAAAGATGCATAGCACCTACTCTTCGAAACTTGGGTCTGGAAATATCAGAATCAGTTGTTCTATCATTCGGCGCCTCTATTCTGGGCTTCAGTCACAGGGATGTTTATTACGCCATAGAGGAATTTATCAGTCAGACTAAAGAAACATACAGCTAAGTTCTTCATTTTTTCAAACACCTAAATATTATTATTAAATAGTTATTTGTTGTGTAAACTATCCCTAGCATATACGAGTAGAATTGCGAAGAAATGAGAAAAAAATTACCTAACACTCGGCCAATCCCCTGCGTTGGGTAAGAGCCATGAGATGAGGAGAAGAAGAAGAAGTAGCTCTAGACATCTGTTATTTTCTCCCATAAAATCAGTAGAGGCTGTGTATTTTGTGGTGTTGGTGCTATTCACACTACAATACGTTTGTTTATGTTGTAGTCTTGATACCTCTTATGCTAACTTGATTTGTAATAGAAATACAGTTCTCTGAATCAACGCTAGATGTTCTACACCCAGGCTACATGTAAAAATGCCATCGGCGCATCACTACTCAAGTAAGTTATCAAATGCAAGAAGTATGAATATAACAATATATCATTTGCCCCGCCACGGTGGTCTAGTGGCTAAGGTACTCGGCTGCTGAGCCACAGGTCGCGGGATCAAATCCCGGCTGTGGCGGCTGCATTTCCAATAGAGGCGGAAATGTTGTACGCCAGTGTACCTAGATTTGAGTGCACGTTAAAGAAACCAAGGTGGTGAAAATTTTTGGAGCTCTCCACTACGGCGTCTCTCATAATCATGTGGTGGTTCGGGACGTTAAACCCCACAAATCAATCAATCAACAATATATTATTTGAAATATTATATGAATTCATCGTATCATTTTTCTCAAAAATCACCGTATCATTCATTACCGGTTATATGAAGCACGGTATCATAGTGTTGAGTTGGCCGATAGTCACATGGTGGAGAAAAATGTCATCTTTGATCCACCAAATTAATCGTCTGCTATGAGAATACGATGGGTAAGGGCTGTCCTATACGCTAATGCAAATGCCCAAATTTTCAAACTGCCGCGCTGTTGCGTGTTCCCACGAGCAGCACCGTCTAGAGGCGAAGCGGAGAAAAAGAATGACAAAAGGACGAAGTGTCGCAAAAGAGGGTTTTGTGAGCGTATACAGCTACACAAACAAGCAGAGAAGCGTTTGTGTGGCAATCACAATAACAACCGTATTGTCCGGTTGCACAAGCAAAATAAACAAACCTGCATGAATCACTTCGAACATTTTGTTTCCTAGTGTTGAGTGAAACGTGTACCGGCTGGATCCCTTTTTTATTGAGGCGTAACTCTAGTATTCTTAAATTTGGTGCTTTGATATGTTTCATCACCATCCGTGTTAATGTCAAGATACGTTCAATGAGCAGTCCTTGTTGTTGTGGTTGCCGCATTAATATACCCTTCCCCAACTTTTCATGCTATTTCCGTGTTATTTCAATTGCGAAGTATATATCATTGCTACAAGAGCGGTCATCTACTTTAGTTGACCAACCACATGCCATCACACGTCACTAGGTTTCCTGCTCTGTTATTCCTTACAGTAGCTTTAGACTGGAAGCTGCTATCCCATGACATCGTGAGCACTAATTCATCATTTATTTTATAAGAACAACCAGATCAACGTCTAGGTGGCATTGCTATTTGTCTGATATATTTACCTTACCTATTAGGTACCACTACCACAGTGAGACAAACAAATAAAAGAAGGAGAACTGAACTAAACTGAATGCCCAAAGAAATGGAACCAACTCGCGTACGTGTCGTCGATCTTTATTGAGGAATACGTACCTATAACATCTTGTTCTTGGATAAAGCACTTAAAACGTGATTTTTAGAAAATAAAGATTTGTATAATATGCCAGGCCTATTGTCGCTAGTAAATTTACAGATTATCGTGTCAAGATTTTAGGTCAAATTTTGTTATTATCATAGTAATATTACTACAAATGCATGCAAAAATGCACAAATACACACGAAAGAAGAGGCAGTAAACAGGCTTACACGTTCTATATAGAGGACCAAAACGCTTCTTAGTCTTAACGGTGAAAAAATGCGATAAAAGGAACAAACATAGGATTGAGAAATATGAAACGAAATAGGAAACTAACAAAAAAGATAGCGATCGTGCGGACGAAATCGTCTGAAAACCCGGATTGAAAAATACTTCTGAACATCGGTGCGCCGGATCCGCTTAGTCGATAAAAAGTCACCAGAGCTCGATGAACTTTGTTGGTTCCAGAAGCGCAGACTCTTGAAAGAAGGTATTCATCAATTACCGGCTTTTATATTCAAGGAACTTTTATTCCGAAAACAGGAAAGCCCTTGCGTAACGAACGCGGGACAGACACACATATTGTTTTCACGTCTGATTCATGAATGAATCGTTTATTCACGAGATGCCAATACCAAGCAGTTATAAAAAGAACTTGCCCTTGCATGTATTTATGTTTCTCATATAGCAATGCCATGCCTATTACCACTAGCCTATATTAGCGTGATGAGGCAAATGAGTAAATGGCTCGCCCTAACTAAGGCTATAGATCTCGGCTGGCTCTAGTCTTCGGTCTGTCGTTTCTTCCCTGCACGTTCCATCTTGCCGTGTAAGCGGATTGACAAATATATGCTCGATCGCGATACTTATTTGACAAGGATACTGCCAGGTATCGTCCAACAAGACCGTACAGCGGAGGTACGTGAGCAGATTACGAGAGACTTCAACGGCCACTGCACAATACAGACATTTCCTAGCTGCTCAGTGCACACGTGTGGAAACGACGCGTCAGCTAGTGCTGACCGAGCACCCACTAACTTCGGCGTTGCAACACGGAGGCAACAGTGTAGACTACTACGCAGCATCGTTGTACAGGAATCGATTGGTGTTCGTCCTGTCGCTTTTTTTTTCTGCTACCTCAGCTACTGTGGTGCAAAGGGTGCAAAGGTCCACTTCCCACCTTTAACCACCTCGAGTTCATGGTATATACTAGTTCCCTGTATTCATGGCCTTGCGGCCGAACGCTCGCTAAACCTTTCGAAAACCAAGGAGGTTACGCCCAGTGAGTATGACGTAGCAAACTTTTTCAGTCAGATAGTGCTCAATGTACATGCCAATGGCTGCTAATGGGAAATGAGAGGCGGAGAATTCGGCTTTTACTTTCTTACGGCTTGCGCTTCGTATCTACTTCCCGTTTTTAACTACCCCGAGTTCATTCATGGTATATACAATTTCATTGTATTCATTGCACTGCGGCTCAACGCTCGCTAAGCCTTTCTAAAGCTAAGAAGGTTACACCCAGCGAGTATAACGTAGCAACCCTTTTTGTCAGATAGTGCTCAATGTACATGCCAATGGCTGCTAATAGTGATCGCAGCCTGCGCGTTAACTAAAAGCCGAATGCTCCTGCCTCTCATTTCCCATCAGCAGCCATTTACATGTACATTGAGCACTATTATTTATTGTTCAAAAACGCACAGAAAAATTCTCTCACCGGCACCACCTTGGAGGTCAAAATGTTATACATGTTACTTACTACGGGGGACGTTTCGCCCCTAAAAAATGTTTATAGGGTCCGTGAACCACCCAGAGGCAGCAACGTATATGTGGAGTTGCAGTTGAGTACCAGTCTTCAGTGAACGCTGTTGGACTTCCTCGCGTTTCCTCTATTCGCTCTTTCCTCCACTAGGCTGCGTTCGTCAGCTCGTTTCGCTACCTTTGCCCTTCCTCAGCGTCCTAGGTGGAAACGCTATGTGCACGTGCACGTGCTATCGCTAAACAGGATATCTTTCGCCCAATGACAGCACCTCTGGTACGCAGTGTCGTTTGTATTGTATAGCCGTCAGGAGCGTGTGCGTGTACATAGACATAAATTGAAATGTACTTCGCAGACAGGCAGCACTCATTACAAACACCTACTAAACGAAGTCGGGACATTACTGGTGTCCTGGCGTCCTTCTTGTGCCTGGCTCTATATTTTCAGAATAAAGACGCGTCAACTAGATGAGCGGTTCGTTATTCTAAGCGCTGTTATCTTCTTTTTCTAGCCACAGTAACAACAATGCGGTTTTTTTTGCTGCTACTAAGCTAAGAAAGACGAGGAGAATAAATAAAGCGAGAAAGGCTCCCCATAAAAGTGAGCCGTACACTGGACACAGGCTCAGGCTTCTTGCGGGCGTATTGTGGAACCGAATCTGCCGATGCTTCAGAATAGTGGCAGCTTGCGTTTCTGGTGATTCTTGGAAAGTGTAACGGCCTTGCAAGCTTATTTACTGACGAAACACAGGTGATGTTAGTTTACTAGCAGCTGTAAAGGATAAGGCCTCTCACACATCGCCATCCGCAGTTTTGATACACAGATGTTGCTGCGATCACTTAGTCTTCCCAAATGAAAATATCAACTGGTAACAACATTGCCTTGCCCCGCCGCGGTGGTCTAGTGGCTAAGGTACTCGGCTGCTGACCCACAGGTCGCGGGATTGAATCCCGGCTGCGGCTGTACAGCTTAAGGCCATAGTGTGAAAAATTATTTTGCGATAAAAATTGGCTGCATCATTCAAAGCCTAGTGAAAACGCAATGCGATGGAGCTCAATTTAAGATACAAAGCCCGAGAAAAAAAATAAATGTGCTGTCTCGCGAAAAATTGCCATCCAGTGTTCTGATTGGCTGTTGACGTAACACACGAGGTCAAAGTAATATAAATTCCGATCTTGCGTGAAGCTGCTTTTCATAGAGACGCGTGTCTGGTCATCACATTTTTATGGTTATTCGCCGACTTCGGCGTTTCTTTCAGCTGCAATTAACGGCTGCGATAGCGGATTGGTAATGAACGAGAGCCCATCGCCTATTCCGATCATGGAAACTTGAACAGTTTTCTCGCAGCTTAAGTGAACAAAACAATCTAGTTTTCCTGACTCGCAAACCGTCGATGTTTCGTTGTCGATAACTGGAACAAATATTGAGTGATACCCCTGCCTCGACAGAAAGGATTCAAGGCTGACTGTGCGGTGAAGGACACAAAAATTAGAGACCTTAGCACTAAGATGACTGAGCTTATCCCAAGGTGCAAGAAAAAAGAACTCTCGAAAATCGAGAGGTATATCTTATCGCTTCGATAAAGGGACGTGCTTCTGACGAACATATACTGAAAAAGCGGGAGCTGATCAGACGCCCCCTCCTTCCGCCTCACCCTCTGTAGTGGTGGAAGTAGAAGTGTGGACGCTTTTACAGACAAGACCACGGCAACATGTCGGCCGAGATGGAGTTCTCTGGACGCCTCGCAGTTGTGACCGGTGGAGGCAGCGGCATCGGCGAAGCCATCTGCCGTGTGCTGGCTGAAAAAGGAGCCCGTGTCGTGGTGGCGGACATCAACTTAGAAGCGGCCGAAAAGGTCTCGATCTCCCTGCCAGGTTTGTTTACAGAGTTTGCAATTTTCTCTGAATATTGCCAGAAGTTTTTTTTCCGCCACCGCTCAATTATTGGACAATGGTTATTGATTGTTGCCGGACTTATACCATACAGGTAATGAAGACAGTACAGCGTAAGGATTTTTCTTGCAGCTGTTAATTGAGGTGTCATACTTCACTTTTAAGAAAGTCGAGTATTTGGGGAATGTTTCTGCTACACAGCATTATTCGTCATCTACGTGGAGTATTTTCCTCGCGTTATCTCTATGGTTCCGGCAGTGGGGTGTCGCGAAAGGCGCGTGGGTCATTAGTGTTGCATAGCAGTCTCAATCGGAAAGTGGCCAGCAATGGGGTTTCAAGAAAGAAAACGCAAGTTGGTAAGATGACGAGAAAACACTCCCCAAATTCTTCGCATTTTGAGAGTTTTGTTAGAAGCATTTATTCAATACCATGTGGGGTTTAACGCCTCAAAACCACCCTCTGATTATGAGAGACGCTATAGTGGAGAGTTCCGGAAATTTAGGCCACCTGGTGTTCTTCAACGTGCACTTAAAGCTGAGCACCCGGACCTACAGCATTTTCGCCTCCATCGAAACTGCAGCTGCCGAAGCCGGGATTCAATTCAGTGACCTGCGGGTCAGTAGCCGAGTACATTAGCCACTAGATCACTGCGGCGGGGTTGTTATTAGAAGTAGTGAATCTACTACGTAACGTCCACGGAAAGAAAAAGAAACTTGACGGGGGTGATAAACTCACCCAGTATTTATTACCAAGTAGATGTTTGAGTTCATCAAGGCACTGGCATTGCATATATGCTTTTTAGCACCTTGATGTTCGATAGAGGACTTACAACGTGAGCCCCTAATTTTGTTAAAAAGATACGGTTTTGTGGGCTGGAAAAGGGAACAGGTTGGGACGAGTGACAGACTGCGGAAGCGGCTAAAATTCAACAGTAAACGAGTACACGATACAGCTACAAAACATATGCCAGAAACGATATATACTCTGTGCAGGGTGGTCTGTAAATGTAGCTGATATTATTAAGCACATTTTTAATAGCTATCTGTGTGCTTTCAGTATGCGTGCTCAGGTACGTAAGCTTGTTTCCTCTAAAAATTTGCATATAAATAATATCTCAAAATCAGGCTTAAGGTAGGTCAACACCGAGAAAAAATTCAGTTTAATTCAAAAGTTGCACTCATGATTTAGCCTTATATGGCTTTGAAAAAATTTAAGCTTAAGGTGATGAAAGAGCTAACTATAGAAAATTAAATTTATAAAAACGAAAAAGTGCCAAATTATGCGTGTTTTGCCAACAGTAATAATTAAAAAAATTTCAGTGCGACTGAAACGTGACTTGGCAGCTATGTAGAGAGGATAACGCCCTGAGCATATAACCTCCACGGCCATGATATTTTGAAGCCTAGGTGAATTATCATAAAAACAGTGAATAAATAGATATATGGTAAGAGTGTTTTGCACGCAGTTGGCCATATTACATAATGTTACAGCTTGCTATCAATTATTCTGCTTGGATGCACAGCTGCACCTATGAAGCAATAGCACGCAGTGCTGCAAGTGGGAACATTGGTTAGAAGCAGAGCTATTGTTGTTCGTGTGACACTAGGACGCAAAAAAATCAGGTATCAAAAAAAGTGGCTTCCAAGATTTGAACTGAATGCCCATGTAAGAAAGAATCCTTCAATACACTTAAAAACACCAGACTTCTAGCTTGGCACCTTTTTAAAGTGGTATAGACTTTTGTTTGAGTGAGACAAAAGAATGTTTTTTTTCTAGCTTATTTCAGTCATTAGGTGACTCTCAAGCCCGTGCTCCACAGTGCATCTACACTTGGCACATTGAATGGCTATTTATCTTTACTCTTCTTTTTCGTCCTATACTTCGTCATGTTTCATGAAACATCGTAACTTTTTTCTTGAAAATCCAGAAATAAATTTAACAACTTCAAATGACATACAAAACAACACTGATTGCCTGAATGAAAACCCGCGCAATTTGACTAATGGAGTGCTTCGAACAAGTAGGAAAAGATTTAAAACAAAATTTGAACGTTAAGTCGGAAAAGCTTTCAAACGTACTTAGGTAACTCAGAATTGCGTAACAAGTGTACTCAAAGTATTTATGACGACATGGTAGATGTTGTATGAAAACGTTGATTTTCGATCTCAGATGCATAAAGCAGGGCTCTAAAAAAGGGTGATGACTTTCTAGCCACTCAAGATAGCTACATGAAGTTTTCTCTAACTATTCTTGAATCGACAGCGAACTGGAAATTGTGAAATTCCCCCCAAAATTTTTAAATGGTTTTTGTGAGTGGTGACCTACCTTAAGCTCATTAGTAAGACACCCTTATTCATATGTTCACTACTAAGTTAAGAGTAAAAAGTAGGGCAAAATAAAAAAGAACACTTTTTCATGCTTAGCGCAATGTATCACTTCGTTGATAACTTCGAAATGGAAAATTTTTTGAAAAATTCTCTTTTTTGTTGGTAGGGGACGGGGGTGATAACGGACATATAAATTTTTTACACTGTTTCATCCCTGATAACTTCACACATGCTGGAAATAACCATACTGCTATAATACATAAGACATTCATTAGTGTGCATTTATTTATAGCCTCACGCTATTCCAAGGCTGGAACAGTTCGCACAGATCCCCGTTATCTTTAGTAACTTATGGTTAACTCTTCCGTGCATTACACCCTCGCAGCGGAGTCTGTGCAAGCAGATGCTTGGTGAGTAGTGTCGCCACGGGCCCTAGCCAACAGTGGGAATGGGGATGGGTTAGGCACTCTTTTAAGTTCAGCTGTGCGTGTTTTTGCTGTATCCACGTAGCCACTGCCTTGCGTTGAGCCACTGCCTTTGGCCCTAGCTTCACGTAGCTCACTTCACTTCACTTCACTTCACGGTATCCTTGGACTGAGCCATCCTGAAAAACCAACAGTCCCGTTTCCCCCCCCCCTCTCTCTTTGTCCTCATGCTCGGCTTTCTCACTTTTATTTCCCATGTCTTCTTTTTTCTCCAGTTTACTCCCATTTTTAATGGCGGCAAGGGTTAACCTTGTGTAGTTACCAACCTAGGGGTACTTATATTAGTGATAGCGGCAATGCATGGCTGATGACTTCAAGTGTTTTACCTTCTAGCGTCCCCTCGTTGACCTAGGTGGCCAGAGGCAGTTGAAGTTCAAGTGCTTCACATGGCAAAATATTTCCCTACACTCAATGATCGGTCCCTGAAAAGGAACCGCACCGAAGCGAGTTTCAAAAAAAACCGAACTGATTGTGATCGCATTTTAGGTTTGTGGTAAACGCTCCTTTGTTTAATAACGAGTCGGGTGCAGCATCGTCTCTTTTTCTGACTACTAGTATCGTGGATAACGTGACAGGCAAAAAGTACGATGCTACAAAACTGTTCTGCGGATGTTCCTGCTGAAGTGACGCAAAAAGACACGCTCTCGAACAGAAGCATTTCATTCAAAATTATCCGTCTTTCCTCCGGGTGTGTCTCCAGGTGTTTCCTCTATGTGTATGCATCCTCTCAGATGTTTACAAAGAGGTTTCAACTCAAGAGGAGGACGACGCAGCCTGTAATGGAAGTGAAAGTGATTGGTGTAACCCTGAGGGGCTGGAAAAGAGCAGAGGGTATCAGAGAACAAACCGGTGTTAAACACATCATAATAAAAATCAAGAAGTGGCCATAGGCAGTACACGTAGCGCGAAGACAAGGTAACCACTGGTGAATAATGATCACAGGCTGGAGCCCAAGATAAGGAAAGTGGGTGAAAGGATGACAGAAAGTTAGGGGAGTAGATGAAACTGGGAAGTTTGGAAGTAGAAAGTGGCAGCGGCAAGCACAGGACCGAGCTGGCTGGCAGAACATTAGAGAGGCCTGCCTTCTGTAGTGGGCGTAGTAAGGCTGCTGCTTATGAATATGAATGTGTCTATCACCCCTCTGCCCACAACAGTCTGAACACTGTCCATTGTATGTTATCTGAGCACCATCTTATCCGTGAAACGGACTCCAACCATCCTGAAGGCTTCCGAGACCGAGATGTTTTCGCACTTCACCGCATCACAACCATCAAAATAGTGAACAGATTATCACACCTTAAATCGTCCTCGTTTTCAATAGATTCACCCCACCAGAAGCTATAAAAGTGGCTTTCATTCATTAGAAAATCCGCCATACCTACTGAATCCGAGAATATGCTTCAAATACCAAAAGTACAGACATGGATCAAACACATGTCGTAGAAAACACACACGTGCAAAATGTGGTGCCAAAGGGCACCCAAATGAAAGTTCTAATACCACCCAATGGGATTGTAAAAAACTGCCAAGGACCACGCGCCCCTTACTCACGAACACGTGACATTACAGAAATGAAAGAAAAACAATCAGGATCAAATTGACCAAGAACATCACATACCCGCTATGAAGCCCCAAAGAAGTGCTCTCTTGTCTGCGAGAGATCCTATGCTGACGCAGTGGGCTGGTGGACCCAGCTGCGTCTAGTGATGATGGCCACAGAGTAGAGCTTTACTGATGCGTGCCCATCTCAGCCCCCTCCCCCCCCCCCCCACCAAGCAGCCATCGGCTGCACCAAGCTTTCCGTCACAGAGGTCAAATTCTAACCAACCTCAGGGACGACACACCTTACTGGGAGACACTCCATCCCACTGGAAAGACCTCCATCAGCTTCCGCGTTTCTACCGGACGCAGTCGAGGTGACACCAGGGTCCGTCACTGATGGAATGCTCCATAGTAAGGCGAGCTCTCTAGATCGTCTCTAGGCGAAAAAAAAGCATCCTCCTGTCCAGCCATCTCAAAAGGCGGCAAACTTTCATTAGTCAAGCTTCTATCTCCCATTCGCTAAAATGTCTGCTCAGTATATCATTCACTGCAACTATCGATGATTACCTAGAACCTAGATCACATGTATGAAATACTTGCACAATACCCATCAAACGCACATTGTTTGCAGGAAACACACTTAAACGGCCCGCTTACTAACTTTCTAAAGCGTTATGTGGTATACCGAAGGCATTGGCAAGGCACTTTTTTGATTACATGGTACAAAAGAGTTTTCTCTTGAAGCCTCACTCTTGTTACCAACCTATAGGCAGTGCCGATAAAACTGCGCTTTTTAAGAGAATAATGACTGCGTGATCTCTTTATATTCTTTAGCAATGCCACCTCTTAATTTAGGAACTTGAATAATCATTGAACAGGTCTCGCATTCATTCCTGTTGGTTGGAGGCTCTAATGAGCACCACGCTTTGTAGAGATGTAGAGGGACCGATTCCCGAGGTTCGCTAATCGAAAGGTTCAATCTGTCCTGCCATACCTGTATACGTAAAAAGAGCCAGCATACTTTAATGTAGCCGACAACTTTTACTCAGCAATAAATCTTGTAACTAGCTCCCCTGCACTATCGGCCAATGCTGCGTGGGCTGTCGTACAAAAACTATAAAGAAGTGATCATTTTTCTGGTTGTTTTAAACACATTAAAAACAAAAAATTACGGCATATTCACGGGGTGAATGATGATGAATGGGCGAAGCTCCGGAGGGATTCATCGGTAAACTGTGAATCTTCCGTGTAATTCGCCCAGTCGATCATCATGTAAAGACGTGAGAAACGCTGTGTGTGTATATACACAAATCAACTTTTATTTGTTCTTAGACGATGGATGGCTTGCGATGTCCCTTGCCTCGCGCGCTCGTACATCAGGATTCTGTCTGCGAGCGTGCGCTGCTGCCGCCTTGCGCTCTCTCCGCTGTGCAGCCTTATCCATCCGGCGACTCCGAGCGCGCGCCAACAGCGAACGGATTTTATTACAACGCTTCCCTAGCGTACGTCTCCGCACTAAATCGAACTATTGCCTTCAACCAATGACACGCGTCATATGTGACTATTTTATAAGATCTCGCGTCTTTCATCAACTACAAGTACCGCTTTCTAGTTTATAACATCTTGCATCTTTTCATCATCAGCTACAAGTACCACCATCTAGTAAACACTACAAGAACTAAACGAGGAGAGGTGGCTACATACAGGAGACGGTACCGCCATCTAGTGAACACTGCAAGAACTAAACTAGAGGTGGCTACATACAGGGGACGGTACCGCCATCTAGTGAACACTGCAAGAACTAAACTAGAGGTGGCTACATACAGGCTACAGGGGACGCACGGCCCACGCCCTAAGGAGCTTCGCCCCTAAAATCTAACTGAAAATGGTACCGCGTTTAGAAAACACTGATTGACTGCTTGATTCATTTATGTGCGGGATTGAACGTCCCAAAACCACCATAGGGTTATGAGAGACGCCGTAGTGGAGGGCTCCGGAAATTTCGACCACATGGGGTTCTTCAACGTGCACCCAAAGCTGAGCACGCGGGCCTAGAGTATTTTAGCCTCCATAGAAAAAACAGCAACCACCGCCTGGATTTCATCCCGTTACCTGCGGGTCGGCAGCCGAGTACCATAGCCATGAAACCGCCGCAGCGGGGCTTAGAAAACACTGTGCTTACTCGATATATTTCGGAGAGTTCTCTGAACCATAACACTCATGAATTGAAAACTTATATGTTAGTGCAACTGAACCCTTGATCACATTGCATAATATACATACAATAGAGCAACCCATTCAAGACGTCTAAGACACGAAACATACGAAAGCCATGCTGGAAATCAGAATCCCAAAATGGCCGAGAACTTCAAAACGAAGCATGTTCAAACTTCCGCAGGCATCCTACAGCTGACAACCTAGTTATTTCAAGTGTGCCCATGCAAACGGCAGGCGTAGCCAACGAGAATCTAAACGACACAGCTGGCAGTAATTTATGATCTCAGTGACCTACAAGAAGTCGCGTACAGTGTACAAGAGACAGAGCTCTCCAAGGACACAGCATTCACACAGAGCCTATTTTAGGTAGCATTCGTGATACGCTAGAGCACCAAGCAGATAGATATCTATCTTTGATAGAAGGCCATCCTACAAAGTATATAATAGCCTCTCACTATCGATGAACTAAATGCCGTGCTAAGAGCATGAGAGAACTAAGCAGCACGCCAGACAGGACTATGTATTGCATGCTGAAGCGCATAGAGGAACACACGCTTGATGCCATTGTACTTTTGTATAACAACGTACAGTTTTATGCGTGTCTATGCTAAGCCTGCACAAAGGCCATTATTATACCCGTTCCTAAAAAAAGAAAATATGCCAAAAATTTTACTACTTACAGTCCTATAGCGTAAACTGCTTTTACAAGGTGAAAAAAATGATAAATGGCTGTCTTGAACATTACCGTAAAAATAATGGCCTTCTTATCGTCGTCAAGCGTCATTAAGGTCTCAGCTGTGTACATTTGACCAACTAGTAAGTAGCATTCGAATCACAAGTCAGGGATGCCTTCATTCCCGAACAATACTGCCTTTCTGTATTTATTTTTTTACTTTTTAAGCTTACAACACATGGCATTATGGCCTTCTTCGTCATTTGTACTCTTTTGTTGGGTCAGGAAACATGCTCAGTGTTATTGAAAATAAGCTATTTGAAGGTACATTCGTGGTTTGTATAGGTAATGGCTTATGAAACTGGGCCCGGATTCACAAAACTCACTTACGAAAACATTTTTGCGCAAGAGAAATTTTCTTGCGTAAGTCGATTCACGAAACTAAAAAACGCCGTAAGAGGCCATAGTTGTCACATCGGCCGCTGCAAATAAAGCACGCTGTGACTGCCAGGGAACATGTCAGCGATGGTGATGCAGTTGCTATATTTGCTTACGTCACCGAAAAGTGCTCGTAAGTGGATTCACGAAGCGAAATTGTGCGTAAAAACAGCATGGCTGAGAGAAAATCCTAAGAGTGGTCCGGACCACTCTTAGGAACAATGTGGCTACTTAGAACCTGCTGCCGCAGCGGTATACTTTGGTGCCCTGGCTGGTTTTGAGTTAATTCACGCCCATCAAGGGCTGCCTGATGACTGCTGGTGCGTTTTTATTTCTTTCGGCGCTTTGAGCTTCGCGTGTTGTTTCCCTTGTACGCAGTGGATGGTGTTGACAACCACCATCGTCCAATAAGTTAGAAGTCGCAGTAATTGAAGAATTCTATTGGGCGTCAATGGCATAAAACTACGCATGTAAAGATTTGTGGTTGGATGAAAACCAATGTGATACGTGAATGGTCGGTGCATTCGAACGCGACATGGCATAGGATCACCCTATTTGTTATGTTGTTGTGTTGCGCCCCATCATCTCATCCAATTAAAAGTGCGACTCGAGATCCTTGCCTCATTGGTGGAAATTACCACCAAAGAGGTTAATGGGAGCACATTCTTTGCACGCTATTGGAAATAAAAATGAGAGGAAGTTTTCAGTGAGTGGTTCCTAAAGTTTGTGCTCTCGTGTACTTTCATTGGCTCTAACTGTCCAATGGTTGCGATCTCTGAAATACAGCTGTCGATACACTTTGGGACGATCTGGAACAAAGCGTACTTTGTAAACCAAAACGTATTAGGGGTACGCGTGATTACGCATGGAACTACAAACAAATCATGCATCTTCACCTTCACTGTTCAGACACCGATATGGACCGTGATATTATGGCAAGCAATCGGAATGAAATGACCCTAGTAACTTTGTATGACACCAAAAATATGCAAACCCTCACGATTCTGGAGCAAACCTTGGCTGAATTCATCCCTGCGTCTATTGCCAGCCATTTAACTTGGCGCACGAACATCATTCAAAAGTAGAGCGAGCCACCGACATGTATTTTGTACGACGTAGCGACCACTTGACCTGAGAATAATAGCGTTGCGAAGGCTAATCCCCTGTCGCATGCTCTGATCGAAGCAGACGACAAACGTGAGCAGACGACGGCTTGGCCGACAGGCACAGCTTGTGATTGGTTGTGAAGTAGTACCCTCTACATCAGCTCACTCCGTGACGTTTCCAAAACACTTCTTTCATCTGGCACGCCTGTCCTGTTCGTCATATCACCCTCCTCGCACATAAGAGAAAATTTTATCACGCCGTGAAAATAGTGCAAGTACTTTCTAAGAGCTTTCTTACCATCTTATGTGCTGCGAAGTTGTCGAAAACAACATGGCGTCGTAAACAGCTTATCGGTCGGTGCGACTTTCAGCAAACGCTTCTCGCACGAGTTACTTCAGCGTTTGACCGGATGTGTTGTGATTACAGCAGCTCTTTCGGTGCGTGTAAGCAGTGCGGAAAGCTGTGGCAGTGCAATGGTGTACGGTGAAGCGCAGCGAAGCCTGTGCGTCGGTGTGGTTATCAAGCGGGGATCGGCGTCGATGTATCGACGGCAACTAGCACTCGAGAAGCCTGCAATGTGTGTTTGTGTGCCGGTAACAGTTCGTTAGCTTGACTTTCCAGTCTCTCAGTTTGGTGCTGTGCGACATTTCGGATTGACAGCGTTTTGACACGTTACTTGAGTGACCCCAAGTACGTACGGAAACGTATGAACTACGCGCTCGGTTCTTACTTCGCCACTAGTTAGCCCGTACGCTTCTATTTACTTGAGAGCAATGTACTGTTCGGGAGTGAAACGATGTTCGTTGTGAACAGTGGTGCTGTGTTGACGTTCAAAGACTTGTGAACAAGCTGTGCTCGTGTGACCGAAAATTGAAAGACAGCGTTGATAACTGTTTTGCCCTGCGAATTCGTGGTGGGGCAGCTTGGCGCTTTTGTTTGTTAAGTCGTCACTTCTCCTTTTTGTGATAACCATAGTCCTAGCGCTGTGATGTGATCAACTAAAACTGCGAGATGCTACATTCTGTTGTGGATCGTGTTACTTTGGAAGCGCGCCTAGACTGTTCTTCGCTAACAAATTGAGAGTTCTATGTGGCAGCGAGAGCCCGTGAACGTCAAGCTTCCCTCCAGCCCCCCAAAAAAGCAAAGATTTCACCGGTGCCTCGCTTTGGATGAAGTTGTAGGCCGATATCGCCGAACTACAGGTTTCCGAGTTCGTCTGGCCATCGTTTTGCACGGCACTAGAGCCTTGACAACAGCCGGTCATGACCAGTTCTTACACTTTATCAATGGACGTGCACGCCTGGCCAGCCCTTCATTGCTGTCATTGGCAGCTTCCAGTCTGCAGATGCCCTTTGCCTGTTGGCCGTACTTGGTTCCTTATGACACCGACAGCTACTAAATGCTGCCATCGGTGAGTTCACCTTGCAGAACTAAATTTCACCGGTACTATAATTCACGCAGTTCTATAACGTGTGCAAGTTTTTAAGCCCATCAGATGTAATGTTTCTCTACGGTAAGTTAAAGCATGAAAAATTTACTACTACTGTTACATACGTACATATATTATGGAGCAAATACATAAAAAGTTTTTTGTGAATTGATACAAGTGAGCTCTTGCTTAATTATGAGGTTTGGCCTGTCGATTGACCACGTTTGATAGTTGGAAAGTTGATGTGAATTTATTTTCAGGAGCCAGGTTGCACTTAAAAAATTTATGTTATTTTGGAAAATTAGTTCTACAGACGATTACCACTGTGGTAGTACTAAACTTCAGTAGGACATATATATTGCGGTACGTAAATTTTACATGAGGCTTCAGTTTATTTCAAAGTGAATATAGCAGATTTTGGTCACTTTAACGAAGTGATAGCTTCCTCAAATAAGTATTAGAAGTGAGTGCTTTTAATGATTGTTTTTAAATATCTCGTTTTTGGCTCTTCACAGATCGCAGAGATTGGTTTGTTAAGATCCTGTGGTGCATCGGTTGCACAATCTGGCACATCAATTCTCATCATTACTTGGAGCACCTGTACAAAAATAGGAAGGACACGTTCTCCCTAACTGTGCAAGCCTATGTCACTGCTCGGACTGTTGTCATTCAGCGGATCTGGCGTGGAAGCATGCATGGCAGCCTAATCTGGAAGGACTGCAATCTGCTTGGGAGCTTCGAGGGCACAAAACTGCCTAACGGCTGGCTGCAAGGTTAGTTTTTCTTTAATACATACGATTACGTGAACACCACTTACTGTGCACAAATTGAAAACCCAAGCATGGTTGCTTTCAGTGGATACCTGTAATACTCTTACACATAATTCTTATTCAACATTTACAGAACTAAATTGCAAGATACTTGAGAATGTTGAAAGCTGAAAGCCTGCAGCTTATGAATGAAACTCCAATAATCTGAGACTCAAAAGCTTGTGCTTTGAAACGAGCACAAATACTTTGATTCCTTATTGAGCTCTCGGGCTTGTGACTCCCTCTGTGGATCAAGTGCTCTGGAAGGAAATAGCAAGTGGGTGAAAATTGCCTGGCTGTTCACAACTTGCAAGGAGAAAGACCTATTGAAAGAAGCCTCAGATGACATAGGGCCAGTAACTGCATCTTTTATCTAATGTAGCTTTTTCTCTCTCAGTGCTGTTGCTTGTGTTTCAGCCGAACATGTTCACCACGATTGCATAGTGATATATATTTTTCTACAAATTGTACCTGACCTAAGTATGCATTGTTGATCTCTAAAGGTGACGTTCAGTGTGTTTCAAAGCCATGGCTTCTCATTTCTCTGTCGGTGGCTAGCCTATTTCAGCAGCAGAGCGATGCAGCTAGCACACATGCAATCCAAGTCATGGAGCGCTCCTTTGGTGTTCTGTGCAGGACACAGCATATCCATCCGGCAAGACACTGGTATCAACAATAATGGTGAGTGTTGGTGGCACCTTTAGGAGCCCGTTGTGTTTGTTGCGTATGATTATTTCCCCTGATGAAGTGCAATTTTGAAAGGTTTTCTTCATTTAGAATAATAGATGTCAGTAACAAGCACACTCATAATCCACAAGTTTTTTTTGTCTTCTAGACTGCCCATTTGCTCCTATATGCGGTATGGTGAGCTGGCTATGTTAGACAGCCTTAAAGTTATCAACATTGGCTGTTGTGTTGTAATGCAGTCTAACTTGTGTTTCTTAGTGAACTTGTTTGTGGTCTACTTCTCGCACCTAGTGTAAAGTCGAAATAAAAGAAACTCTACTGGCTTTTTATGCCTGTCAGAAGTTTTATGCCTTCATCTATAACATTGTGGTTTTGCTCTTGTATCATATTAAATATATTTTCAGCCTTCACTGTTTGTGTGTGTGTGTGTGTGTGTTGAGGCTTGTCATTGGCTTCTGAAAATACAATATCTGTAAATATGAGCACATAATTGACAACTATACACTCTTGCATGTAGCATGGTTGTAACAATATTCTGTATTTTTCTAAGTTCCAGCAGTAACAAGGGGTTCGGTGCTCCACGGTCATGTACAGTGTATCAAGAACAGAGCACAGAAGACCAACAAGTATAAAGGGACTGCCAGTGACTGTTCTCCTCCTCAAAGTTTACAACAGCAGAAAGAGCACATTGTGATGTCAGGAGCAGCTGCTGCTTAACTTCTTAGCAGTGCATTATTCAGCAGTTCTTTTGCTTGCATTCGAAATTATTTAACTTTTGCATGGAAGATACCAAACTATGACACGAATTTAAAGGCTGCTGTAGTGTTAGTGGGCAAATATTTTTGAGCTGAAGTTTTTAACATGTGTGTTAAGTGCCTGCGTGTCTCTACATTTACATGCCAGAAATCACAGCATCCATGGTCGCCAATGGTAACTGTGTTTGCATTCTTTGTAGTACAAGAAGTAAAGCCATGGATGCAGTAATCATGTACTTAGTCGATGTAATCTTTCAGTGTACACTCATTTGTATAGCACCAATGATGCCATGAGTGTATAACCTCTGGGAAGTGAATCTATGTGGATTATTTTATTTGGAAGGAAGAGGATCATCACTACTCCTAGTATATCTTAACAGTAGATTTTAGTGCTTGGGTATTATCCCACTGCCTGTCCGTCCTTCAACAGTCTACTTATCTCCTGTGTAAGTGTAACTTTTTAAATGTATACTTTGCTCGGATAGGTTTGTTCATAATGTAATGCAAGTGACTTATCATCTATGCAGCTCTACTCAGACTAGAAATAAAAGTATTTATTTTTATATGTAGCTATAGCATGCACTCACTTGTGTTTTTCTAGGTGCCTGTACAATTGTTTAGCCCTACAAAAGTGCTGGTATACTCTAATATTGAATCTGGCATCTTAAAATAGTTTGTTAGTGGAAGTAAGAATGTGTTTACAACCAATATTACTATCCTCAGATGAACTGTGAAAACTCTGGGGAAATTTATTTACAGTTTTTGAACGTTGTAAAGGCAAATGTTATGTTCTTTTATTGTGGTCCCTGTTTCATGCAAATGACACATAATTACTTTGCAGTGGCATAGTATTAGTTGTTATTTTACACATATGTGCTGAGCAACATCGTAGTTGAGGCCAGCAGCAAGACATACATGCAGTGCACTGGAGCATCACCTCACATAGTGTACAGTCTTTGCCCACCAGTAAACTCAGTATTTTTCAAGCAGACTAACAGACAGCTGTATGGGAGCTGTGTTGATGTGCAAACTTTGAAGTCTTCTTGAGGAGTGTTTTTTATCATTTTTGTCCAAATGAAGTAGCTACCCAAGGCCACAACTGGTGGGAATGTGGTGGTTTCCTCTCTCCAAAAGCACTCCTACCAGCTGCCTCAATGTTAGCATGGGGTGAATTCACGAACTGGAAAAATAATTGGTCCTTGTTTCCTTGGCCGAAAGAGTCACTTCCACCGTTGAGCCACCACGACGCGCCAAAATAGAAACTTTTAGCTAAATAAAGTTGATTCTACTTTTGAGAAGTGTTTTGGGGAAACGAAATGGCACCTATAGCTGTCAATATAAACACTGTTTGCACCAAGGAGCTTAGTACCTTATAAATGTATTATTCATGTATTGTCTATAATTTACTCGCGCTGTGCCAACTTTCAGCCCAAGTGTCCTAACATGCTTTGTTAGTGGGTTGTGAATGAGCCAAGCTATGTAAATAAACAGAGTGATATTGCAGACATGTACAAAATATTGATGCACAGCCCTTTTCTTTAGCATGACAATGTCAAGGGCTTTATTTTAGTGTTTTTTATAAAGAGTGCTTGTCACTGGGCATCAGCGAAAAACCATGCATCAAGCTTTTGCGAGATGATTCGGGAAACACCGTGTTCAGACATAACAGTGCCGGTGGATTTCTCTCGTAAGTTACTTTCTGTAGTATATTCAAAATGAGTTTATTAGAATTGTTGTTTTATAGCCATTCATTTTATTATTTACACCTGAGTGTGTGTATGTATGTATGTATGGGTGTATGTATGTATGTATGTGTGTATGTATGTATGTATGTATGTATGTATGTATGTATGTATGTATGTATGTATGTATGTATGTATGTATGTATGTATGTATGTATGTATGTATGTATCTTTTAAATGAGAATCCATTTATCATTGGTGAGTAAGTTTGGTAATAATATGGCTGAATTTGTTTCTAGTTATTTCTCTTTTGAGCCATTACATATTTCAATTTATTTTGTACTGTATAAAAATAAATGTAACCTTACACAGAATATGTGTGTTCGAAGCAGTTGTTTTATTTACCAACCTACAGTCATGGGCAAGAAATTGGGTAAAATGGAACGAACCTGCGAAGATTAGTTTAGAGCATAGCTACTCTACATGGCATATCTCGTACACATTGCATTGGTTGAATATGTCGATTTCAACCTTTCAATTTTAATCAGGATAAGCAAGCTATCACCCGTCGTTGTATAAGTGTGTGATATTTATGCATACGGTGATACCGGTTCGCAATTACAATTAAGGTCACAAACCTAGTCAAGTTGAATACACGAATTTTGTCTATGCACCTTTCATCTGCACTGGAACTGTTGTTAATAAAAAATAAACTTCAGTTTAGAAATTTATTCTAGTAACCAAAAGCAGGGTATCTCTTAATCACACAAATCAAATTGCCTTGTTCTGTTCCATTCTGGACAATAGGGACCCTCTCAGCAGAACTCGATTAACTGCTATAGTTCATTTTAACCATTCACAGCGACATTACACTGAAGCGTGCAGCATGACAAATAGCGGGAGAGAAGACACAAACTAATCACTCTGTTCGCGTCAGCTCTAACGGTCCGTGCTCTTTGGTCTTGCTGCATGTGATGATGCCCACCAAATTAGCACGAAAGCGTGTCCCTACAAAGGCAGTCAACTTGGCTGCAAGCAGTTAGCTCACTGCATGTGTAGATTTTCTTCAAAACACCGTGAATACTGATTGCTGGTCGAATATCCAAACACGTGAAAAGTAATATACCAGGTATAATATTGGTATTTCAGCACTAGACACTTTTGCGATAAGAGAGAATGGAGGAAAAAATTATGAACCCTGACTTGTTTAATTTTTGAAGGAGCACAGTACAGCGCTTTTGGGTCAAAAGGGGAGTGAAAGAAGCAAGTGCGAAAGCCTACTTCTCAAAAAATTAGTACCCGCCACCGCGCATAATGTCAGGCCGGGCAACCTCTTGAAAAAAAAAGTGTTCAGTGATTCTGCGAATCGAACCAAGTACCTCGTAGATTGTAGTTGAGCGCTGTAACCGCTCGTCCACTGCAGCGGTGCTTGCATTCGCCCTATTGCTGATATATCGTCATTCCTTCGAATGAAGCCAAATGCAAAAACGTCCGGTGAAACTTTGTCAAAAATAGAAAAAATAGTTAGAATGCGTTTGCCCAAGGTTACTAGAAGATAGAAACCGCCACGTGCGACTGTATAACCATGCGCTATTTATTCTTGTACATTACTGTCATGACGTTGGGATAGCCGGCGCTAACGTAGGCTACCTTCTCATAGTTTGCCAAATATAAATAGGAAAATAAAAATATATAACAGCCTGTGACAACGCTAATCAACTATTATGAGTTCACTGTCACTAGTGTCACTTGCACTAGATGAATGCTCAGTTTGCTTCCATTATCGTTATTTAAGAAAGTTTTGGCTCATTAACTCAACTCTCCTAATTAACAATGATTCTCACATCTAAGGACAGTCACACTTCATCTCGCTTTCTGAGTGGCTGTCACTCCCATATAACGCGTACTCCTCTTTTTTATGCTCTCGAAGCGTCCGACGCTGCTTTGCGGAGACTTTCCCTGACGTCTGCTGGGCCAGAAAATTGTGTTTATTATCTATCAATTTCAAGCTTTCGCGAAGCCAAAACGAGAGTCTCTCTCTCTCTCTTCATCCTTTTCGCACGTGTGATAACATCTCTCGACCTCAAGACTCGTATACACGTCCCTTGCTTTGTTTGCGCACTCAAACAACACTGGACGAAATATTTGCACCGTGTTTTGTGAAGAGCATTAGCACTGCGACACCTCCCGACGAGTCTCCCTCATTTTACGTAGACATATACCTAAGCGTAAGCGTATGCACGTTCTCGCATTCCGGCTTTATAAAAATGCTGTGGTGCATGGAACCAGCGAAATTGCGCTCACAATTTCATTTGATTACTGCTGTTATCTATTTTAGCACAATTCTTCTGCAGACACCAAAGTCGCTCATGTGTCTTGTAATAAGAATATTGTAACAAAGGCTACCTTTGACTATAGGTACAAAACACCCTTACGTTCACCACTATACCGTGCTAGATAGCACCGAATTAGTTAAGTAGCAGCGCAGCTTCAATGAAATGTAAGGTAAGTGGTCGCTTTAAATAAGGGAAGACATTCAAGGCACATTTTCAAACATTGCATGCATTGATTTATGTGTGGTTTCATTTATGTGGTGCACCTGAAGTGTTGTTTACTTGTACTTGGCGAGATAGTGCATGGATTGCTCGGTGGCTTAAGGCCATGAAGCAATTATTTTTTTAGCTACAGTCGTTGATTAAAGGCGAGTGCTTGGCTTTGCACAGCCCACCAAAACGTCTATTACAACGTACGCGGCATCCCGTAAGCGCTGTAGCAGACGCTCGCGGAACTGAAACTTAGATGCAGCAAATCATTGGCTATCATCGTATACTCTCGATGCTAGACGCTTTGCGTGCTACCTTGATATTATCGGCACACACTTCTTTCTTTCCTTGTCGTTTCATCGGCTATCGTCTGTCCTCCTTGCCCTCTTAAGTGCCGAATAAGTTAAATTCATACCCGCGCTATAGTAATCCCTCCAGATAAGAGAATATTTGGCTAAGAAAATGCGTAGCCAAAGAGAAAGCTTTGTGAATTCGGGCCCTGGTTTTCACAGGTGAACGGTGTCCGCCAAAGTGTTCTCTTTATTACCACGCATTTCATACTTAAAATGAATTGCCTAAGCACTCAACTGCCCAAACCAATCTCTTGCTTCTTATATAAGGACGAGGTTCAGATCAGCTTCAAATAGTGCAACCTGACTATCTGTGAGCCTGAAATTCAGTAGGCAACAAATAAACTCTCAAGCCCGGATGACGAACACTATTTTAAGTTGCACTGTGAGGTAACTGACTGTTTACTCGTTTAAAACCACGTGTCATTAGGCCAGCCGGGACCATCACAATAAATGTAAAAATACAGCTACTAGGAAAGATGAGAAACTTCTACGCGTTCTGGTTTATGATCATTACCCATATCAAGATGTTGCGATTGAAGTGCTTCGAATCTTTATAGTCAAGATCCTCTCGCATCAGTCATGGGGTAGAGATCGTCATTGGCTATTGAACCTATTGAGCAGTTCACTGCTGTCACGTATCGATTATGACTTTGTCGTCTTCGAATTAGTGTCAAGATCTGCATTAAAGATGCTTAACCCAGTGTGCCACCTTCGGCTTCGTCTGGCAAGTGGTGCTTTGCAAGCGTTGTTGTTATGTGGGGTTTAACGTCCCAAAACCACCATATGTTTATGAGAGACGCTGTAGTGGAGGGCTCCGGAAATTTTGACCACCTGGGGTTCTTTAACGTGCACCCAAATCTGAGCACACGGGCCTACAACATTTCCGCCTCCATCGGAAATGCAGCCGCCGCAGCCGGGATTTGATCCCGTGACCCGCGGGTCAGCAGCCGAGTACATCAGCCACTAGACCACCGCGGTGGGGCGGTGCTTTGCAAGCGAGCTCAATAATTATTCTGTATGTTCAGACAGCCCGGTGGTCACTAGAACGACGACGCCAGTTAGCAAGCATCATGCTTTCCCACTTTCACCTACTATTACGTGAGCCAATGCAGGTATCATCAAACTTCCACTTGTTTTTAGGGCGACTATCAGTTACATCACTGCATCCTACCAGATTAGCTTCACCTTTAGTAAATCCGCGCAAGTCTGTCTCTAATTCTGAACTGAGCTCACATGAGGACGATGTGGTGTCGTGGAAAATACTGGCTACTAATTGGTATACATGCCATTCCTAGAGGTAGGAAAGTATGGCTGCCCGGTCGCAATCGATCAGAGCTTCATGTACTTGCAGGCAAAATATAGGTGTGGTTAATACTATGCGTTGATGCTCCAAAGTCATCTGCGGTGATATGTGCAATACATAGTTCTGGTTTCTTTGAATCTGCGATAAACGAAGGTACCAGTAAATTTACTGCAGAATGCTATGGCATACTGTTCACTGTAAGGCACGTTTTGAAGAAGAAAGAACCAGCCTCCATTATATCCACTGATTCCCTCAATGCAATGAGTGCGTTGATATCCGTTAAGATACTCACATATCTAACAGCATCCTCTCAGCCTAGAAAACCCAGGTAAAGATTACGCTATGCTAGACTCTGGGATACTGCAACATAGCCGGCAATGAGGGAGTGGACCGACTTGCGAAGTCAGCTGCACTCTGTCCAACAGTAGGCGTAGATGTCATCCCGTAAGAGGACCCGGGGCCACACATCAAAAACCGAATGTGTAGGCAATAAGAATGTAATGCAGCCGCCGAAAGCAAACTGCACACAGTAAAGCCGAGATAGAAGATATGCTACTAAAATACTTACCAGGCATCTGGAGGTTCGACCGTGCAGACTCAGGATCGGTCATACACATACAGCACACTCAAAATTTTTATACAATTATCCAGCACCACACCATGCAAAATTTGGTGACACTCTGTTTGTCATTCATATTTCAATAATGTGGCCATACCACTAATCAGAAAGACTGCGTCACTTTCCAGTGCTATACAAACGACACATAGCCCCTCACAACTCGTTTTCTTTCCCCATGTTTCCCCAAAGTAGTTTTTAATGTTCTTAGCCAGTGCAGGCTTCATAAAGCAAAGTCTGTGTGTTGCACGCCAAATTGCCGCGCGTTACTCCTAATGCTGAGGGAATCACTGAGACTTTTCTTTTCAAATGTCATGCAGCACGCACTCATTGTTCTAACAAAGAGTGTTTCCTTTTCTGCATGCCATAGTAAAGCCCACAAGTTTCGCCGGCTTTAAGCTCATCGCACATAGCTTTAGGCACTGTGCATGGCATTTTATTCTTATCACTCGAGTAGTTTTTGTAATGGAGTTGACCAACATCCCCGTTTTAGCCGCACTTTGGTGTGAGCTGCCCTTGCGCCAATACAATGAACAATTATCATCATCGCCAGTGTCTTCATCATTGAGTTACGTAGAATTAAGATCATACCTTCACATCGCAAAAGCAGCCACTACTTTCCTGCGGCTGAAAATTACGAGTTGTGAAACTATGCACTGAATCAGAGGCTGCGTCCGAATGCCGTTCTTGTCTGCACACGCAACAGTTAAAAAAAGGTACCGCGTATTTTAGATACAAAAAAAAAGGACAAAGGCAAGACTTCAACACGATATGCACAATGTTGAATCTCCTAAATGTACTACTGCTGTAAATTCAAAAGAATTCTTGCATCTAAGAACTGTGTAGGTGCATAGCATACACGTGGGTTAACACTCAGGTTAGGTTCACTCAGGATATCTCGGCGCATGTAACAGTGGTAATAAATGCCAAGCATTTCTTAGCAAACTGCAGGCACTTTGGGCGTTTCTATCTATCTATCTATCTATCTATCTCCCTATCTATCTATCTATCTATCTATCTATCTATCTATCTATCTATCTATCTATCTATCTATCTATTTATCTCTCTATCTATGTATCTATCTATCTATCTATCTATCTTTCTATCTATCTATCTATCTATCCATCTACCTATCTATCTATCCATCTATCTATCTGTCAATCCATCTATCTGTCTGTCTATCCATCTATCTGTCTGTCTATCCATCTATCTGTATGTCTATCTATCTATCTATCTATCTATCTATCTATCTATCTATCTATCTATCTATCTATCTATCTATCTATCTATCTATCTATCCATCCATCCAGCCATCCATCCATCCATTCATCCATCCATCCATTCATCCATCCATCCATCTACTACCCATCCATCTATCTATCTATTTAGCTATCTACCTATCCAGCCATCTACGTCTTGGTGCTCTCGTGATCACCACCTCAATTTGGAGTACACCAAATATTTATGGAATAGTAAAAGGTTCCAGCAATGATGTCTGGCTCGTTGTGACATCAATAATGAAAAAACTTTGTGATAAAGCCAATTTGTGAAGACACGTGTGGCGCATATGTGTATACCACGGGCCACATTGACAGTTTATATCTAGAAAGGAATGGCAAGAACAGACCTTGACAATTTAAATAGAACAGCTTTAGGAAAACACACTGTCAGTGTTCACCCAATGAATTCAAACAATAAATGACGGGGTATTTTCAGGAATCAAACCAAAGCATTCTGTCTGAAAATCAACTATTCTACCACAGAGCTGGGCAGATCTCAAGACTACTCAGAAAAATAACGCAATGCAGGCGTAATACTCGTCAAACACAAATTGTGGTTGCTATCGTCACCACCCATTTTTACAAACATTACATACGTGCTGCTATGATACACGCATCCCATTGAGTTAATCTCACTTGTATACTTAACAACCATCAGCTAATGTTGGCCTATGCAGCACAACCTTGAGCTGCTATTCTCGCAAGTAGGAGCGCTACATGTTAGCTTACTGCATCTGGAATTGATAATACGCATGTCGTTGTTGGCGTCGTTATGCAAGTGTAAACTATTGATTATATAAAATATATGCCACCGTTGAACATTTATATCAGTGCATACTATATTTGTCTATATATTCAGCGTCAATTCGTAACATTTCACACAATGAAATTACACCGCGGTCAACTTCCTTCCGCGTTTATCGCATTACATCAATTCGCATACGTGGGATCTGCTGAATGTTTAACGATGCATTCGTGTGGATAGAAATGCGGGATCATACTTCCAAAACATAACACTACAAGTGCTAATATTAGTAGCATGGTCATGCAACACACTTTGAAATTTCCCACAGACAGTCCTCTCGAATGTTTAACGATGAATTCGTGTGGCTAGAAATGCGTGATCATACTTCTAAAACTTAACACTACAAGTGCTAATATTTGAAGCATGGTCATGTAACACACTTGGAAATTTCCCACAGACAGTCCTGTCGAGTGTTTAACAATGAATTCGTGTGGCTAGAAATGCGTGATCATACTTCTAAAACTTAACGCTACAAGTGCTCATATTTGTAGCATGGTCATGCAACACACTTTGAAATTTCTCACACAGTCCTCTCGAATGTTTAAAGATGAATTCGTGTGGCTAGAAATGCGTGATCATACTTCCAAATCTTAACACTACAAGTGCTAATATTAGTAGCATGGTCACGCAACACACTTTGAAATTTCTCACAGACAGTCCTGTTGAATGTTTAATAAAGTGTTCGTGTAGCTTGAAATGCGTGATCATACTTCCAAAACTTAACACTGCAAGTGCTAATATTAGTAGCATGGTCACGCAACACACTTTGAAATTTCTCACAGACAGTCCTGTTGAATGTTTAACGATGCATTCGTGTGGCTAGAAATGCGTGATCATACTTCCAAAACTTAAAACTACATGTGCTAATATTAGTAACATGGTCATGCAATGCACTTTGAAATTTCTCACAGACAGTCTAAGATAACGCTTCAACATCCACCAGCAATGCATTGCTGGTCTATCATTGTTCTTATCTCACTGGTTCCGGAAATAGAAGTTTCGACAAGCGACTTCAAATATAATTTTAGTTTATGATTGGATGAAAAGGTACACTAGGGGCACATGAAAATCCCAAACAAAATTTCCTTTCTCCTTCATTTGGAAGCCCAGTAATTGAAGCCAACGTTTTGTTTACTGCGCTACTAAGTCGCATCAACTACTCAGTACACACGAAGCTTGAACAAAGGTGCTGAATAGCTTTTGTACTCTATACTGAAGTATCTGCATAGCGCTCCCAAATCGCACGATGGCGTTGCCCTTTCGAGCAAACGTTTTGACTACAGGCGTAATTCGTTGAGCACAAGAGGGGCATGAAGCTGGCTTCTTGAGCTAAATTTGTTCACATACGATGATGCGAAAATATACACTGCATGATAAATCTGAAAAATTTACAGCATCAGATTACTTCGCGTAAATTTTTGCCGCCACCTTTTACCTTAAACTCGTTGGCACGCCTACAGTGTGTATGTTGCACGTACAGCGGGAGTGTTGCGCGCAAAGTCTGTGTGTTACACGCCAGTCTTGGTGCTTTCCAGTAAGTTTCCAGTATGCGAAACCAGGTAGCGTCTACTCTGTCTCTGTTAATTCTTTGAAGTTACAGGTGTTTCGCCAAAGTTTGGCTCATACTTATATTTTGTAGCTGCTCTTCTGTCAAGCATTTTCTCCTACATTAAACTGTCACACTCTTCTTTTACTATATCCAATTGAGTTACCGTTGATCACAGGCAACCAGGACCATCGTGCAGTGAAAGTGGATGGTGGTGAATCGGCATCCGTTGAGGAGCTCTTCCGGATCATTCAAGGTTTCAGTGGAGGCACACCCATGAGCATATTAATCAACAACGCCGGCACTGGTGCTCTCTTCACTTCGATCACCGACGCTAGTGAAGATGACTTTGATCGCATAATGAAGACAAACCTGAAGGTGAGATACAACGTATAACTTTCCTGGTGTAAATAACCTGTCAGTAGCGTGTAAAACACATCAGGTAATCACTTCCTGAAGTAAGTACGCCGATTAGATAACCATGAAGGGCAAAAAAAAAACAACAAGCAGCGTATGCTACAGGTAATAAATAGAGGCTGAATGGAGGGATAACTTTTGCAACTTCATAAAACGCTCTTTGTGCTGGCAGCTATTGGTCAGAAAAAGGTGGCAGCGCTTAACTGAGTCAACGTGACCCTTATTGCCTGTATATTGAAATAATGCATACACACTAAATAATTGTGTGCTCGTCAAGGAGAATATAAGTCGTCTTGAGTGAATTCATTACAACAAACTTAAGTTGTGTTTGTCACTTTTTTTCAAATGCACAAGTTCCTGATTTGTGCTGTTGTCCGTCGCACGTCATCGGCATATTTCGGAAAGTGATAGAAGAATACGTTGCTATCTTTACATTGCTGTACCACGTATTCAACTAGCCGTGATGGTTCTTACACATCGATTTCTTTGTTTTCAAACTCACTCGTGCGGACGGGCTAAAATAAAGAAACTGTGTGCCGCTTCTGAACGCACCCAACATGCAACATAAATCCTTTCAAGGTTGTCCTTCTTAGCACCGTTTCCAGATGCAGCCGATATGTGGCGAACGCTAGGTGGTGAACAGGGAGAACTTTAAGTAGGGCATTATGGTCACACGTACTTTATTGTCTGTCTTGGTTGCCTCAAACAATTTCTTCAAAATCTTCTTAAATCAAATACAGGCTTGAGCTAATTTCTATAATCCATCTTAAGGTAAAAACAAATATCAAAGAAAGCCAGCCCTGCATGGAACTTACAAAATAGCCCAGCGAAGACTGGAGGATAAGCCTTTGTAGGGCTCCTTGTAAACTCTATTCCGGCAACTACTCTAAGTACACGGTGCCCGCTACGCCACCAATAATCACAATTTAGCGAAATTGGTAAGTACCCACTGCATCACTATTCATGATTCTACCGCGAAAAGCGGTGGGCCAAGTACATGCCTGCAAGGCATTTTGTGCAGTCAGTGGTTGTTGCTGTGGCTGGTGACGGTGATGAATTCTGACAGAACTCTTAGTCATATGAGGGAAACGTTAAACAACACATGCTTAGTGCAATTCACATTTTGTGGCGACTGGTGTTGGTTGTGTACCACGGCATCGAGTTATTCCTTGTGAGACCGAGAACATTCGCTGCGGTCGGTGGCGGTATAGCGTCCACTATGCTCAAACACTGAGTCTGGTGTGGGCTAGCAAAAAATGAAGGCGTTCGAAAAGTAAAAACGAAGAAAAAAGAACTGTAAGCCTCTATCCGCAGAGAAATATTGCTATGTTTTTTTAGAAAAAAATAAAGAAGTATGTGATAAAAGATCACGCACTAAAAGCGAAAATTGCTGTATGGAATTTGTTAACACCGATCTCCTTGTTAGGCTAGCAACATTCTAAACAGAACGTCACCTGAGAAAATGCTTTGAGTTATCTGTAATACTTACTCGTGGAAGCTCTCTGAAGGCAAGCGTAGCCATTTCGCTAAGTAATTTGGGACAGATTAAGCAAATCTAATACAAGACTAGAAAACAGCAGGTCGTGAGTGAATCCCGCCTGCATTTTCGACGGAGGTGAAAAAGGCCTGTGCATGTGCCCAGATTAGGGTGCACGTTGAAGAATATCCAGGTCGACGAACATTTCGGAGCCCTCAACTATGGCGTCTCTCATAATCAAGTGGTGGTTTTGGGACGTTAAAGCCCACGAATCACTCAATCAGGGCTGGGAAAAAAACCTCTTGGCCTAAAATATCTGGTTGAGATGTCACTGCGCACTTGCTCGACGTGAACATGCTACCGTAAGTACTTTTTTAAGGTAAATGTCGTAATAAGGAAGTTGCAGGATGTATAACGATTCGCTTCGGAGAGGAATATTCATACGCCTTTGTTGTGATTGCGCCCATTTAGGGAACGTAACATGGCGTCCTTGATTGCGCCAACGTTGCGCAACCAATGATCGAGCAAGGCTACTCCCCCGAGTTACTCGTGTCTGAGTGGCACGGGCAGTAAGTGTGGTACGAAGGGGTGAGCTCGTAAGGGCACTCTGCTAGTAGTAGTGATGGGACCATTCATCTCGAAGGTTTTCGTTCCGGTCATACCGCTCGTCCTAGCAGTTTTGGGACGCTATCGAAACGCAGAACGCCCCCCCAGAAAAAGTAAAACGCAGACTGCGCAGTCGAAGCAGCAAAGTCTGGGTCATTGCACCAGTATTATATTAAAATAGAGTTCATTTCGTCTCTCTATGCATTAATATGTTTAATGTAGGCTTTTATTACGCCAGGGACAAGGCTAGGGCAAAATTGTATTTGATGCTTTCATACACGCCCAACCGCGCTTTTTCATAAAAAATTGAACCTTAATCAAATGTCACCTACGTTTCAAAAGAGCAGCTTCAATTATGGCTCAAATAACATAGATTTTGCCAAGTTAAATTAATTGTCGAGTATTTCTTTCCAAATGAGAAATTGCTATCAAGCTACGCCTTAGGGCTCGTGTACAGTAAAAAAAAACAAGAACCTTCTCAGGATTACCTGATCAATAGCAACGTTATAAAGGGAATTGAAATGATTTTACATGCAGGGCACATTCCTTATGAGCCGCGCGGGAATCCGCCTAATGCTGGCTGCTGGGATTAAGGAAGGAGCCGTGGTCAACGTGTCAAGCCTTGCTGCAACAAGTGGCATCAGGGGCAATGCCAGTTACACAGCCTCGAAGGCTGGCATCTTGGGTCTCACAAGATGCATGGCACTAGACGTTGCAGGCACGGGCATTAGGTGCAACGCCGTACTACCAGGCTTTACGAAGACGCCTCTGTCCGAGCGTCTTTCTGAAGATGAGAAGAAGCAACTTATTGCAAGCATACCACTCAGTCGCCCTGCTGAACCACGCGAGGTGGCACAGGTAGTGGCATTCCTGTGCAGCCCACAGAGTTCGTACATGATCGGCTCCTGTGTCGATGTATCCGGCGGAGCCAGGTTTTAAAAAGAAGCCCACACAGTCCGCTTACGCACAATTTCGTATTCCACGAAAAAAAGTTAAAACCATTTTTTTTCAAGCGCAGCTGTCCCTGCCCCCATCGTAATCTTGTCTGCATCTACACTTCGAAAAGCTAGCCTATCAAAAGTGAGCCTCCCTGGTAAGAAAAAGCGTTTCGAATATCAATGTTCGTTAGGCGATCACTACAAGAAAGGTATGGAAGAGGCTTATCCTGAAACTGATGTTCACGTACTAAAGGAGGTTAGCTTTATTTTTTCGCATATGTACGGCCTTCTATCTATCTATCTATCTATCTATCTATCTATCTATCTATCTATCTATCTATCTATCTATCTATCTATCTATCTATCTATCTATCTATCTATCTATCTATTTATCTATCTATCTATCTATCTATCCACTTAAGTGTGGGTGCTCTCGTGATCACCCCCTCATTCTAGGAAAAACCAAAACTGTATGGTAGTGTAAGAATGTTTCGACGAATGTGACTTGCTGGTCCTGACATGATTAATCTTAAAATCCCCTCTCATACGTTGTCCAACAGTTTCAGCCAGACAGTGACATACATACCCGTGCTAACATTGGAAACTTCATTAGAATTCGAATGAATGATTACATGTGGGCACACACAGGTTTCTTGTTCTTAAAATGCTGCACTTGACTTATGTAGAAATATTTTATTTTAAGCACGTTCTAGACCTCACATTCTTCTAGTGTCATCAATGAAAACAATCATGAAAGCGCTGTCGCCCTCGAAGGACAAACTGGCAACGGTGACAACAAGCTGCTACTCCAGAGACGATAGCATGGCATGCGACTGCTCAACCTCTGCACAGACAGCAAGCCACCGCGCAGGCGAACACTGGGTAAGCAGCGGCAAAACGGAAACATCAGCAAGCTGCTACGGAGAAAACGAGGGCACAAAATGCGGTGGCACAATGGCAAAAACACAAGGTATATACTGTACACACGTGGTGTCAATCTTCTATATGCGCGAGGGTACAATGTCACGGATGAAATGACCGTAAGGACGATCCCCAGTGTTTCTCCAACTCGTTATGATTCACTTCGTGGAGATGTGTATGCTTCTTTTTCCTGATTGGCAGCTAGGTTTGCATGATGTATAAAACTTCAAATACGTGTTACCTTGCAAGTATCAGGCGTATGTTTCGTTCATGTCACTTTGAATAAGGCCTGGCTACAAACAAGCGTATACAGCATTTTCTATTCACTTTATCATTAGGTTAACAAGAGAAGCGTCCTTACAGGAATCGGATGTCTTGCTTCGAAAGTCACAAGCTTATAGGCGGTGCGCGTGCCAGGTTTCAGGGAGACATAGAAAGCATGTGCTGTTGCCCATCCTTCAAAGAACACGTATTATAAGCCCACTGAAACAGTGATTAAGTCTTTCCTTATAACGGCTTACGACCTCCGTACCTGAGTTAACACCTACAGTTTAATAGTTGACATTTAACATTTTACATGATATTGAGGACAGTATGGTGACCATCAGAGAGATGCTAGTAAGCAACCACCTCTTATACTCTGAATAATGCAAAACGCAACGATGACAAGATATAAAATACAATGTGTTTCAGTCTTCAATTCTGGGTGTTTCGTGAGCCATACAATTGAACGTCCACGTTTGTTTTACTGACGCCCGAACTAACAGTCTGATGTTTGAGCTTGCGTCATGAAGAAAGATTTGATTAAGGCGTCGGTGAAAGTTCACTAACCAGGTCAACACCGCGAAACGATTGCGACACTGTAGCTCATTAATCAAGCCATGCCAACGTCCGATCACGGCATTTCTTGATAAAGTGTTTTTTCTTGCGATCAAGATAAAGTACAGAGTTCATCTGTCAGTCTGAAAGAAATGAACTGTGTGCGTTGCTTAGAAAACTACTGTCTGACGATATGTCCGTGAAATTGCCAAGTAATAAAAGATGGTGACAGAGAAGACGTTTTCCAACGTGTACTTTGGACAAGTATTGCAGCAAGCTCTTCTAGGGGACTGGCTGCTTTTATTTGTTTTGTACCAAATCAGTAAAGCAGTAAACAAACTAACAAAAACAACGTAACCCAAGGGGTATGAGAAACACAACGAGATAAACAAATGTCTAGACAAAGTACTAGTACCTCGGTATTTTTTTGCGTTTTTTTCATCGTCTTCGGCCACGACTAAGGAACACAGGAACTCCCGTTAAAGCGATTGACAAAGATATCAAGAATGACCAAGACACCTTGAAGCAACCAAGCGCTCGTCAGTGTAGAGCAATACAATGAACTGTTTTGGCTTGAGTGACTTAGAGAAGACCAGTGACTTTTTGTTTGCATATATATCCTAAGGAGACCTACAGCGGCTCGTAAAAGAATGGCCCCAACTGAAAAAGATGTTGCACTTGTTAACTAGGTCAGCAGGAGCCACGCGCGTGACTTAGTTAACAATCCAGCGTGTTGATGTACTGCGTCGGCGTACTGCTTTAAAACCAGAATAATGAGATATGTGGCAGTGCAGACGGTCACCTAATTCCGCCAAACAAGTCGATATTGCTAGACATTCACCTGGTTTAATGATGTCTGAGTTGTCAATTTGTTCAGCTGCGCTGTCATGAACACAACCACATTTTCATCGAGTCTACACCACAATCATAAAGGTCTTGGTTCGAGGGTACACTCATACCTCTAGGTACTATATCCTTGTAAACATCAGACATTTTCTTTATAATAAGTAAGTAATGTTCTAGCTTCATAGACATTCCTTTATGCTCGAGCATTCCCTTTGTTTAAATGAGAACTGCAAGAATTATTACTTGCCGTCACATTCACAGTTCCCAGTACAACCAGTTTCAGAGTGGTCATAAGCGGATTTAGGATTCTTTTTTCACAGAGTCACTAGTAAAATTTTCAAGTAACGTGTCACACCTTTTCGGGCTTATTGGCATTTTTCTTAGAAAGTATTTCCATAGTCACCTCATTCACCAATACAACGGTTGTCGATGACGATGTGTAGTTAAATGTTAACGTCAAACAGACTGGGGGAGGTAAACAACAAATGACGTTCATTATGCATTAGCAAAGCTTCATTCATTTGAGTGCAGACTATCGTGGAGACAATGTTAAAAGTAAATATGGGCATTCATTTATGGCTGCGCATATTTTAGCTGTTCAAATATTTACTGATTCTTTGAACTGTCTTTTGTCTTGTAGCGACCTCTTTATTACAATAAATATTGCTTTCCAGAACGCAAAAATACATTGAATTTCACCTTATTTAGGGCTACCTCAAAGAAGGGGCGCGACTTTTTGTTTTGTTTTGTGGTGACTATTCTCTTGTTAGCTCGGAAGAATTGTGCAACCCTGCTTATTTACCTCTTATGCTGAGAATGTGATAAAATGTGCTATGAAAACAGTCTGTCTTGCTTCCCGGAAGTAATATGCGATACAGGCAACATTCACAGGTATTTATGGTTCGCAGACATAGAGAATTCACTACCTGGCTGTAATCCGCCAAACTCTGCTTCCGCGGGGAAGCATAATTTTCATTACAACTACTTGATGTAGCAGCATTTATACCATTAAATTTAGACCTCATAATAAAGCGGAAATTTACGCGTGTGTTTAATTGATACTGATTACTATAGAAGAAGCATTGCATGGAGCTGCACTAGTTATACGAAAAATTTGGACTTATTTAGGAACACCTTACTCAGGCGGTGGCACTAATGTCTCACATTTTTTCGAAATCTTCCAATTTTTACATTTAAACCACTTAAGCGATTGCTTTCTGACTTCAAGTGCTGCCCTGTGGATGTTCTACAAATCACTTGTTTGGGAGGCTTTGATATTATTCGCAAGGTGGCAGCACATGAACGTATTGCAATCAAGGAGGTTATGCTGAAAGTTCTAACCTCCTTGGTTACAATCTATCTATCTATCTATCTATCTATCTATCTATCTATCTATCTATCTATCTATCTCGCCACCTACGTCTTTTCGATCTCCTAGCCGTTTCATTGATGGTATAGATACCAAACTTGATATGGCATTACATGACTTTATGAAGACCATATATTAGTAGTCTTAACATGAAAATCAGGATATGTATGTCAGGAATGTCATGAATCACGTTTCATGGTAATGCAGCTCTTGCGGTGGTTTGTTCACATGGCATGTTGCAAAACTGGTATGGTACGACAAGATTGCATGACGAACACAAGCGACAGACCCTGACATGAGAATAATGGCATGCGTGTCAAGTGACAACATGACTACATGCCACGCTCATGATGCGCTCACGGCCATTTCGCTAGCGTCACATATACCAAATTTGGTATTATGGGACATGAATGCATGACTAATGTGTATGACGGGTGGAAACATGAAAGTCATGAGATGTGTGTCTTGTTAGAACATGACTATAGATGCCACACATATGATGCACTCGCGGCCGTTTCTCTAGCTTCACATATACCAAATTTGGTATTACGGGACGTGAATGGATAACGAAAGTATGATAGTAGTGAAAACATGATAAACATGAGATGCTTGACATGCGTAACGTCACTGAGTCTAGCATGACTACATGCTAGACTCATGATACGCTAGCAGTCGTTTTTCTTGCTTCACATGTACCATATTCAGTAATACGCAAGGTGAATGAATGACATTCATGAATGGTGCATCCAAACATGATAATTACGGCATGCGTGTCATGTCACAACATGACAAGATTCCACACTCATGATGCGCTAGCGGCTGTTTCGCTAGCTTCACAGATGCCGAATTTGGTATTATGTGACTTCAGTGGATGACGAAGGTATGTGACTGGTGGAAACATGATAACCATGAGATGTGTGTAATGTGAGAACATGACTACATGCCATAGTCAAGGCGCTAATACTTTTCGACGAGACGCGGTGCGCGTGCACGCCGGTGTTCTTTTCGTCGCGTCACTCCGGCGTTGCCACGCTAGGCGCTGCTCCTGCCACATAATCACAGGCGCGCGCCGCACTGTGTAGCTTTGACGCATGCACGTTTCATCGCGTCCGACGTCGCTCCTTCAGGAAAAGAGGGAGACGCAGTGTTGTCTGGGTAACGCATCGGCGCGAAAGGCAGCATGTCGCTTTTAGAGCCGGTTGCCGTCGGGTCGAACGCTGTTAGCGCTGGTCACGTTCTGCTAACGTAGCGTCGCTGTGCACAGCGTTCACGCACATCAACATTACATTGGAGTATATTGGGCCCTTCATGATGCGCTTGCGGTCGTTTTGCTAGCTCCACATATACCAACTTTGGTGTTACTTGATGTCAATGGATGACGAAATATATGACTGGTGTAAACATGGTAATCCTGAAACACGTGTCATGTAACAATATGACAACAAACCACGCTCATAGCATGCTCACGGCTGTTTCGCTAGCTCTACATATACTAAAATTTGGTATCACGTGGCGTGAATAGATGACAAAGGTAAACGACACATCCAAGCATAATAATCATGGCACGGAAGTCATGTACGGCTTAATTTACCTCCACCTCGTAACGTTGTGCTGATTTTAAAGTGACATATTAACATTTCTCTTTCATGCTTCGCATATCATTGATTCCCACTGTACGTGGGATCTGCCAAATTTTTTTCCGGTAGAATGTGCGATAAGTGCGATACATAGAGAGAAATTAAGGTTACAAAGTCAACAAAGGCTGGATAACCGAGAGAGAGAGAGAGAGAGAAAGAAGCAAACGCAAGAAAAAAATAAAATTACAGGGACGTGGACAGAAAGAAGGAATAAAACAGCATATATACAAAGCGATAGAGAAGAAGATATAGATAAAAACAAAGTTGATGTGAGGAATAGAGAAACAGGAAGATATGCGACAAAAAAAGAAAGAGAAAATTGAAGAAAAAAATATACAAAAGAACAAGTAAGGCTGCCAAGCTCCGCTGTTTTACTATAGCTTTCAGCCACTAGTTCAAACTGAGCGCAAACTTGTACTGTTGACGATTTCACATTTTATATCAACTGAGCACGAACACCGTGGTAAATTCACATACAAACTTTAAACTGAGATGTAGGAGTCCGACATATCTGCCCTATCCGACATATTTTTCTCTGTGCGTAATACTAATTCGAAACTAGTAGTTTTAAATGCGAAGCATTACTTAGCGAACTTCGGCGACATAGAGCGTATCTATCTATCTATCTATCTATCTATCTATCTATCTATCTATCTATCTATCTATCTATCTATCTATCTATCTATCTATCTATCTATCTATCTATTTATATATCTATCTATCTATCTATCTATCCATCTATCCATCTATCTATCTATCTATCTAGCCGCTTATATTTGGGTGTTCTCGTGGTCACCCCCTTAACTTGGCCGTGAGCCAAAGTTAGCATGGGTGGGTAAGATGGTTTGACGAATATGAAGTGCTGGTCAAGACATGAATATTTTCACAATCCCGTCGCGTACGTCGTCAAAGACTTCCCGCCAGATAGTGGCACATACCCACGGGCGGACATGTGCCACTGGTATGCGGGCATGTGCCACTGGTAATTGAAACTTAGTATCTACCCAGGATTAACAACCCACGTGGGCAATTTTAACGCGTGTGCGTTAAGCAATACCCGACAGCAGTAGCCTCGACCCAATGAAGTCATAGAATATATATCAGTGTTAAGAAAAACCTGACATAGGCTGCGTTGACCTTCCGCCGAATACGAAAAATAATTCTTGGGGTCCCAGCTGGAACCGAACCCAAGCATTCCGCGTGACAGTCAAGCATTCTACCACAAAACTACACCAGGTCTCGTAACTACTTTTCAAATAGACGCTAATATTTGTGAAATGTGAATAGTGGTTGCAGTGCTGCCTACTCAATTTTATAAATATTACATATGTTCCCCTTTGATACAGCCGACACGTCGGGTTAACGTCAATTGTGGTTAGGTGCCATGTGCTGAAGCTGATTTATGTAGCGGTGCCCAGGGCCAGCATCTTCGTGATCATCAGCTTTTCATATCAGCTTCGGGTGTTGCCAATAGACCTTTCCCACTTGACACTGTTGCGCAAGTGCAAACAATTAGTTATATAACACCTGGAACTCTTCAACTTATGTCTGTGCATGCAACATTTGTACTTATATTTAGCGTCATTACCTGACGTGTTGCTCACTAAAAACAACACGGTCATCATCCCTCCGCACGCTTCGCATAACGTCAATTCCCAGGTACGTGAGATTTGCCGAATTTTTCTATTTGCGTTGCTGGAATGAAAAATGTGGTGTTAGCAAATTTCACGAAAACTAGGTGGGGACAAAAGTTATACGAGGGATACTGCAAGAAAAGCAAGCATGCATTGTCCGACTTGTTGTCGTACACTTCAGAAAAAGGCGAAAAAAGGAGGGTGGTTAAAAGTCTTTTAGTTATTTACTAGCCCATAACTTCACATCTCATAGAGCTTCCGAGATAAAGGCTACTCATCTTGCCCAGTCTCTTATATATGAGCGTTCTGGGTGTACGCTCCCCATTTTGTCCTTACTTATGAAGAAGCGCCCAAGCCATTTAAACTGGCTGCGTCACACAACGAGCTCAGTTAATAGGTAGCCCGAGGAAAAGAAAGAAAGGGTTGCGCACACTATGGAATCGCACCCGCCCTCTTCGTAGCATGAGCAAGGGTCAACGCCCTTTTATATAAAGAAATCATCTCTCGGGTACGTAGTCACGCTCTCTCATTCGCACCTTATACCTCGCTTTAAATTCGTGTGCCGGAAATGAGGCCGCAACGGGCGCATAATTTATATGTACCCACACTCGGAGGTGCACCCCACCCCACGTCAGAGAACGGGTAACTGACCTTGTCAGCTAAGCAGACATGGTTCATTCCTATTTTATACATTCCGGGCAAGCCTGCGTGCGTGTGATATGAACCTCGTGTCTGTAGCGTGGCCGGTTGCTTCGTTTTGAATTGTGCTGAAGTTCACCGGCACCAAGTTTAGCACACCAGAAATAACAAAGTTAACATAGTCGCACGCGTGACTGCACGCCTTATCAGTTCACTTGGCTTATACACCCCTTATTGAATTCTCGAATACTTGTCGCCAATTTTTCAGTGGACAATGAAGTACTTTGGCATTTGCAGCAGCATAAAATGTTAGCACACCCGTAGCATGCACTAGCGGGCTATTCATCTGCCAGAGGCCTTCAATATCGAAATAGATGCAAGATAAACACAACATAAAAGCCGTGCGTCATCCGTCAGACGTGGTCGGAATAAAAGGACGAATAATTAAGCGAACGCTGCCCATTTACACTATGCCTGCAGTTTCCTTGTTTCATCCGACCTGCGACGCGAGCCGTGCAACCCTAATAGCATGGATGCCGCACTGCTCACCCATAGTCGTGGTACACGAATATTGTCGCATTCTTGTGGAGCGTACCCAGAGCTAATTACTGGACAGACAGGGCTGAAGTACAGCTATCAAGTGAAGGAGCACCAATAAGGTATCGCAAATAAGGAAGAAAAGCGATGAAGATACAAGCTGTGGCATTCAGCTGGGGAGCATATTGCGTTTTTATTTATCGTTTAGTCTTTTTTATGTTTTTAAAAATACTCTAAGCATGCACCTACATGGCGCCAGTGCACGAGTGCAATAGAAGTACATAATCATTCTATCTGGTATATACTAGTTCATTGTATTCATGGCACTGTGGCTCAACGCTCGCTAAGCCTTTCTAAAACTAAGGTGGTTACACCCAGCAGGTATAACGTAGCAACCCTTTCCCTTCAGATAGTGCTCAATGTACATGCAATGGCTGCTAATGGGGATCGCAGCGTGCACGTTGACTAAAAGCCGAATGTTCCTGCCTCTCATACCCCATTATCAGCTATTGGCATGTACATTGAGCACTATTTTTGTTGTTCAACAACGCACAGAAGGAATCTCTCACCGGCACCACCTTGGAGGTCAAAATGTTTGCAGGTCAAAGCGTAACACTGGTTACATACTACGCGGGACGAACGGGTGCCGCTATAAGGAGCTTAGCCCCTAAAAAACGGCCGCGAGCGCATCATGAACGGCTCAATATACTGCAATGTAGCGTTGACGCACCCGCATGCTGGGCAGAGCGACGCTACATTAGCAAAACGCGAGCACTCTATAGTCTGACGCCAGACGTGAAGAGCGTCCCTCGCCGTGGCCCGACGGCAACCGGCGCCAAATGCGACATGCTGCTTTTCGCGACCATGCGTTACCCAGACAACACCGGCGCCATAATGGTGCGCCAACATCTCCTTATATACCATATCAATAAAAAAAAACCACGTCTTCCTCGCTTCGTGATGGATGATGATGATGATGAACAACATTTATTATAAAAGAGAGAGGTACGGGGCCAAAGCATGACCCTGCTACATGGTCGGGAGGGACGCCAAACGCGCTGAAACGCGCATGCGACAAAGCAACGCAGCGCGGCGTGCGCCTGCGAGTATATGGCAGGACCGGCGCACGGCATGGAAACGCCGGTATGACGCGACGAAATGAACGCCGGCGAGCAAGCGCACCGCGTCGCGTCGACATGTATTAGTGCCTTGACTGTGGCATGCATTCAAGTTCTCACATGACATGCATCTCATGATTATCATGTTTGCACCTGTCCCATACTTTCGTCATCCACTGGCGTCACGTAATACCAATTTTGTCATATGTAAAGCTAGCAAAACGACCGCTAGTGCATCAGTAGTGTTGCATGTAGTCATGTTACGTGCCATGAATTCTGTGACTATCATAGTTGGATGTGTCAGTTACCTCTATTGTCCGTTCACGTCGCATATTACCGAGTTTCGTACATGTGAAGCTAGCGAAATGGCCGCGAGCGCATCATGAGGGTAGCATAAAGTCATGTTGTTGCATGAGATGCATCTCATGTTTATGATGTTAGCACCAGTATCATACCTTCATCATGCGTTCGCGTACTGTAATACCAAATATGGTATATGTGACGCTAGCGTGGCGTGTAGTCATGCTGTTACATGACGTGCATATCATCATTTTCATCTCAGGGTCTGTCGCTTGTGTTCGCCATGCAATGATGCCATACCATACCAACTTTGCTACATGTCATGTGAACGAAACTACCGCAAGAGCTGCAGGACCATGAAACAATAAATCATTCATGACATTTAATCATGACATTCATGTCATGTCTCTTCAAATGTGTTCTTAATATAATCATGTGATGCCATAGCAAGTTTGGTATTGATACCATTATCGAAACGGCCAGGAGAGCTAAAAGTCGTAGGCGGCTAGATAGATAGATAGATAGATAGATAGATAGATAGATAGATAGATAGATAGATAGATAGATAGATAGATAGATAGATAGATAGATAGATAGATAGATAGATAGATAGATAGATAGATAGATAGATAGATAGATAGATAGATAGATAGATAGATAGATACGCTCAAAGTCGGCAAAGTTTGTTAAGAAATGCTTCGCATTTAAAAAGTAGCCTTAAGCTTTACTCAGCCTAGTGCGTACTACATTTCTGCAGTGTTGCTTATCATAACTGCTTAAGGACCGTCTTGATGTCAGTGAGAGCTTGTGCACTTTGACTTGCACTCACCCACGTGCATGCAATAGGTGTTTTGTTATGCTGGATATACTCGACAACTTATATTGTCGCCAAAGAATGACACACTTTTTAATTTTGGAAAAAGTAAAAATAGCATTTCGGAAGCATGATATTTTCATTAGCATGAAATATGTTGCGGTGTGTGGTGCCGCTGAAGAACGAATAAAAGTAACGTATTTGAATGTAAATTACGTTTTAGAAACAAAGCACGTTCGACCCGAGGCTCTTCTGTCCACAATACCTGTTGTCTTGGCACACCATCGTGTAAAAAGTTAGCAAAAGGTTCACCAGAACAACATAAAAAGCCAGAACTCTGCAAAGAGAAGGACATTTAAGCCCCCCGGAATAAAAGCTTATGACCGAATAAAAACTTAAAACAAAAGAAAAGGCCACAACGCTGTCAAAACACTGACATATAAACACTCATCAGTAGAAGAATAGGAAAAAAAATGTGGCTTACTATATACTGATATCAATTGTAACTGTGAGAGGACATGAAAAACACATACACGAAGAAAGTTCATATACTAGTCGGTGACTTCAACTTAGGCATCATGAGTTTGATGACCTAGCTTTGTTGTCGACTCTTTATGTCAATTAATGTTAGTCACTTTACATTATCACGGTCAACGCTCCAGTAACGTACGGTTACATCACTCATATATTATTAATACCTTCACCCACTTCTTATAATATACCTGGTGGAGAATCAATGATTTTTCTACTCGGAAAGACACTTTTTAGCAAGGGGTTCAAAGCAAATGACGCTTCACGGATGCAGCATGGCTGTGACTGGTGATGTCACGTGGAAGTTTCAGAGTGAAGCAGGTGTAACTTTTCACTGTTCGACAAATGAGAATAACGCTGATTATGAACATGTCTAATTGAGGTAAGTACGTATAAGGTGCTCCGTAGTACCGTGGGCAGTTTGCTTTTATATATATAAACAACGAAGCATAAGAGGACATCTGTTCGAAGCTGTACATTGCAGATGAGTGCAAATGGTGACACCATGACGCAATTTTCTTGTAGCCCGCATATTTCGAACAATTACAAAGAGAATTGCGGTGGCACCCATGAAGCCTCCGTTGCAAATAGACATACATTAGTTGTACACACTTGCCGATTGTAAAGTGAACAAGTGATCTCCTTTCCCGAAGAATTTCCTCGGAAAAAAACAACTCTTTGTCGTGTGTTACAGTGCAAGCACTGCTTTCTGAAGTACGTATCCTTGCGTTATAAGCGCCTTAGAGCACCCATGTCTTAGTGTGCGAATCTGAGTGATGCCTACTGCAGCACATAATTTAATATGTCGTAAATTAGTCACTCAATTACAAAAAAGAACAGTAAAAACAAGTGGCACTGTGTAAAAATAGCTTTAGATAGCGAGTAGACGCTACAGAATCTGATTTTCTCTATCAGGAGTACAGACGTTTCAGGACTAATTTGTGCGTACTTAGGGAGGTGGTGGCCAGTGCACTCTGGTGAGGGAGTGCATTACCAGCAGGTGGTCACCAGTGAGGCCGCATCCTTGACTTCTTTTTTTTAGCCCTTTATCCTAACGATTTCTTTATCACGCTTTTTAAGGAAATATACGATTGGTAATGGTTCGGCCTCTTCTTTCGAACCAAATTTTGTGCCCTTAAAGCTAGCGGAGAGGGCTTCTCCGCTAGCTTTAAGTAGGGGATTCTGTTGTACTGTCTTAGAAGTGTACAGTAGCGCGTAACCGCCTATCAGCTCCCAACACCACATGTCTTGTAGCTCGCCCGGCCTTTTTTTTTTACCTGCTTGAGGTTCCGTTCTCACAGGGCCACTCACCAGGCCCCATGCCGAATTTCAGTTAGACAGTGGAAGTTGTTTGGTGTCCGATGAGGAACGTTTTGCCACAAAACGTTTTCGAATCGGTTCATTACGAGTGGAGAAAACAGGTTTTTTGAAGCGGCGCGAAACAAGGGTCAGAGGAGACGAGCTCGAAACCCTTGCCGCTCCTCCACGTAGTCTTCGCAAGCCAAACCTCTTCCCCATCCTCTCCAGCATCCGACCATGAGGTGACGTGCGCATGACGTGCCCAAACAAGTCCAACCCCCGAGCACACGAGCAGCGTTGATTTGTTTACCATCGTTATTTTGTGGTATTCTGCCTGTTTCCTCGGATGGTTTAGAAACGCTGTCTTAGACGCGGTAGAATGCATGAGCACAATGAGTGAGCGAACACGTAGGAGCGTACCACGGTGGTCACCTACTCAATGCGCTGACCGCGGGTACATGAACGGATGTGAAACGCTGGCACATTAGCTCCGCATCTCGTTGCATTTAACGGTAGAAATATCGAACAAAAACGGGCACAATATTTTTATTGCGTCTGATTATTAATTTCAAGTTTTATTAATCTCTTAAAGCAGCAAATATATAAACTACGCATGTTGTGGTAAATAATTTTTGCCATGTCACGTGGTATACTGTTGACAACGTCAGAGCAGACTCGTCTACGTAGAGGACCAACGTTACTGCATTGCCGTGTACGTAGGGCCATTCCTACGCCTACGTCATGCCCTCATTCTCTACGCGTGCGGCTGCAGAGGGGAGGGGGAGCAGCTTTCATCTTGAAATTTGACCCATGCATTTCCGCGGCGCGTAGCGTTGCAAAGTTTGGCAGACGTGATCATGAACGCCTCGTCTACGCAAAGCACTTGTCAGCTCATGATTGTCCAACCTGGTGAGTGGCCCTTTAAGGAAAAACATTCGAGCATGGTTTCAAACTTTTTACTTCGAAGCTTAAGCTGTCTTAGCGCCTTGGAAGACCCTCTTTTTCAGAAACCCGTTTATCCTTTGCCAACTTCTGTCTCATTAAATTTTGACATTGTTGGTCGCACGTCTACTGTGACGGATTGTGACCAACGTAGGAGTGAGTGGTCGAACTCAATCTTTTTCGTTTCCTGTCAGCTGACAAGTTACGCGCTCCTGCTTTGAGGACGAATCGGCTACTTCTATGTGATTGTTACGTTTTGAGTATACGTCACGGAGATCGTACTGGTTGAAAAGTAAACAGAAAAGGTTTATTACTGTTAGAAGTAGACTGGTGCGGCCTTTAGGGCTGTATTGTATATTGTCAGTGTTCTGGAGTATTAATTAAATGTTTGTACTTACATATAGCAGTAGACAGTGGTCCTCAGTCGGGAGTCAGGTATACGTACTAGTGATTACTTCTACGGCTAGCCTAATAACGTAGAATAGTTGACGAAAAGATAAGGAGAGTAATATTTCTAGTTCTAAAGAGTGGCTGAAGGCAAGAAAATGTTTATGATATCAATCACATGTTCGCATCACTCACCGCATATTCAGTTTGAATTGATAGACCCTGACGGCTCTCTGAACCCCACAAATGTGTTCAGAAGAAATGTTCGACGATTCGTAGTACGATGTACTCTTCTATGGGAGAGCATTACGCTGTCCTGGTTTGTGTTTAGAAAAAGTTGCTAATGTTTAGAGTTCTTGTGGGGGCGTGGTACTCTACTTTGGAAGAGCAAAAAGCCGCTACGTGGGCCTCATATTTCATGAGGCCCTGTCGACCATAGCATAATGAATGATTCCCGGAGCATACATAAATGATAGGTCCACGCGACGCGTTCAGCTCGTTCCTAGGAGCTCTCAAATTCTTACGTATGAAACACGCAACTAGTGCAGGTGGGCGGCTATGCTTTAAAATTACTATTTAAATTTCTCCTCTTAGTTTAGACAGAGTATAATTATATTGAGCGATGGTGGTAAGGTAGCGTAGGACATTAATTCGAATACAGAAAAAATAAGTTATGTCTACTTTGCATAATAGCGCATCGAAAAACAAAACTTAATGTACTAGACTTAAGATCCGTGCATATGGTGATTTGATCAACTTGAACGTATCCCTGTGCTTGCAATAGGTTGTTAGACGCTGGTAATATTGTCATCTAAAGTTTTTTGAACAGGTTCATTAAGAGGTAAGTGGAAAAAAAAAGATTGTAACAGTGAGAAAACAACCATTGCACCCTTTAAGTGTTTGCTAACGTAAGTAGTAAAAAGGTCACAAAAATTAGAACGTGCCCGAAAAGTTAGTAATAGGTGCTGTTAGTAACTCAATGTTTTTGGTTAGAAGCTTTTTACCATTCTTTCTAAAAGTGAACACTTAAGGTAAAGTGAATGTGCTGTGAACAGACTTGAAGGATTTATTCGAATACAGTTCGAATTTAACGAACGGCTCAAGTGCATAGGTGCAGGCCGCATCAGAAAACCTATGTGGTGGGCGAATCACAACGCCAGCTCGAATTTAACGCAACAGGTTGCATGAGCAACTAACCCCAGGTGGTCAAAATTTCCGGAGCCCTCCTCTGCGGCGTCTCTCATAATCATATGGTGGTTTTGGGACGTTAAACTCCACAAATCAATCATCAATCAATGCATGAGCAACTAAGCATAAATGCAAGCTTGGCGAGTGTGACGTAAGACAAAGGAAAATACCACAACACGCAACAACTCGAGTATCACGGTAGGTTAAAATGCGTGTCGGCGTGGGTGCACTGGCACAGTGCGTGCCCCCACGACAGGCGACCCGCAAGGAGAACGCATCTGATAGTAGTCATAACCTATAATGACGCCATAGTCTGAAGTTAGAACCTACTGCAAGTGAAACTGTCTTAGACATGTTTACTTCTGGGCGCACAACTTACACACGTGCAAAAACAATGAACATAAATTAACAAGAGGTCCCAGCTTACGCACCCTAGGCACAATAAATGCTTGCAGCTATTGAAGCAGTCTTCCTCCAAGAATTATTAAAGACAAATAGTGGTCTGTTGCAAGCGGCGTCCCCTTCCAACATCACAGACTTCAGAGTCGGGTGCAACTACAACTCAGTTTAACTCCAGCGCTGAATTCAAACTTCCCCTGAACACTATGCTTCACACTACGCACGAAAGGAAAACCTCCCCCGCGCTTAAGTTAGCACAACTTTGGCTTCATTCCAATGAAATCATACATGCAACCCGTATAGTCCAGCACGCATAGCCCATCTTATTGACCGGATGGCCCTTATGCTCACGCGTTTATTGTCTCCTGGCTTACTTCCTGTCTCGCTCAATTTCAACTTTGTTGACTGCTTGCGAGTGGTGTAAACTTGTAGGCTTTAAAAAAATGTTCAGCTTTATTTGAGGACGGCACAACGAGCGACGGAAACGAAAACCATCGGTGCAACGTAAAGAGACAAGAAGAGAGCAGAGTGGGCCAGGGAACAAACCAGTGTTAAGGATATCATAGTTGAAATCTAGAAAAGAAATAGACATAGGCTGGACACGCAGCACTTAAGCAGGATAACCGCTGGTCATTAAGTCATACTGACTAGATTTCCAGAGTTGGCAAACGCACGAAGGGGGGACAGAGAGTTAGGTGGGCTGATGACAAAAAGGGTTCGCAGGTAAAACGTGGCTGCCAAAAGCGCAAGACCGGATTAACTTGCGAATAATGAGAGAGGCCTTTGCCCTGCAGTGGGCGTAGTCAAGCTTAAGATAATAATCATGATGAGTTTCAGAAGGATAATTTGGCTCAAGCTTTTGAAGCTTGACGTCACGTACGTTGCTTTGTGAAGTAATATGGCTCACTTTTCTGCACATATCGTGCTTTTTCTTGTGCGATTTCTACGGTGAAATTCTGTAAAGAATAATTTGATATCATCCCGACCGTCATCTCTGTAAAGTCAGAAAATTTTAAGCTCTCTTTTTTTTGTTCTGTATGCACACTTACACGTTGTTAGGTGGAACTCTCGTTCATGTTCGAAACTTTTTTGTTTGTTTGTCTTTTTGTTTGTTTATATGCTGCGTGCACTTCAAGAAGGCGCAGGAAACTTCTTTAGTTCAATTCAATCATTGTTTGCATCTGAAGGTTTGGTTGCTGGACGCATCTACAATCTGACAGTGCCAGGGGAAAACAGTAGGTCTTGCTGCACCACTTTGTTACGAAGCAGCTTATTCTGCATCCAAACTGAAACCTCTTCCGTTTGCATCTTCAAGCGTACAGTTTTTTTCTTTTTTCAAATAGTTCCTTTTCCCTCTTTTGTCGAATGCACTTGTTCAAAAAAATGCTTGAAGGAGAGGCTTGCTGATCGATCAGAACAAACAAAGCTGACGATAGGTTCGTAATGCTGATGCTGGCAAACAATGGACCACCCCACAGAGCGGGTCCGCTAAGAGCACAGCGGATTGAAGAATTGAATTTACCTCTCAATCTGTGTTGGTATTTATATTGTTTACAACTGTTGGGGGGAGGGAATGGTTCTTAAGACAGGGAGAAATGCAGTAACATCTGCAGAAAGAAGAATCGCTAAGTTGAGAGGCTCTAAACACAGAATTTTCTCCTTCGTAGGGAGGTTCACGACTTGCAAAAAATAATGAATTCTTTAGATGCTATTTTGAGATAGGCATGCAAAACACCTGGTTTGAAGCGGCTTGAACTCTCCAATGAAGACACTTATGTATGTTTCTTTCGTGAAAGATTAACGATAAAAACGTGAATTATTAAAAATAAACGCTGCTTATTCCACTTTTTAGGAATCAGCAAAGCACGAACTAAAGCGTCTCCTTACAGAAGCAGTTTGTTCTTTATTGTACATTGATTACGGAGAGCTTGCACAATGTCTGTTGGTATTCGACAGTTATTAAAGCTCCGTTTAACCCAAATTCAATCACATTGACGCTTAGAGATACATTTCCATCGTAACGACTAACGCTAATGATTGTTTATTGATTATCGATTAAACATGCCCTCTTGGTCATGGATGCCTGTGATAGCTTTACTAGCTAACAGTAGGAGCGGAACCAGAAAAAAAGTGATGTGACAACTAAGAAAGCACGACTGACAGTATGCCAATCTTTGGCCATGGTGTGTGCTCAGAAAAAGTGGTTAACAATTTAGAGGAGTAGGTACTCGACTATGGGAAAGCGTAAAACCGTCCCATGGCCCTCACACTTGATGAGGCCCTGCGAACGAAAATTTCTAGGGTTGGCATCAAGCGACCCAACCGAGGAAACATGGGGCGAGGGTCACCTACTCGCGGCACGTTACAGTACGTGACGTCAGGCAGATTTCGCAGATTTTAGGCTTATTCCTTCACTCTACTGGCTCATGTTGGTTTTGCAAATTTTTGATCAAGACATTTTACTCCTTCGCAAACTTCACGGAAAATTCAAACTTCGCTCTTCATCAAAATTTAATAATTTAACAAAGAATAACGAGCTTTATTTGGATTATTCTTAGTATTTGCATTGCCAGCAAAAATGCTTTTATGGTTAGACAGAGATCGCTAATCATTGCTCTGTTGTACAAATGAATTACAGGCATGCTGCAGGACTGGAGGCGGAGCATGTGTTTATTCTTAGTTAGTAACCGACTATATAGCCACAACTGAGCTGGAGGAGCGGCATGCGTGCGCGTGTGCCACTCTTTTAGTCCAGCCGTCACTAAAATATGGATAGTTGCTAGGAGCCACACTGATGGTTCAAGTAAGGTCGCCACCCGACACGCATCGACAATATTGTCGGCATTGAGGCGTCGACAAAATACGGCTGCTTCTGTTGAAAACGCACCGAAAGAAACGGACGCAAAAAATTACGCCTTCAAGTAACTAATCAGTTATATGAGGGACATGATGCATAGTTACACTTTACCAATACTACTTTGAGAGGGCATCACTCAGTATAAAAGACGTGTCTTTAAACGGTACAGGTTATGTGATTGTGGCGCTGTAGATAACGTGCTGGCAGCTATTGCCGCAGGCCGATAGTGGGTCCCATTCCCATAGCAGATTTTTTTTTACCTGATATATTTTTTGACGTCATTTTTATGGTGGAAGTAAGTCACTCAATTTTTTCTGGAGCCTGGCATTGAACACTTTGATGCAACATAATGGCAAAACTATGAAGCAAGTCTAATCTTATTTCACAACGAATCCGATCAGATTCTTACGTTCTCATACATGAAATGTATTCGCTACAGACGGCCCAGTTTGTTTGCGATATCGCAAATATTCTCAAAAGTACCAAAATTACTTTTCGAAGATATTGAGACAAGCGCTGCCCTGTACGACCACTCGCATTGAACCTAAAACGGTGCGTAGTAGCACCAGATTGAAGCAAAGCTGGTCGCCCAATAGGGAAACAATCTTTCTAAAAGTTCTAGCAGCGCAAGGCAGCAAACGTATTCTGCTCAAGGAAAACAAAAATTGCAGAAATTCTTTTTTGCTGTAATTCTATTGACGAAATAAAATCTTTCATTGTGTTCAACATGAAGGGACCAGGCATTGACATCGTCTCGGTGATAAGCATAAAGACATCAAGGTCGGAATATTCCCATGACACATTGCTACGTTGACATGTCTTGACCAGCGACAAACTTGGATGCGTGGAAAGCGAGTGATGGCAACAAAATAGAACGATGAAGCAGTCAAAAAATCTCATTGTTTTTTCCTCGTTTTTACTTGTTGCAAAAGTATACTGGGAAGTGCCTGGAGGCGCACTGAATCTGCAGTCGCCATCGAAGGTGACGGCAGAGGCCACCCCGAGGCTATCTATCTATCTATCTATCTATCTATCTATGTATCTATCTATCTATCTATCTATCTATCTATCTATCTATCTATCTATCTATCTATCTATCCATCTATCTATCTATCTATCTATCCCTCCATCCATCCATCCATCTATTTATCTATCTATCTATCTATCTATCTATCTATTTATCTAGCCACCTACGACTTTTAGCTCTCCTGGCTGTTTCGAAGATCGGATCTGTACAAAAATTGGTATGACATAACACGACTGTATGACGAGCATAGGTGGCTAGATATAACAGTAAAACTAAAACGTGTATATAACAGATCTCATGATATACACGTCATGGTCGCGCTACTCTTGCGGTGGTACCATTCACAAGATATTGCAAAACTGGTATTTTAAGACGTGCCTGCAACGCGAACATAAGTGACAGGCGCTAACGTATAAATCATGCTATGCGCGTCACTTGACAGCATGACTAGACACCAAGTTCATGTTGTGCAAGCAGTCGTTCGCTAGCTTCACATATACCAAGTTTGATATTACGTGACGCTAGTGAACGGCAAAGGCAAATGACACGTCCAAACATGTTGATCATAACATGCGTCTCATGTAACACATCCCTACTTTCTATGCTCATAGCGCGCACATGGCCATTTCACAAGCTTCGCATATACCAAATTGGGTATTGCGTAAAGTGAATGGATGAAGAAAGTATGTGACTGGCGCAAACATGTTAATCACGACATGCGTGTCATGTACGAACATGATTACACACTACGCTCATAGCGGGCTCCTGGTCATTTCGCTAACCTAATACATGCAAAGTTTCGTAATACGTGACGTAAATGGACGACGAACACAAATGAAGGCTCAAACATAATAATCGTGACGTGGAAGACATATTCGGCTTACCTTACATGCCTACCACTGCTGCTGCTGGTATTCCCAAAGTTAGTGGTTCCGTCCTTACGCGACTATAAACAACACACTTGCAGCTTATCTAGATACTTGAATGCGCAAAACATGTCCGCCTAAGTTTACTGTGTCCTACATTCATCCGCTTGGAAACGTTGTGGTGACTTTGATAGACATATCAACGTTCCTAATTCGTGCTTCCCATATTATCAATTCCTACTGCACGTGGGATCTGCCAGTTCTTGGAATACTAAAATACCGCATGGACCAAAGTAAAAGCCATTCTTAAAAACAAATTTTTTGGCTCTCACAAGAGAGTTTTGTTCGCAACAGCAAGTTCACCTATTTATTGGGTCATTGGATCGCTTGTTTTTGGCAACGAGCGTGCACCGGCAGAGAATCTTCAGAACTACGGTTGGATAAAAATTGTTAGAGGTAGAGGCATTGAAAAAGTTTTTTTTGCGTGTGTAAAGATTACGGAAGCATCTACCCAGTTTGACGCATGAACGGTGGATACAACATCTTTGGCGAGGAAATTTGACATCCCCTTTTTGCTTTTTATTTCCTTAGAGCATTCGCGTAAGCTTATTCGAAAATTGCCATTCATGCCAAAAATATCTGTGCTCTCTGCGCTTCGCATTCTGAAGACGGGATTCTAAATCCAGGCCCGATTTCACCTAACTCAAGATTTAACAAATTATTCATGACGTATGCTCTTTCTCTCTCGTGTGGTAATTCCTTTCAGTCAGCACTACTAAGGGTTGCTTAGAGACACTTTCGCACAATTCACAGCCATATCAAAATTCACTATCATCACCACCATCGCTTTGCGCACTCTCTGCATCCTCGAGAGACCACGAGAGTGGAAGAAGAAGACAACGCCCGCCAGGAACCGGACGCTCTACATGGCCGATCCTTCGCTGGGGGTGGCACCAGAACTCTAAAGAACAACCAACGGACCAACAATGGGTGACGGTGAGAATGTCAAGAACACTATCCTTCTTTGAAAGCTTCTGGCTAAGAATGCGACATCCCCAGAGTTTCTGAAGTATCTCGTGTACAGAGACAGCTGTGAGGAAATAGTCGTAGTCGCATGAGTTTCACTTTCGATGGCTTCTGAACAGAGTCAGCATGTTTATTTGGATTAGGTTTTTTCATGCGAAGAAGCTTATGAAGAAGATCAATCCCGTGTGCGTACCAAGAGCAGGCCCCACACTACTAGAACGCGCTAAGGCGTTCCGGCCAATCTAAGGCGCTTGCTTAGACGCTGTGACTTCTCCCCTTTACACACTCACAATAATCATGTGATGGCGTCGGGGAACGAGATTCTGCAGATTCGCGAGACGCCAACGTGTTGTATCCTGCCGCTCTTGCGCGTTCGGGCTGGCGCATGTGGCTGCGTGAGAGGCTGTGGCCTCCCCGCCTTACGCTCTCCGAGCAATCACGTGATGAGTGAGTGAGTGAGAACAACTTTTTTATGGTCCAGTGCAGGTTGCTACGAGTCACCCGGCTACTCCCACGTGGGGACCGGCAGGTCTAGCCTGACGGCCCTGTCGCAGGCACACTGGACGACCAGGATTTGGTCCTGAAGTTCTGAGCTGTGCAGAAGCGCATCCCACTCGAGTTTGCTATATGTCGGCCCAAGCGACCCGCACTCCCAGAGAATGTGTGCTAACATAGCGGTCTGCCCGCAAGCGGCGCAGGCGGCATCGGGGAATTCGTGAGGATAAATTGCATTTAGGTATGATAACGACGGGTACGAATGGGTTTGAAGTAAGCGCAACGAGACGGCCTGTGCTCTATTGAGTTTTGAATGTGGCTTGGGAATGCCCGCCTCGTCATGTAGTAATACTTGGTAATCTCGTTGTGTGTAGTAGGTGTGTCTTGATGTCCCACGTCGTCGGCACTGGAGCCGTCACCCAGGTCGAGAGCAGCGCGGTCAGTGAACGCACGCGCTGCTGTGTGAGCCGACTCGGTCGGGTTCAGTGCAACGCCATTTACGGAGCCGAGATGCGCGGGCAACCAATGTATGGTGTGAGGGACAATCGTATCGCTGGTGGAGCTGTTCAAGATCCTGGCTGCCTTGTTGATATGCGGCCCTTCTGAAAGGATCTGACTGTGGATTCGGAGTCGCTGTACACCTCTTCGCACCGACCATTTAGGAGAGCGAGTGCGATGGCCACTTGTTCGGCCACCTGGGGATTCGTTGCGCGTACGGTGGCGCAGTTCGTAGTCGAGCCAGTCTGGTCCACGACCACCGCTGTGAACGTTTTGCCGTCTCGATATGCTGCAGCGTCAACGAAACTTGCATTTACACCACCTTTTCCCAGTTGCTTCAGTAGAGCCGTCGCCCTTGCCCGACGACATCCCTCATTTTGTACAGGGTGAGTGTTGCGGGGTATTGGGGCAAAAATGACGTTTTCCGGTATATGTTTTGATATACGCACGTTATTTGTTTCCAGCTCCATTGGGTTAAAACCTAGCTCACCAAGTATGCACCGATCAGCCTTCGTAGTGGACAAGCGAGCCAGCTGCGAGCGTTGCTGCGCTTCCGCTATCTAGGCCGCAGAGTTGTGCACACCGAGCGCGAGCAAGTTCTCGGTGTGTGTGCGTACGGGAAGCCCCAGTGCTTTCTTTGCGGTCTTTCTGATAATCACGTCAAGCTTGTCCCACTCTGACCTAAGCCAGTTGTGCATAGCAACGGTGTAGGTAAAGTGCCAGAGCACAAACGCATTGATGAGCCTTAACAAATTTTCTTCCTTATGGCCTCTATGTCTCCCGGAGACTCTTTTGACGACGAGTCGAAAAGCGTTGTCAGTCTTGGCGACAACCTTCCGCAGAGCAGTACCGTTACCACCCTTCGCTTCAATAAACATGCCGAGGATTCGGATGGTGTCTACCCTTGGGATTTCCTCACCGTCACTCGTGTAAATGTGTTTATCGCTTTCTTCGACGGGTTTCCATCCCTTAGGTTGGCCACCTCGTTCTTTTCTATAGAGCAGGAGCTCCCACTTGGCGGATGAGCGTCTGAGTCCTGTTTGGCGCAAGTACGATTTCACCTCGGCGACTGCTTCTTGAAGGGCATCTTGCACCCGGCCTTCGCTGCCACCAACGCACCAGATTGTGATATCGTCGGCGTAGATGGTATGCTTGATGCTGTGCGCGTTAGCCAGTCTTTTCGACAGTCCGATCATGCAGAGATTGAACAGCATCAGAGAAATCACACACCCCTGGGGCGTGCCTCGATGTCCAAGTGGTACGTCGTCAGAGAAGAAGTTCCCGATGCGCAGCCTCGCTTTTCTTCCAGACAAGAAGGACTTGATGTGGTTGTACAGCCTGGTCCCAAGCTCGAGTTTCGCCACAGTCTCCAAGATGAATTCATGCTTGATGTTGTCAAAGGCCTTTTCTAGGTCTAGGCCAAAAAGAGACTTTCTATCTCTAGAGTATCCATCAAGGACTTGGTGCTTAATGAGCAGCATTGCATCCTGCTTTGAAAGGCCGGTACGAAGCCCAATCATATTGTGCGTATAAATCTCATCTCCCTCCAGGTAGTCGTTAAGTCTTTTGAGAATTGCGTGCTCTGCCACTTTGCCCACGCACGACGTGAGGGAAATGGCGCGAAGATTCTCAACGCTAGGTGACTTTCCTGGCTTGGGAATCAGTACGGTGTCAGCTAGCTTCCTTTCCTCAGGAACCCTTCCCGTTTTCCATGCTTCAGTGATGAAACCAGTTAGACGTTCTATAGATGCGTCGTCGAGGTTTCTGAGGGCTCTGTTCGTGAGCCCGTCTGGCCCTGATGCCGACTTGCGATTGAGCATTTGAATCACTCTCCTGATTTCAGCCTCTGAAAGTCTTCGTCTAGTTCAGGTAGAGAAGGACCGCCATACTCTGGGAACACGCCGTCTTCGTCCTCTCGTTCAACCGGCAGGTACTTGGAAACTAATCGGGTAACGAGTTCGTCAATCACCTGTTCTTTGGTGGCTTCGTGAAAGGCACAGGCTAAATTGTGTCTTTGGTTGGCTCAAGTGCTGTGCTCGTCCAGGAGGTCCTTCAGAAGGTGCCAGGACTTGCCATTTCTGATTTGACCGTCGCCAAACTCGCACAACTCGTCTCACTGCTGTTTGCACAGTGTGTCGCAATGTTGTTCGATTTCTTTGTTCAACTTTGACCTTCTTTGCCGCAGCCTGCGGTTGTGCCTCTGCTTCTTCAATTGAGAAAATAGAGCTGTCTTGGCTTCTAGCAGGTGGGCAAGCCTACTGTCCATCTGCTCCACATTTAAATCTGTCTTAATCTTCTTGGTGGCAGCGGTGGTATCTCTGCGGATGCCCTCGCACCATTCCTCGAAATTCTCAGGAGCACTGGCCTTTGTACCGCGAATGCTGCGAAAAAGATCCAGTCCACCAACGTGAACTCTCGGACTCTGCTACAGTCCACTATAATAGAAGTTTGCAGAACGTAGTCGTCACTGCCAAAATGCATGACGGTGTTGGCCCATGTAGTCTTTTCGACATTCTTGATGAAAGCGAGGTCTGGCGTCTTGTCACTGCTCGCAGAGTTGCCTATCCGCGTAAGAAAAGCCTTATCAGTGATTAAGGTAAGGTCTAGTTCGGTGGCGTCCTGCCAGAGGTCACGACCTTTTCTCGTCTCATACAAGTATCCCCATAAGCCATGTGGCGAATTGAAGTCACCGACTATGACAAGGGGCCGAGGACCGGCTAATTCTACTGCCCTTTCGAGCAACGTCTTGAAATACTGGCGCCTGTGCCTGAGGTTACTGTAGACATTCAAAACAAAAACACTGTTTTTCCGCTGATTGCGACTTGGTGTGTGAAGTAGGATCTCTACCATTACATATTCTATATTGCATCTGGCCATCTGCAAGTTGTGGGCGACGTGCATCAGCTTTTTACCTATAAGTGTGCAGACACCTCGTCTTCCTGACTGGCCAGGGACTGCCCGGTAACCAGAAAGGGACGCTGCAAAGGTTAAGGTCTTTTGATGTGCTATAATTTGAGGTTTCTTTGTTATTGTTCTAAAGTACTGCTGCAGGAGTGCTCTTTTACCAGCGTCGTACCCCCTGCAGTTCCATTGCCAAATACAGAGAGTGTCTTTATCGTTATCTATTATGGATTCTACTTTGATCTCCACCCTGGGGGGTCAGTGTGGTTCGAAAAATCGGTTCATCTTTATAATTAGCTCCTCGGCTCTCGACTTGTATAAAAATGGCAATTTCCACGTTGCCAGGCGACGCACCCTGTGGCGCAGATTTAGGCAGTTTGGCGTGAACTTCTAGTGCAATGGTGCGCTCGTTCATTGCCCTAAGCCCCTCTACTGGGTCACTGAGTGCAGCCTGCATCTGCCTAACACTCTCCGTGAGGCTAGCTACACTCCCTGCCACCATCTAAATGTTCTCTGTAATTCTAACCAGCGTTTGCTTAATGTCCTCGACATAAGATTCCGTGTTCTTAACCTTGCTTACTACCGCTCTGCGTTTGGTTGCCATGGGCCCATCACCAATAGGAGCCGGAACCGGCGTATCGGTGGTTGCGCCTTCAGTTTTTCTGTGCATCGTGCTCAGGATTCTTTTAAACTCCGCCAGTTCATTTGCCATTTTAGTAAGCGTATCCTTAAGCTCGGCGTTTTCCTTTTTCAATCGTAATATCTCCGCGTCTCTAGCATGCTCTGGGGATGGGTCGCATTGCATTGGTTGCTCGCCATCATTACTACGAACTCTGTCGACCCAGGTTAGGTTTGACTTGCCCCTGTTCTAGTCCTCGGTGGCGTGGACTGCCCGGGATAGCTGGAGTCCCCGTGCCTTCCCGCAGTCTGTCCTGGGTGAGGGGTCCGGTCTGGTACTCGGTGCGTCAGTCTTTCCCTGGCCAGGTCTGAGACCAGATCCGGAACGGGCACCGGAGCTGGGACGTGGTCTGGTGCCACTCCTGGTTTGAGACAGTGTACTGGACATGGAGTGGGCTCTAGATCTTGAACGGCATCCGAGAAGCAATCTGGACGTAGAACGACTCCTTCAGCTGCCTCTGGTTCTGGATCTCCCTCGAGATTTGAATCGGCCTCCAGGAGTTGATGGTCCAGGCTGGCCCTGCTGATGACAGTCGTTGAGCTCGAGGAAGCCATCGACATTGACGGATGGAGACCTCTCTCGAAGGGCGCGGGCCCTAAGGCCTCGCCTGCGCCTGACAACATAGGGTATCCGATATCGGTGCTGGCATTCCCTGGATGCAATGAGGTGCTTTGCGCCACACAAACTGCATATTGGTTCACAAACATGATCCTCTTCTTGCTGAATAGCTTGTCTGCAAGCCTTGCAGACTGAAGCGTCGGGCGTCGGGCAGACGTCAGAGCGGTGTACTAGTCGGCCGCAGGCATAGCAAACATCGACTTGCTTCCTGTATAAAGTGCACTTGATGAGGGTGCCGCCATAGGAAACACAATTGGGAACCTTGTACACGTCGAACAGCACTATTATCACGCCAGTATTCTTGATTTTTTTTTGCTCCGAGAGAGATATAGACTTTATTAATTTCCGGCAGATTGCTGGCATGGACTCCCACCTAGGGGCCAACGAAAAGACCGTCTCGCCCAGCAGCTTCCTTGGCCTGCTGGATCGTCCTAAGTTGTTTGTCCAGGCCCGAACTGAGCAGCGCAGTCCGCCAACGCGCCCGATGGTCTTCATTGGAGGCCGCGACCCCAGAATTTCTGACTAATGCTGGACATTCCCATGGGATATGGTCAAGAGTGGCTCTGGTGGTACAGCACTGGCATAGATTAGAACTATACACGTCGGAATATATGTGGTTCATGATGACAGGGTTCGTGTATGTGCGTGTTTGTAGCTGCCGCCACTGAACGTCCTGGGACCGATTTAGCTTGGAGTGAGGCGGAGGGTACTCCCGTCTTTGCAGTCGATAGTGTTGAATTATGTCATTAAATTTAGTGACCGATCGTCCCATTCCCACACCGGCGCAGAAAGGTCCGTTTGGGTGGCCGCTTTGTCTGACGTGGCTCGGAACGTAAGACCTCGAGCCACGTTGCGCGCCACTTCAATCGGACTGGCCTCCGCGTTACCTAGTGGTGTGTGGGCAGGGAACCACAAGCTGTGTACGTATTTGTCCGCCTCGTGAATTTTGCCTTCGAGTCCCTACCTGGAACTTGGGCCGGGTGATTCCTGATGACAAGCTGAATACGTGGGTACCAAAGTCTTGTGGGCTTCTAGGTGACTTCCACTGCAAAACATTCGTTGAAACCGGAGCCGACACGGCGCGCGTGCACTCACTCCGACCAGAGCAGCGTCTCTCCTTTTTGCTCCGAGGGCCAGTGGATTTCTCGCGTTGACAATCTTCCGGTCAATGGCTCCTGGATCATCACCAAGAGGGATCCCATAGATGACTCCCTTGCACAAGCAAGCGGAGCAGCAACATATGCACTGCTTTGTGGCGCTGTCCGGCCACCGTAAAAGCTACAACTTTAACGTAGCGCTTAACATTCTCTTGGCTCGAAGTACTGACGACCATAATATTTTGCAGGTGATTAGGGCACATTGTGTCCGTGTTTCTCTCTTCCGGACCGAGCCCCGCCGCACTCCATATGGCCTCTGCCACGACAGACGCGCCGGACTTGCTAATACACAGACCACCTCTCGGCCTCACGACGACCTTAGTTTCTTCACATGGCAGCGGTGGCATCTTGCTTCCTCTTATATGGTTTTTCTTTACATCTCTGAAGCTGTGACGGCCGAGCGTAGGTTCTTGAGCATTCGTCGTAGACACCGGCGTTCCGGCGCCAGCAGCTCTAATGGCTTTCCTCACTTCCGATCGTCTTTTAGTCACCGTAATCCACCCGCTATCCTTGTTATCCTCTTCAGCGTCCCCCGGGGTCTTCGATGATTCATCTTCCATCTTTTAATGTGGCGAGAACTAGTCCTTTTATGTTTGAGACGCGGTGCCTGTGCATCACGCAAACAATGGCGGCCTGGACGAACGGCGGCGTCTGTAGCTGCACTCTCAGCGTTGTCGTCACGAAAGTCACCTATTATTGTACAAATAGTTCACTTACTGGTGTGATTCTTGTGTCCTCAGCGTCCCGGTGATCTTACAAGTCTGTTGCGACCCAATTTCGGGTGAATGCGGCCTCATAACACCAAGAAGCGAAGAAATCACTGGAGCCTATCGCAATGCGTCCGACCTGCACGGCAACATCCCGGCCTCCTCACATGATGGTGTCGAGGAACTAGATTCCGCAGGAGCACGATGAATGCACGTGCTCCCGCGTCACATGGCGACGAATCCGCGTGGCATGTTCTAACAAAAGTTGGGAACTAGTAACTGCAGCAAAAACTGCAGGAAAGTCATAAGGGTTCCACTTGCAAGAACACGCTAGGATCAGGCAAGGTGCGTAGGATTAACGTAACTTTAAGTCAACCTATGCTGTGCTTAGCATCCTGCTTACTGTTTTAATTGGCAGATAGTTGATATATTTATTTCGCTTCAACGTCTAGTACACACAGGGAAATTGGGCGAGTGCTGATATGGGCAAGTAGCGTTCAATGCTAACTCAATGTTTCTTTGTTTCGGTTTCGAGTTAATAATCGCCACATCCTACGTACAGTGGAGATCGATGATATGCGAAGCACGAATGCGAAATGTTGATATTTCACTTTAAGATGAAACAACGTTACGAGGTGGAGGTAAATGATGTCATAAATGACTTCGATATCATGATGATCACGTTTGCTGTCTCGTTTACCTTCGTCATCTATACATGTCACGTGATATTAAATTTAGTATATGTGGAGCTAGCGACATGGCCAGGAGCACGCTACGAGCGCGTTACGTTGTCAAGTTTTTACATGACACGCGTGTCAAGATTATCATGTTTGCACCAGTCATACATTTCTTCATCCATTGTCGTCACGTAACACCATGTTTGGTATATGCGGAGCTAGCAAAATGGCCGCGAGCGCATTATGAAGAAACCAAAATACTCCAATTTAGTCTATAGCCAAGTTAACTCGGAAAACAGACAGTGCGGTGCACCTCATACGCAGAGTGGCCAACAAAAGAAATGGGATCAAGGAAGACAACCTCATCAGGTTGATGCATGCGTTTGTTCTAAGTCACTTCACATACGAGGCAGCAATGCACAACTGGTCAAGAGCAGAGTCCGAGACACTGAATGTGTTCCTCAGGAAAGTTATCAAGAAAGTCCTGGGCCTACCCATACATACCAGCACCGAGCGTCTGCTTGAGCTTGGCATACACAACACGCTCGAAGAAATAGCAGAAGCCCAGGAGAGAGCACAGTTTGCAAGGTTATCTACTACAAGGTCGGGGAGAATGATACTGCAGGAGCTGGGCCAAAACCCAATAGCAATCAGACGCAATTACAATGATATCCCTGACAACATGAGGGAGACTATCACGGTATCTCCTATACAGAGAAACATGCATCCAGAACACAACGTCGGAAGAAGAGTAGCGAGGGCCAGGACTATACTTCGTCAAGTCTCAAACGAGGAACGAGGGGTCGTATTTGTTGACGCGGCTTCCTACGCCAATGGGAAAGCGTTTGTGGCAGTGGTAGTCGATGGGGCTGGCCATGTCGTCAACTCAGCGACGGTCAGGACGAAAGACCCAATCATTGCGGAACAAGTGGCCATCGCCTTAGCACTCAAGATGGATAACATTGAAGTGGTCTACAGTGATTCAATGGCAGCACTACGGGCGTTCGCCAAGGGGACGGTCTGTGAACAAACGCTAAAAATACTGCAAGGCAAGAACATAACACATCATCTTCTGAGTTGGTTCCCAGCTCACCTTGGACAAATCAACGATTCCCCTCCCAATCTCAACGAAGCAGCACACGAGGCGGCGCGAGAACTCTCCAACCGCGCCTCCCCGGGGATGCGTTCTACTGGTGAAGGGGATAACCGGGAAATTCTTACAACATATAACGAGCTCACTAAACATTTCTACCTGTCTAGAAGGATTTTTCCTCCACCTCACAAAAATCTAACCCGGCCCCAAGCACTTACACTAAGGCTTTTGCAAACGCGGATGTACCCTACTTTGAAAATGTTACACATCATGTACCCTGACCTATATCCAAGTAATCTTTGTCCACATTGTGAGGAAATAGCTTCATTAGAACACATGCTCTGGCAGTGCACCAAATTCGCTCATTTATCGCACATCACCTCTGCCAGATGGGAGGCGGCAATCCGCAGCTCATCTTTGGCAGATCAGCTCTGGGCTGTCCACAAAGCCCGCGAGGCGGCTGAGGAGCTTGGCATCTCAGTCCCCACGTGGGAGCGGCCCGCAACACAGTGATCTGTGTTTTGGAGGACCAAATAAAAGTTTATCCAATCCAATCCAATTTAGTGTTGACACACGCGCATGATAGGCACAGCAACGCTACGTTAGTGAAACGCGAGCACACTACAGTCTGACGCCAGGCGGGACCAGCGTCTGTCGGCGCTGCCTGACGGCAACCAGCGCAATATGCGACATGCTGCATTTCGCACCGATGCGTTACCCGGACGACAATGAGTGTCCCCCTTTTTGTGCCGGTGAGACGCAGGAGGCGCTAAAACGCGCATCTGTCGAAGCAACGCAGCGCGGCGCACGCCTGCGAGTATGGGGCAGGACCCGCGCCTGGCAAAGCAACGCCGGCGTGACGCGATGAATTGAACGCCGGCGAGCACGCGCACCGCGTCACGTCGAAATGTATTGGCGCCCTGACTGCGGCATGTAGTCATGTTCTCACATGACAAGCATCTCATGGTTATCATGTGTGCACCAGTCAAACCTACGTTATCGATTTGCGCCACGTAATACCAAATTTAGCATAGGTGAAGCTAGCGCAACGGCAGCCAGCGCATCATGAGTGTGACATGTAGCCATGTTGTTACAATAAACGCATATCGTGATTATCGTGTTTGGCGTGTCATTTACCTAGTCGTCCATTTGCATCGCGGAATACCAAGTTTGGCAGTGAAGTTATAGCGAAACGGCCACAAGCTCATCACGAGCGTAGCATGTAGTCATGTTGATGCATGACACGCATCTCATATTTATTATGTTCGCCCCAGTATCATATCTTAATCATCCGCTAACGTCCCGTACTAATACGTTTGGTGTAAATGAAGCTAGCGAAACGGCCACGAGCGCACCTTGAATGTTCTATGTGTTCATGTTGTAAAATGACATGCATCTCATGATTATCATGTTTGCACTAGTCATATATCTTCGTCATTCATTCACGTACCGTAATACCATTTTAAATGCGAAGCATTTCGTGGCGAGCTTCAGCAACTTTGGGCGCATCTATCTATCTATCTATCTATCTATCTATCTATCTATCTATCTATCTATCTATCTATCTATCTATCTATCTATTTAATATAGCCGCCTACGACTTTTAGCACTTCTGGCCATTTGAATTATGGCATCGATACGAAACTTGGTATGGGATAATATGACTGTATGAAGAACACATTTGACTAGTCATAAAATGAAAATCATGATATGTATGTCGTGATTGTCATGAGTTACGTTTCATGGTCCTGCAGCTCCTGAAGTGGTTTTGTTCACAAGGCATGTTGCAAAACTGGTATGGCATGGTATGATTGCATGGCGTACACAAGCGCCAGACCCTAACATGAAAATCATGACGTGCCTCTCATGTAACAACATTACTACATGCCACGTTCACGTTCCGCTCGCGGGCCTTTTGCTAGCGTCACATATACTAAATTTGGTATTACGGTACGTGTATAGATGACCAAGCTACGCGACTGGTGCAAACATGATAATCATGAGATGCGTGCCAAGTAGCAACATGACTACATGCCACGCTCATTATGCGCTGGCGGCTGCTTTGCTAGCTTCACTTATACAACATTTGGTATTATGGGACATCAATGGATGACGAAGGTATGATATTGGTGCAAACATAATAAACATGAGATGCGTGTCATGTAATAACATGACTACATGCTACGCTCATTATGCGCTCACGGTCATTTCGCTAGCTTCACATGTACAAAACTCGGTATTACGTGACGCGAACGGATACCATAGGTACATGACACATCCGAACATGATAATCAAGACATGCGTGTCATGTAATAACATGACTAAATGGGACACAGATGATGCGCTCGTGGCGGTTTCTTTTAGCTTCACATGCGCCAAATTTGGTGTTACCTGACGCCAATGGATGAAGAAGGTATGTGACTGGCGCAAATATGATAATCATGAAATCCATGCCTTCTGAGAACGAGAATACATGCCACAGTCAAGGTGCCAATACATTTCGACGTGTAAGGTGCACGTGCTCGCCGGTGTTCATTTCGTCGTGTCACGACGGCGTTGCCACGCCAGGAGCCCGTCCTGTCATATACAAGCAGGCGCACGCCGCGCTGCATTACTTTGACGAATGAGCGTTTCAGGGCGTCCGGCGTCCCTTTGTCACGAAAAGAGGGAGACGCAGTGTTGTCTGAGTAATGCATCGCCACGAAATGCACCATGTCGCATTTAGCTCTGTTCCGTCGGGCTGCGCCGACGGACGCTGGTCGTGCCTGGCGTCAGACTACGTAGTGCTCGCGTTTGGTTAACGTACCGTCGCTGTGCCCAGCGTGTACGGGCGTCAACGCTACATTGGAGCATATTTGGCCCTTCATGGTGTGCTCGTGGTCATTGTCCTAGCTCCACATTTATCCACTTCTGTGTTACGTGACGTCAATAGATGACGAAATATATGACTGGTGCAAAAATGATATTGCTGACACGCGTGTCATGTAAAAACATAACAACGTACCATGCTCATAGCGTGCTTGCAGCCGTTTCACTAGCCACACATATACTACAATTGGTATCACGTGACATGAATAGATGGCGAAAGTAAACGACACATCCAAACATAATAATCATGACATAGGAGACATGTACAGCATTATTTACCTCAACCTCGTAACGTTGTACTGAATTTAAAGTGACAAACAGTTGTCATTCGTGCTTCGCATATCATTGATTCGCACTGAAAGTGGGCTCTGCCAATTTTTTTTATTTGAGGACTGTATATCCTTAAAGAGCGTGTACCATTTTAGCTCACTTCAATATCGTCTTCACGTTGTTTATCTCTTTCACCATCGAAGCCACTGTAATTTTTTGTATTACTCATGAAGCATCAGATGTTTCAGCGCGGTTTTCAACTGTCTAGTCAGATGGGCGATTCCGTCTTACTCGGTCGAAATTTTATCGGGCAACACAGGCTTGAATGCGCCTTTTCGTCTGGTCGTCATGGTTAGCGCGAATCACATGCTTGAATCTTTGCTTTAATCACAAGCTTTAATCGAGTCGACTCGAGTTTTGGGACTATAATTGTAACTTAACCAATTATACGCCCTAAGTCTCTTCAGCTTAAGGACAATTTACCTAAGCCGCTGTCCTCTTCTGGAACGTAGTGCCTGCCGAGACATCAGGAATGAAGATGTCAGCCAAACGCCACGTTTTCAAGCCGTATGTCCAGAATAATGTCTATAACGGTTCAAGTGCTATGCCATTGCTCGGGTGAATGATCTTTGGTAATTGAGTCAACACTAGTGTCAGCTCTTCGTTTGGACAAATCGACTCGAAGGGATTCATTAGAAGGAGCCGAAAAAACAATTTGCTACACATATTTAGTGTGAAAAGTTGGTCTGGTTTTATTGGCTGGAAGGCATGGTTTTACGTAAAAATCATGCAACCGCTGCGCAAGCTTCGTACCACAGACGCAGGCATGGACAGGGGAAATTTACCGCGAACATTGGGCCACTTGAGTGTGTCATAAGCCGCCTTGCAGAGTTAGTATGCTGATTCACATAATGCCGAATACATCACTGCTTATTCATCGATATGGCAATGCAGTGAACTAGGTACGATTTCTTCAATGTTTAAAACGTGAAACAATATATTAGCTATTGCGTGGTGTGTTTTTTTGTGGGGTCGTTGACCTGTTCTAATAACTAATATTGCAATCGCCCTGTTACTGTCACCTATTAAGTGGATTGCTTGCATAATTTTTTGTACGCTGCGCATGACCACATTTGCAGTTTTTCCGAGTTTAGCTTACGTGCGTCCCAAAACCTTCGGTTTCCTTTAATTTTCACGTTTCAGGCACGGAGAAAAGCTTCATGAGTTCGGTCGAAGCCAGCCAGAGTAGCACAAGCATTGATGCCTCGCAGAGCAGCTTCATGCAGAGCGACGTCAGCATTGCACCGTGAGTAATGATAAACTGTGGGCGTCGATTTAGCATAAATTTCTTCTCATAACTACATAATAATTTTGAGCTCGCCTTATAACGGCGGTTTAGCGGTTAAGGTACTCGGCTCCTGACCCGCAGGTCACAGGATCAAATGCCGGCTGCGGCGGCTGCATTTTCGATGAAGGCAGAAATGCTGTAGGCCTGTGGGCTCATATTTAGGCGCAAGTTAAAGAACCCCAGGTGGTCATTACCGAATCTCTTCACTACGGCGTCTCTCATAGTCATATGGTGGTTTTCAGACATTAACTCCTGCATATCGATCAGTCAATCATTGATTCTATCTCCCTCTCTGTCATAACCTCCAAACAAATGTATCAACAACTGCAGATATTGATATTTAGAGTATGTTTGCTTGGGTGGGGTGATTCTGTGTAATATGACACCACACTGAAGATAACGCGAATGAGTGTGAAGGGATCTTTTAACCAGTGTAGTTAGCTTATGTTTCAGTAAGCGTAAGTTTTTTCGATGTAGCGTTTATTCTGCTCAAGAGAATTCAGAGATCGACTTATAGGAACAACGTTAGACATGATCGATGCTAGTTGATGTAGGGGGCTTGTTCAGGTTCTAGGCTAGTTTTTAGATGCCGCGCAGTCAGCTAGTATTGTCTAAGTTCTTAATGGTGTATCCACCGTGTCCTCGTTATTAATCTGCCCATTACAAGTTACCTCGGTTTTTGTGATGATCATATTCAGTCTAACAAAGCCCGCATATCTAATATTACAAGTATTAATTTACAGAAACCTCAAAGATGTTCCATTGGCAAAAAGGCTGCGCCCGTAATATACCGTTATTCACAAAATGTTACACAAACCCCTAGACTACTTTTAAAGTACCAAGTATATTTTTATTTGAAAGAAATTGAACACCTATAGACAAAATGCGTAATCTTCGACTATCTTTGACACAATGTTTCAGTTACTTGGACTTGACTGATTGATAGATTTATTAAGTTTGTTGAGCTACTTCAGATCCAGAATAAAATAATACCAAGCCGGCTGATTAACCTTTTGCAGGAGATGTTTTGTGAGCTCGGCCCCAGCAAAGAATATTAGAAATATATTGCTTACATTATGAATTCCACTCTTGCAGGGGTACCGACCCGTCGAAAGACGATGAGGACACGTATCCAGACGAAGTTGTTCCCATCATCTGCTGCTGCATTCTAGCCCTATTCATTCTCATGATAATACTTCTCATCCTTGTCTCCAACATCTATGTCAGTGAGTACCGGTACTTTTATGTGCATTGCAGCCACCCCATACAGCATCTCATAAGCATATTACTGCATACTTATAGTATACTTAGTACTGCAAGAGTAGCATAGGTGAACGACTTTGGAAACATATCAAACGAGAGAACGTTGTTTTGTTGTTGCACGTCACCAGATTTTGCCGGCTTCTGTGATTAACAGCATCCTAATTGGTATGGCGTAATTTACATTGGTGCCACTTTTAAGTTTAGTGTTTCTTTTCCAACCAAACTACTTTGACTGTTCCTGTCTAGCTATCTATCTGCCGACTTTTGAGTTTTTTAGTGTTGTCTCAGAAATTTCGTATATCCTAAGATTAGCAAGGGTGGCCACAAGCCTAACGAACGTGGTTCAATCATCATCAATAAAACGAAACATGCCGGTGGTGTTCCCAATAAAACTTTTTCACCAGTCGCATGTGGCACATGCCCATATGTCATGGCCCATAGTGCTCGGCTATGCCCCACGGGGGATTCATAGCCTAGAAGCTACGAATCACCATATATACATTGAAACAACCATAACAAGCTTTGGAAACTTTATCAGAGACTCTGCATTTTTTCGTCTCATAATAATATTGACCTACTCAAGTTTAGGATGTGATCCCGAGAACACTCGGACGTGGGCGGATAGATAGATAGATAGATAGATAGATAGATAGATAGATAGATAGATAGATACATAGATTGATTGATTGATCGATTGATAGACAGATACGCTCAAAGCCGCCGAAGTTTGCTTAGAAACGCTTCGCATTTAAAAACTAACCTTGCAACCAGCCGTTAGCAGTTTTGTGCCCTCAAAGCTCCCTGGCAAATCACAATCCTTCCAGATGAGGCTGCCAAGCATACTTCCAGGTCAATTCCAGGTCCGCTGGATGATAACAGTCCCAGCAGTGACAGAGACTTGGACATTTCGGGAGCACGTGCCCTTCCTGTTTTTGTACAGGTGTTCCAAATCACAAGGAAGCTTGATGTGCCAGTGCGTGCAACCTATGCATCACAGAACCTTAACTAGCTATGCCATCCTTGAAGGGCCAGAAATAAACTGAAAAACCTTCATTAAAAGACCTCACTTCTAATAGTTCTTTCACTATAACGCATAGCTATCACTTCGACAAGGTGATCAAATTTGTTATATTCACTTCGAAACAAACTGAATTATCATGTAGGATTTAAATTCCCCAATATATATGACCTAGTGACGTATAGTTCAACCACCGCGGTAATCGTCTGTTGAACTAATTATTCAAACTAACATGAATTCTTCAAATGCAACCAGGCTCCTGAGAAATGAATTCACATTAATATTACCAACTACCAAACCTGGTAATTAAACAGGCCCATCTACAAAAGCTCGCTTATATCAAACAAAAGAAGTGCTGAAGGATTAGCCTCTTCTCCATAATATATGAATGTATATATTGGTAGTAGTAAATTTTTCGTACTTTAACCTAACAAAGGGAAACATTACATTTGGTGGGCTGAAAAACTTGCCTACTTTATAGTACTACGCGAATAGCAAGAAATTTAGTTCCGCAAGGTCAACTTACCGATAGCAGAGCATTTAGTAGCGGTCAGTGTTATCAGAGACCAAGTGTGCTCCGGGGCCAACAGGCAAATAACATAGCCCATTGACAACAAGCGCGATTCGTATCGCACACGCGACAAGCAGAGTAGAAAAAACAATGATAGTCTACTTGCCTGAGAATCCAGCGCTGTTTTCTGCACTGAGTCGGACTGAAGTATATATCCGATAGGCCTGTTGTCTTCTCGGCCGCCATATTGGCCTTCCCAACTGTTGCTGTCGTGTGTTCATTGTGGCTATCTTGAAGCCAGAGATATACAGCGTGGCGTGGTGACGTGTGGAGGCTTGCTCCAGATTTCATAGGTGCAGCGAGACGCAAAAGCAGCAGCCCACACTCATCCAAGCGTACACACAAGTGCCACGTCGTGATTCTGAGATCGTCGAATCGAGGCTGCCGTGGTCGAGAACTCTTAGCGCGGCACAACGCGAACTGTCTCCGGCAAATAATGGGAAATACTGAGCCAGCAGTGAAGGAGAAGAACATGTATTCTGTGGAGAAGGAGGGGTGGTCGCCTTGGCAACGCTTTTCGCGCTGCCTGCAATTCCCGGGCGGTTCATTCCTAGTGGAGCGTGTTTGGAGACTAAGTGGTTTCGCCCGGCACGCTTCCCTCCGTGGTTGCTTCTCAACGGTTTATCCGTTCATCGCGCGTGCCTCTTGGGCTTCGTTACTCTTTTTCGGGTAATTTTTCTTTCGAGTGAAGGCTCTATTGGCGTGCATAACAGTGGCCAGATGATCCGAAGAGCTGCAGTTAGCCGGTACGGGCCTACAACGTCGTCCAAAGCAAGGCACTGGTGTAAATATTGGGTGGTAGACATGCGGGGTCTAACGTTCCAAAACCACAATTATGATTATGAGAGACGCCGTAGAGGAGGACTCCGGAAATTTCGACTACCTGGAGTTTTTTGACGTGCATGGTGAAATCTTTGCTCTTCTTAGAACTGGAGAAGTAGAACTCTTGAGTTATTACCGAAGAACAGTCTAGGCATGCTACCAAAGCAACATGGTTCACAACAGAATCTGGCATCTTGCGGCTACGGTTCGACACATCATTCTGCTTCTACTATGAATATCACATAAAAAAGTGTCAAGTTAACGAGCAAGAACGCCAAGCCCCACCGCCGTAACTTCGCAGGGCAAAACAGTTATTAACGCTGTCTTTCAATTTTCTGTCACACGAGCACAGCCTGTTCACATCTCTTCGAAACGTCAACACAGCACCGCTGTTCACAATGAACAGCATTCCACTCCCGAACACTGAACTGCTCACAATAAAATAAAAGCGCACGGGCTAACCAGTGGCGAAGCAAGAATTTAACACAGCGCGTAGTTCATACGTTACAGTACGGACTAAGGTCACTGATGTAACGAGCCAAAACGCTGTAAATCCGGGATGTCAAACAGTATCCAAGTGAGAGAATAGAAAGCGAAGCGAACGAACAGTTAGCAGTGCACAAACACAAATTACAGGCTTCCCAAGAGCTATAGTTGATGTTGATACACAGGCGCCCGTCCAGATTGATGAACACACAGAGGCACAGTCTTCGCTACGCTTCACCGTACACCAATACACTGCCGCTGCTTTTCACATCGTTTAATTGCACCGAAAAAGCAGCGGTAATTACAGCACATCAATTCAAACGCTAAAGGAACTCAAGCGAGAGGCATTTGTTAAAATTCGCAGTGACCGATACGCTGTTTACAACGCCATGTTGTTCTCGCCAACAGCGCAGCTTGTAAGAGAGCTCTTAAGACGTACTTGCGCATATTTCACGAAATGACAAATCTTGCTTTTATGTGCGAGGGCGATGATATGACGAACAGGACAGGCGTGCAAGATTAAGTGTTTTGGCAACGCAGCGCTTCGGGCAACGTCATAGAGAGAGCTGATGTTGAGAGTATTTCTTCCCAACCAATCGCAAGCTGCGCCTGTCTGCCGAGCCATCGTCTGCTCGCGTTTGTCGCCTGGTTCAATCAGAGCATTGAGGGTTGTGCCTTTGCGACGGAAATAATCCCAGGTCGAGTGGTCGCTGCGTCACACAAAATACATATCAGTGGCTGGATCTACGTTTGAAAGATATCCGTGTGCCAAGTTAAACAGCTTTCGATGGTCGAGGGACGAATTCAGCCAAGGTTCGCTTAAAAATCCTGAGGGTTCGCACAATTTCGGTGTCTTTTAAATTTAGTAAGGCCATTTTATCCCGACTGCTTGTCTTATTATCACGGCCCATATCTGTTTCTGAACAATGAATCTGAAAAAGCTTGATTTGTTAGTAGTATCACGCGTAATCACACACACCCCTAATGGGCTTCGGTTTAAAGTATGCGCCAATTCCAGATCGTTCCAAAATGTACCGACAGCTGTATTTCAGAGAGCATGCTCAGTGATGAGTTAGGGCCTTTAGAAGTATACAAAAGCGCAACCACAGAAGAGGCTTTATGAACCGCTAACTGAAAAGTTTCACTCACTTTTATTTTTATTACCGCGAGGTAATATGATCCTAATAACCTCTTTGGTGGTAATTTTTGCCAAAGGGGCAAGCATAACAAGTTGTTCGTTTAATTGAATCATGTGGGATTCAGGAAAACATAACTAGTAAAGTTCACCATATAACTTGCAGTGTTCGAAATCCCTGACCATTCACGTAGCACATTGATGTTCAACCAACCACAAGTCTGCGTGCATAACTTCACGCTATTGACGCCCGAGAGGATACTTTAAATACCGTGACTCCTACCTAATGGATGATGGTGGTTGTCAATACCATCTACTGCGTACAAAGAAAACAACACACGAAACTAAAAGCACCAAAATAAATAACGATGCACCAACAGACATTAAGCAGCCCTATATGGCCGTGAATTAACTCGGAATCAGCCAGGGAACCCAGTTATCCCACCACGGCTGCAGTTCTCAGTGGCCACTTTGTTCCTAACAGTAGTCCATACCACTCTTGGGATTTCATCGCAGCTACGCTCTTTCTACGCAAAATTTTTGCTTCGTGAATCTACTTACGAGCATTTTGGTGACATAAGCAAATATGAAAACTGAACTGCGTCACCATCGCTTACATGTTCGCGGGCAGCCGGAGTGCGCTTTATTGCAGCGGCCGATGTGACAAAGATTGCCTCTTACGACGTTTTTTTTTTTGTTTCGTGAATCGACTTACGCAACAAAATTTCTCTTGCGCGAAAATTTTGTCGTAGGTAAGTTTCGTGAATACGGCCCCTGATCCTTAGAAAGGACACGTTGAAGAAAGATTCCTGTATGTCACGGCCATGATGGATGAGTTCACTTTACAAAGTGCATTCTGAAAGCAGAGTGGTAGATATTATAAGCGCGTTTGTAAAGTTTCCAAAGCATGTGGCGATGGAGCCTCGGTAGCGTGCCCGGTCTCTGCTTTCACAGGTGTGTATTGTGTGTGTGTGTGTAGTGAATACACACCAGTGAATTTTTCACAGGTGTGGAGTGGTCATACCACTCTTTTCCGAAGAGTGGCGAACAATTGCATAGTGAACGCTTCTCTACCACAGAAAATTGATAATTTTTTCTCATGTAGAGGGTACCAATCACATTTGCTTGTACTAGATGCTGCAAAAGTGTTCACAAATATCACACATCCTCATCTTCTATGGGCAATTATGGTGGAACGCATTATCATTGCGCGTTGTTCGCATTGTTTTTTATTTGATTTCAGTTGAAAACACAACCCTATGAGAATGTCAGAATGTATTGAGAAGGGAGTCGTTTCTAGGGGATTGTTCCACCTTTATTTAGAGATCATAGGGCATTTGTAGCGTCGGTATCTTAAGTAAGATAGCTTTGTGGACGATGTAGTGCAGCGTTAATTGGCCTTGATGCAGAGGTGGTAGTTTGAACCTCATTGTCGTCTTCCTGGGATACGCAAACGAAGAAGCCATGGTCAAGAAATAGACGAAGGTGACTAAAATGTACAGCCAACTCCCGCTTCATACTGCGCTGCGACGCCTGCGCCGCCTACCGGCGTACCCTTAAAGACAGAGTGAGACCTACAACTTATAAGCAATCATTTGCTGCGCCGCACCCGTAGCGGAGACGGGCGGAGAACGCATTCCTGCGTAGGAGAGGAGAATGAAGCAGAATTACGTATGTGCAGTATGCATGTGGACGCCCTAGAATCACTACTGCCTCGAGCATAAGGTGCTCTGGCATATAAAAGGTTCAAGAACGACCACTCTTCCAGCTTTGAGTATGACTGCGCTGGGCGTTGCATGCAGGCCGCCTGGTTTTAAAAATTTGTGTGTATGTATTCCGTTTTTCCACAATTAGTGCCCTCTTGATCGTGGGCTAGCCGGCAATCAGGTGTTTTTAGTATGACAATCTGATGTATTGTTGAACTGACTTTTAATTTTATGAGATATTTTGAGCTGTTTACCTATCAAACTTAGGTATATAATGAAGATATGTAACCAAAATATGATTTTGAGAGACGCCGTAGTAGAGTGCTCCGGATATATTGACACTTTGTTTTTTTTTCACGTCCCCCTTAGTATCAGAATGCGAGCGTCGAATATTTCCACCTCCATCAAAAAGGGGGCCACCATTCCAAAATTCCAGAATTCTATTCCGCCAGAATTCAATTCCGCGACCTGCCGGTCAGCTATCAAACATTGTAGCCACAATACCACATGTCGGATTTGACTCGCTCTTTCAAGTTATCGTTGTTTATTTTTGTTTGAGTATGGAAACATCACAGTCGTCATTTCTTGTAGGTGAAGGTGAGAGAGGCGCAGAAAGCTGGCTACGCAGATTCTAATTCACTAATTACTGCTGCAATCTTCAAAATGTTTTAAGGCCACAAAAGCGCGAGCACAGTGAACCCGAATACAGCGATGTTGGACAAGAAACGTCTACACTCTAAGCCGAAATTCGGCAAAGTTGGACTAACTGCAGTCGTTAAACCAACAGACGAACGGTTCGTCCAACAGGAACTAAATGCGTGACAGTGCGTGTCGTGCGCAAATGCCCGGCAATGAAGGGACCAACGGGGAAGGCAACTGCGCCGTGGTCGCCTCCTGTCGATGCTGCACTGCATTGCTCGGTGTGGTCGGCGATCATGAAAACAAGTTATATAGGCTATACGCCACTGTGAAAGCGAAGCACTATGAAACGAATACAAGATGTTATGAGAAGCAAATAGTACAACACGCAGTCAGCGCACACAGCAAGCGCCCTCACGTTTTCACCATGCCGGCATGGGTGGGCCGAAACCAAGTGAAAATTTCCGAGCACGGGCGATGCGGATAACTCGCTTCAATGTGCTGAATTAGTTCGAACTACGATGAACACTGACAAAGCTAATAAAAGTAAGCTGTTGGTCAGCGGTCATGTACCCACACAGTGACCTCAACTTCAAACCGGTGTACAGAAAAAGTAGGCTTTGTACGTCATCGGTATCAAGCTGGCTGCCGGTGTGAGTGCATTGCCGGCACAAGCGAAGAAAACGTCGCGTACAAATTCACAGAAAATGTAGCTCAGACAAACTTATGTCTTTTTCTCCATGCGACAATCGTTATCGAAAATCCAGCATGTAGGCGATCGCGGATTCGACTAATCGTGCGGCCAGCGGTCCACAGGGAGCGACTTATCAGCACGATAAAAGAACCGTGCCTGCGAACAGTCTCGTCGCTGTAAGTATACAGATATCTACATCACTCGGTAAGACACCGCGAACATGGGACACTTACCTATTATTGTTCATTTGTGACTATAAAATAACGACGACGGAAATTCCACGTGAGCCGCATGTTGCGATCGCCGGTGGTCATTTAGCCGTAGTCATCGTAAGCCTAGCGACGCTGGCGGCAAGCCGACACGGTATGGCATTGACGGGGTGCCTGTCTGCTTCGCCGGCTCTCCCGCATAAGCACCGCTGCTATGTATGTGTTTGCGGACTCGTGCGCCAGCACTGTGAACGCTGGTTCGGCCGACATGATCGAATGCCAGCTGATAATTCGTATTCTCGGGCTGGAGGTATGTTTATTTATTTATTTATTTATTTATTCAGAAATACCCTGCTTTGCCCAAAGGCGTGTAAGCGTGGGGGGAGGGGTTACAGCTTTGAAAAAAAAAACGAGTCTTCGTTATGACAGCACACTTGGTCACAAGACAATTGATTCCACTCTTGTACAGTATGAACAAAAAAAGAATTCGCATAAAGGTTCGTTCCAGTCCGGTATTCTTCAATCTTAAGATCATGATCAGACCTTCTAGACAGATAATGCAGTGGTTTAAGGTGTCTTCATTGATGCCAGTCTTCTTTTGGTATATCTGAAATAACAATTTCAAACGCTATTTTCTTCTGCGAGAAGAGAGCGCTTCCCATTCTAGCTCGTTTTTCATGTCAGTACAGCTTTCACCTCGCTTATACCGACTGAGAACGAACCTTGCCGCTCTGTTCTGTATTTTCTCAATCAGATCAATCAAGGACTTTTGGCGCAGATCCCACACACAACATGCATATTCCAAAATCGGGCGGACAAATGAAATATGCGCAGTACTTTTTAGGACAGCAGGGGAGGATCTCAGATTTCGTTGTATGAAACTTAGGGCTCTGGCAGCTTTTGCAACTACAGCATGCACATGCGCATTCCATGAACAGTCGCTCGTAAGTGTTACACCCAAGTATTTATACATTGATTGATGATCAATGCCGTCACCGTTAAAAAAGTAACGCGCTTCATCCTTTTTCTTTTTTTAGTAAAAGACACGTGCACACATTTTTTCACAATAAGTTGCATTTTCCACTTATAACACCATTGCACAATTCGGGTAAGGTCAGCCTGCAATTCAATGCGATCCTGTTCACTTTTTATTTTTCTGCACACAACTGAGTCGTCAGCGAACAAACTTATTCGAGAAGTAATGCCATTAGGAATATCATTAATGTAAACTAAAAACATCGGGTGTCACTCAAGGGCTCTAAAACGGACCCTTGAGTGACACCCGATGTTACTTCCACCGTGGAAGAAGTAGTACCATTGAGAATGACACATTGTTGATGCTGTGATAGATAACAGGCTATCCAATTCAGTACTTTATTATCAATATTTGCCCTTTTGAATTAGCCAAGAAGCAAGGGATGGCACACGGTGTCAAACACCTTTCTGAAATCTAAGAATACACAGTCTGTTTGACCGTTGTCATCAACCTCGGACACTAAATCTTGGTAGAACTCAACCAGCTGTGTTGCGCAAAACAGGCCCCTGCGAAAACCATGTTGAGCATCAACTAATAATTTATGTTGAAGTGTTTCATTATGTTTTTATAGAAAATGTGCTCTAGTATTTGGCAGAGAATAGATGTTAATGAAATAGGTCTATAATTGTTGCCCACTTTTTTGGAACCACCCTTGTCAATCGGAACCACGAAAGCAATTTTCCAGTCCTCAGGCAGAACCCCAGTAGAGAGAGATTTTTTATATATTAGGTAAAGATAAGATGCTATTGGCCAGGCACAACGCTTCAACACGCGTGGAGAAATATCATCTGGACCAGGGGCCTTGGTTTCGTCTATATTTTTTAGAAGGGATTCGATACCACTCACACAGAGTTCAACCCAACGTTACTAGATCCTGCCAGTTCTCAAACTCCCACGGCGGCTGCCGTTGATGCGTGGCCCCGTTTCATTTCCGCTCACCAGACGGCGCGGCGGCCACGGTTAGCTCGTTGCTGTGCAGCAGGAAGCCGGCGGCGCGCGTTGTAAATGGCCGTTCTTTGCCTTGAAATACTCGTTCAATGCGTCTCAAATTTAAACTACCATTAGGGACCTCTTCGAACAATCGGGTGATGCTTTATGTATTACATTGCATACATTACATTTCTAAATACGCATTATTTCAACTGTTACTATTAATGTTAACATTAATTTTGTGTTTTCGAAATAAGTATCCTGTCGTTTTTTTTTCTATGAATGAGCTAAACTTCCATTTATTTATTGCCTTGCTTTGTGTATCTACTTTAAGGTTGTCAACAAGTGCATTTTTTATGTGAATTCGTGTCATGTTTCTGCTGCTATTGTATGGGGAGGTGGGACTAGTCAAGCTGCGTTTAAGCAGCTTTTATTCCGCCATCCTTGCTACTTATGCATGTTTTGTGTTTAAGTAGCAATAAACTTCACATACATACATACATATATATATATATATATATATATATATATATATATATATATATATATATATATATATATATATATATATATATATATATATATGAGCGGAATGAAAAGCAAAGCTATAGCAGCGAAGCTGCCCGCAAACGTGCGGCCAATGTTTGCGGATATTCGTTACTGCAAACAAAAACTGAGCAAAAAAGAGGAACTTTTATTCTCAGTGCCGCGAAATGCGTTTATTGCCGAGGCCCAAGGCACACGCACACAATGCAAATGTTCAACGGCTTCACAATAGGCGAGCTTTCTTGGTGGCGATGGCAACTTTCTCGCGGGTTGGAAGGCGTCGGTTGACATCCCTGGCGTAAAAATGCATTCGTGTCACGATGAAAAAAAAAACAGGACCTCACACGTGAACGTGGGTTTGTGCTGGTCGCAACCCAGCCTCGTCAGATCGCACTCATCCAACTCGTCCAAAACCTTCCAAAACAGGTCCGCACAGAGACCTTCCTCATCAAGAGAAAATGAAATAGATTCATTTACAACTCTGATGAAGTGTAGCATCTTGATGCTGGGGTGCCTAAGGCTGCCTTCCTTGAAGCTCCGGTATGTAGTTAAGTATGCATCAGAGCCAATGACAGGAGCTTCTGAACTACCGTCCTGTAGGCACAACTGGCACTCTTTACGCTTGGTCATTTTGTGTACAACATATCCAGCTAAGTAGTACACTACACTGTCGTCTGGTGAGCCTCTGAAGTAGCTGTGCTCATCACTCATTTGGTCAGGAGTAATACGTGGAAAAGATGTCATTTCCAGTAGCCTAGCTTCAATCTCAGTGCACAAGTTAGCTCTTTTTGACCTGTGAGCTTCTACAGCGGGTCTTCAATGTGTCTTCCACAGAAACGAGCACAGCATTTGGTTCGCCCTGAACTTTTCCACGTAGCGCTGTCTTGATGGGTGTGTACAGGCTCAACAGGCGGAAAATCTGTGTAAAATTCACGACTGTAGGGTGCGACTCATCACCTCCAAATGAACGTGTGAGACCGAAATGCCGCTGAAAGAGAAATAACAATCATTAAAGGGAAAGTTCATTACGTCAATACATTCTAAATCAAAAGCTAAATAATTCGTGCAACCTCCAAGGGTCCTGGTTTAGCTTGGCAGTCAACACGTACGCTGCGTCCTTGTTGAAGAGATAACTGATGATGTCTAGCGTAGACAACAACGTTACACGTAGTGACTCCGTTGTCAGTTGAGAGGCCAAAAGCTTTGTGCCTTTCTCCAATGCATTTTTCTCAGACACATTTAAGACGTCCAGGAATTGCTTTATGATCTGAAAAAAAAAATAATTGATTGAACAATGATGCCAATGGACGGCATACGTACTGGTGATACTAGGCTCCAGAAAGATTGGTTGAGCTGCTTGCCTGTATCTCCTTAAAATTGCGCCTGAGTTAGCATGCCAAACAAAGGTTCACTACTATCTGTCGTCCCGATGTTTTCTGATTCGTTGTTGCTATCACCAACTGCTGAAAACAACTGCTCACCTTGTCCTTTTCGGCGCTTGCTTTTTGCCGGGGAGAGTCTGCGAGCAGGAGCCTTGCGTTTCCGTGTCGGTTTCGAAAGGTACTCGGGCAATTCGGAAACAGCCGAGGCACGGCGTCGTCTTTCAGTGCCCATTTGTCGCGTGGCATTGTTACCAGCTCACCACAAATGTTGTGCTCGAAGACTTTCGAAATGTCTTCATCGCTGAAGTGAAGGCCACAAACAGAACACGTGCTTGAAAGCTTTTTGTCCTGCCTGGGTACTGCTCACTGCCATAGTGCAAGGCGTTCGGCATCTCGGGGCGGCCTGAAGAAATGTCTCTTCTCACCCGAAGGTAGAACGGAATCGTCCCCGCTTTTACACCCGGGCACGAAACAGCGTGGCATGGTTCATACACTTGTCAGCACATTCCACAAACATCTGCGGGTACTCGCGCAAACGTTACCAAGCACACTTCAGCGGGCTGTTTACAACGGTCGTCCGGCCGTCCGTGTCTGTCGCGACTTGCCACAACTTGTCGGGCAAACTCCGTCGCGCGCGCCCCCAGGCGGAGCGCAACGGAACGGCGTCAGGAGAAGCTCCGCAGTTTGAGAACTGGCAGGATCTAGTAACGTTGGTTCAACCGGTGGCATTGATGGCTGAGTTCCCAGAGGTGGCTCTGCCAGCGTAGATAATTTCGCAAAATCCGTTTGAAGTAAAAATACGGAGTGAAAGAAATCATTAGGACACGATGCTTTATCAATGTCGCTGGACAAGATCTGACCATCATGGAAAATGTCGTTTACTCCGGTTGAATCATCTCCACAGTTTCTTACGTATCTCCAAAAATGCTTTGGGTTCGTTTTTATACTTTCGTTTAGTCGATTGAATTCAATCGACTAAACGGATCAATACTTAAGGATCAATACTTAAGTATTGATCCTTTGCGCTACGAACTCTAGATTTATATTCATTAGTTATCTCGACCAACTTGGTGTACTGATAACTACTATGGGCTCTTTTAAATGCCTTGTATACTCGTCGTCTTTTCCTCATTAATTTAAAAATGGCTGGTGTCACCCAAGGCTTCTTGCACTTTTTGAGTTTAACCACGTTTGTACTTGGCACATACTTTTCCGTTAGTTCTATGACTTTTGCTTTAAATAGAGACCACAGTTGTAAAACATCGGAGCTCTCGCAATGACAATCGAAAACAGGCAAATGAGCAAATAATTCCTGAGAAATAGCAGAGTAATCACCCTTATCATAAAAAGATGCCTTCCTCGATTGGCGGCGCTTGGGTCTCTTGATAAAATGTTTAATAGTTGCTACAACCGCGAGATGGTCACTGATACCGGTTATACACGTCACAGAGTCTACAATATTTGGCGAATTACAAAGAAGCAAATCTAAAATGTTATTATTCCTTGTGGCCACAGTAACGCATTGAGTAAGACCGAACGTATCAACGATGTTTTTCATGCTGATGTTTTCGCGACAACCAGTCAAGGCGATACATGTTCCATTATACCACGTCAAATCCGGTAGATTGAAATCACCGGCAAGTATAAACTGATCTGATGTTCTGTAAATTATGTCGTACAGTTGCTGCAACGTATCCGGGTCAAAATTTGGTGGTCGATAAAACGTTCCTGCGATAAATTTTATATTATCAGCAAGTGTCACCGTGCACCAGACCGATTGTACGTCATCGTGCGCGATATCAAGTTCAGATGACCGTAAGGAAGAGTGAACTAACAAAAATACTCCTCCACCTGTTCTTGCCCTATCTTTTGGGTAAACGTTAAAGTGGCTAGAAAACACCTCAATATTATTGATTGACGGTATCAGCCATGATTCTGTCCCAAACACTATTTCTGCCTTTGTCGATTCAATTAAGCCCGCGAATTCATCTATTTTATTCACAATACTTCTGCAGTTTACAACAACAGCTGTTAGGTTGCGTGAGGATGAGGTGGTCTTACAAGCAGGGTGTCACTTCTTTAGAGCAGGAACTACCTTTCCTTTTTCTTTGTCCCACTTGAAGTCCTTGCCATCAACAATTAGTTTGTCAAAACTTAGTTGAACCTTGCTACTGCTGTCTGCTTGTTCAGTTTTAGCATAGTTCTACAATTGTTTTCAGATTTCTCTTGTTTCTGGTGCGTAGTCCTGATTTACACTGTAATCAGACTCTTTGAATTTCTTAGCGTTTTTAAGGACGTCCATTTTTTCCTTGTCAGAGAAAAAATTAGCAACAATTGGCCGGTTGAACTTGTTGTTGAATCGACCGATACGGTGTGCTCTTTGTACTGACGTCAGTTCTATTGCAAGACGAGTTAGACAGATGTCCTTCTACAGTTTCTCAGACTGCTGCCACGTCTCTCCCTTGTCATCTTTAATGCCATAAAAGACCAGGTTGGCCCTTCGGCTTCTATTTTCAAGGTTGACGTATTTTGTTTGCAGTTCCTGAACTTTCTTTTCGAGCTGTTTGACCACGTTTCCACGCTGTTCTACCGTCTCGTTAAGAACTTCAATCTGTCCTTCAGTTTTGCGCAGTTTATGATTTATTTCAGAGAGCATAGCTTCATGTTTTGCTAGTTCTTCCTGGATAGTATCCAGCTTCTTTATGATGCTGTTCTGACCTGCCTGCAAACTCTTAAGCAACTCTAGCTCAGTTTCACTGCGGGGGCCAGGATTCATCTCTACATCACCGGAAAGCAACAGTGATAGAATCAAATACAGTACACGGTTAGCAAACAAACGGAATCTTCAATGGCGAGCTCGTTCTTTCACTCGTTTGCTACAACTATAAGCAGAGCATGTCGTCGTAGGAGGAGCCGACAGTGTAAAAAGTAATCTGCGTACATGAAAAGAGCAGTGTTCACTAACCTGCAATACCAACATAGGCATTAACTGCATGTCGGCCAGCGTGCCGGCTCCAAATCCCACAAAGGCATATAGTCGTGCGCTTAAATAAAGTTGGACATGGTCACGTGGCACTTGATGCACTTGATACTGGTGAGTCTCTGCCATATCACTTCCAATGCAGACGGTATCGCTGGCGGTCCTGTCGTGGAAGATGGTTGGCGATTCATTGGGGCAGTCCCTTGCAGCCAAGTGGCACGATGTCGTTTCCGCAAGCACCTTTGGAAATAAAGGGATCACCGCCCATTGACCGGACGCGTCGAAATCCAATGCAGCTCGGAGAGTGACAAGAACCTGCAACACCAATATAGGCATTAACTGCATGTCGGCCAGCGTGCCGGCACCGAATCCCAAAATTGAATCTCCAAAATTGAAGATTAGAGGGATCCATATAAAAAATCGGTGCGCATCGGTGCTACGAAATAGCCCATGTAAATTTTTGCGTTACGGTGTCAATAATTATTGTTTTTTTAAGCCGAGTAAAAGTCACCCACTGGCACTAGATGGGAGGTCAAAATACTGTGCTATAGATACCCGATAGTCTGTTCTCTGTAGTAAAGCGCGGGCAGTGAGTGTTTTCGGTATTTTGTATACTTTGAAATAGTAGTGTGTCTGTAAAACTGTGTGTTGCATGAATAACATACTATGTTCCTCAGTGCTGATTAAATTACAAAAACACAAAATATACTCTACAAACGCAGTGTCGTCATTTGATTGCCATTAGTCCAGCCGGTTCAACTGTTAGTCCCACTAAATCATTCTACTGGGACCAACATTTAAACCAAGCGAAGTAAGTGCCTAGGGTAACAGTTGAACTCTTGTAGTTACTCCCGCAGTTACTCCAAAATTGGTTTAAAATCTGTGGCAGCACATTTAGTCGCCTAGAGGACTAATGGCATACCCCAATTTAGTCCTTTTCGGCTTAGAGTGTACGGGTTATCGCATTCCGTCAGAAATGTGGCATCACATCATGAACTCCACATTTTCATTGCGAAAAACAGAGGGCTCTATTTGTTCAACACTACAGAGGGCTACGTGCAGTAAGCAAAACCACAAAATAACTATGCACAGCATTGGATATAGTATTTGTTTATTTTCTTGCACTAACGGTGCTATTTATTGCATTCCTTTTTTTATGCGGATGTGAATGAACCACAAGACGAGCCATTGTATGCACATTGGGGTCACAGAGCATTTAACTTCTTTTGAATGTTCGCCATACTCGCATCTTGCGATGCACTGACGGCAGTGCGGTGGTCAACTGCTTTTCAATGACACAACAACGTTTTAATGGAACCGTAATAAATGTCCCACATTCAGAAGAACGACCTAGTTTATGTGTGACGCCCCCTTCCCTGAGCTTACACTCTTAGTTGTTAGCGGGTGTCTTCCCTCTGTTCTAAGGGCAAAGTTTCATTTGGCAAAGTGCCACCTGTATGACTCTCCAGTGCAGGGTAGCAAACCATACATAAATCTGCAGGAACTGTCGGTCTTGCCTTGCATCTTTTTGTCTCTCTAACAGCTAAGCAGGCGCCTGTGCTATCAATGCCGAAAAGTCTCGAATATCAGCGATGCAAGTGTATCAGCAATACACTTGCATTGAGTATGTTGCATGTTGCATGTTTCAACGGCATGTTTCAATGGCATGTTTCAACGGCATGTTTCAACGGCATGTTTCAATGGCATTGCATGTTGCATGTTCTTTCCTGTCATCATTTTTGTTCTAAAGGCAAAAAACGACGAGTGGCATGATGCTTGTGAGAGGAGTATTTTTTTACGAGTTGCTCTTTTTTGTGTGCCCTTGTGGTGCTTTGATCTTTGCGAAATTGACGTAAATTCTGATAATAAAGTTAAGTTTGAAATTAGCGCATGTTTTGTATACATTTTCCAGCCTTGTGTTGTGCCTTCATATTTTTTTGATAACCGTTGAAAAGCACTTCTTTACAAGCTAACCCTGTTCTCGTAATCATATACTATAAACAAAAGGAAATACATATGGGCCATGACAATTCTTCAAGATAATCGTGAGAAAAATGACCCCTTACTAATACATAGTTACGAATACTGCTCAAAAGCTGGAATCCTATGCGCGCTAAAGAATAGCGGCAGCTTTCGAGAGCATGCGGCTAAGAATTGAAGTGCTTGAGTAGCTCCAACGTATAATTTTTTCCCGGAAATTTTACTTCTGTTGCAGAAAACAAACCAACATAGGAAATATGGGCTAATTGAAACACTCGCAAAATAGTGTACTTAGGAATAAGGTGGATATAGCTGGTACCATGAGATCGAAAATGCAGTTAGGGAAGGCAGAGCGTCAAATGGAGAGATGTAATTAGGATGTTTGCAAGGATAAAATTAAATCAGCTCGCACAAAATGCAATAAACTGGTGATCACTGGTAGAGACCTCAGTTTTGCACTGGACTACCACAGGCTGCAAATGGTGATCATGATGATGTTGATGATGAAAGGTATCACTGGCGTAATCTTATGAAAGGCTAGAAGCTTTGATCATTGTCTAGATTGCGGATTGTTAAAGAGGTAGAAGACCATACGAACCTGCGTAGGTTTTCTAACTAGACTGAAGTTTTGTCGACATCTCTTCTAGTCTAATGCTAAAAATCAGTTACCAATGCACGTATCTGCTACAGAAATTATCTCTTCGACGAATATATACTGAACTTTACTCGTCATTATAACAAGTGTGCCTAATAACTAACCAGTGCGTCAGTTATCCTGATAAACTTTTAAACCAACAGTTTTATCTCGACAGAGGCAGGTAGTTTCATATTTCTGCATGCATACATAGCTTAACTGTCTGTTGAAGGTTTCAGCATCAGCAGCGAACATACCATCGGACTTATTGACTAAAGTTCGAATGAAGGCACGTGTACTAATTTTTGTTTCGAACCTGATATGACAACATTATCTCTACAATATCTCTCACGGCTACTTCAGCACTCAAAAGCGTTTCCCACAAAATCGTCTGTTTCCTAAAAGAGACGATTTCACCGGGGCGCGGGGTTCTACCCAGACAAGTACATCAATGGAATATGTCTCCTCTCCTGTCTCGCTCTGTAGTGTAGCAGTTTGGTATATCGTTTTTAGTTCTGTATTGCGAATTTACGTTTTGAAGTGAACAAACTTTTCACGATAAGTGGACACTTACCAGGCTGGTGTGTCCAGTGTCGTTCGACGATAGCACCCATGCGTCGACTTCTAAGCTGAAGTCACAGTAGCCTCACTTCCATTCGTCAAAGAATGCGGCGCCTTGGTTGGGAAACCACGCTCGCACCACTACCTAATTTCGAGTGCACTATACTGTTTTTACGGGGAAACAGACTATAATTCACGCCTCCAGCATACATGTGATGCGAGAACTTATAACTGATGACTTTAGAGTGATGTCTTAGAGCCGTTGGGGTCAAGTGTTCGCTAATAAGACATGAAGCCATTCAAAAATTCTCAGAGCCACCAACAAAAGTTGTGCTCCTAATGTCATTTTTGGCACGCGAATATTAGGTTTTGACTCACGGATTCGCTGGTACGACACCGTACTAACGACACTTAAGATATCTTCAGCGCTTCGATTGCCAACGTGCCCGCGCAGACGTCAACTGTTTCCCGGTTATGCCTTTTAGGCAACATTCCACTCTGCCTTTTAAAGAGCCTGCAACGAATGTTCAATTGTGATTTGCACTTCTCCTATGTGCTTTGTGGCTGTTTATCATATTTTATTTGCTGTTTTTTTTCTTCTTCTGGTGCAAATGCTGCAGTGGCTGTTCATTAATGGATTTGGTACTCTGTAGCAAACAGAATCGAATCAATGCACAACAATAATTGATGCTGCGTGTGTACAGCATGGTAAACAGATGAAGTATTTTTTAAACAATTTTCATGTTTATATTTTATTTTTTCCAGCTGAATACGATACTGATCCTGGTAAGTACTTTTTGCGTAATCCTCAACGTCGTACACTTGTTGCAGTTCAACTAAAGTGTGGAAGGGTTACAATCCTTTTCAGTTACATGACGCAGATCTAATTTAGAAAGCCAAGAATGACATCTAACTACTGTTGTTCGCTGGAGTGACTTCAGGTTTCGTTTAATACAGTGGTTTTCAACTAAAACTTCTCATCTAAAACAGCTAGACAAAATAAAATAAAACGTCCATGGGGTCACTCACTACCCTGTGACCTATAAACAACATTTCACCACGTAACTCTAGGCTATCACCTCATCACCTTTCCGAAAAACTCGGCGCTTTTGAACTTGAGACATGTGCTGTATATTCTGCGCAAAGCGCTTCAAAATGCCCGTGACCACAAAACTGCAGGATTAAAATGTATGTTCTGAAACCGGAACAAAGCCCTAAAAACATGTTCTAGCTTGTTGACTAGCAAACACGGCGCTTTTAAAAATTATCGGCTATATCCTATAAATCAGTATACTTCTATGCGGTCCTTGTATTGTTTGCGCTGTCATAAGAAGAGGAATGCAACAGTAGCAACAGACAACGTTAACAATAGCTAACAATCTATGGGACATTTTATCCCACTTTTTGCTGTAGCTTTTTTAGCAGAAAGACAGACACTCCATCGCATCGATGCTTAATTTTTTTTAAATGAGACATCCACTTGCAATTACTACAATAAATTTCAATTCACTTCCACCAGTTCATTACACTTCAGTTATTATCTAGCGTTGATTAAGCAACCACAAGTTTTTTTGCCAGCATTCCACTTACATTACATCTACGTATCACACGTATTTGAATAAACAAACAGAAGCGCGATACCAGATCGAGGCAACTTTGAAAACTTCTTTCTTTTACTTTGCAGACACGACAGAATCGGTGACATATAGGCCGGGTGGCACTACGCCAGGATCAAAAAGTAAGATTTCGTCCTTTTTTTTCAATTTCTTTTATTTCTGGCCTAATTGGCTTCGGCGCGGTATGCAACACCTTACAGAGAGAGGAAAACCTATTGGCGTGATGCGAAATCTCTTTCTCTCTCTCTCTCTCTCCATATATATATATATATATATATATATATATATATATATATATATATATATATATATAATGGAAAGTATATTTCGGGGCTCGTTTTCTTTCGTGGCAACAATAATAATAAAATAAAAATAACGCCAGGCAAAGTATAGGGGATAATATTTAAGCAATTGTAATTTAAACTCAAAGAAAAAAGAGTAGACAAAAACATAAAGATCCACCGTCACAATGAGAACCTGTGGCCAGAGAACATGCTCGACCACTAAGCTAAAATGGTGCTTATCCGGACGTCCACTTTGTTAGATACATACGTGCAATGTGCATTAAAAGTGGTAGCGTCGGTCAGCACAACCCGTTTGAATCACGGCGAGTGGGGCACACTCTATCTCACCTTTCTTTTTCATGTATAGAATATATATATATATATATATTGTAGCGAAGCCTCCGAACTATGAAATGGGTTGAACTCTTGCGTACCTTCTAGTGGGGCTACCCAACAAGGACGCCGCTCGCGCTGAGAGCCCGTGCTTTGCTGTGACTGTCGCCATTGCATATTCTCGCTCGTTGCCGGCTAATAAACGCCTTAACAATTTGGTGGAGAGTGCTGCGATCCATGTCTATGCCTTTGGAGCTACGATCACGTACCCTGCCATCTACTATGTACCAAGACGCTTCTCAGCAAACGCCTCCTCCAATGCCACCTCCTTGTCCCGGTGTCCCCAGAATCCGCGATCCACCCATCTGATGGCACTGACGTGGAGGGCTGGCTCGCCATTTACGACCGCGTGAGCGTCCCCAACAAATGGGACGAGGACGGCAAGCTGACAAACTTGGTGTTTTACCTTGCCGGTGTCGCCAGTTTGTGGTACAACAACCACGCGTCCGATTTTGCCACCTGGTCCGATTTCAAGACCGCAATCGTCAACGTCTTCGGCCGCCCTGCTGTTCGCAAGCTGCAAGCCGAGCAGCGCTTGCGTGAACGGGCTCAGGAGGCTGGTGAGTCATTCACCAGCTATATTGAAGATGTCCTGGACCTATGCAACAAATCCAATCACACCATGTCCGAGTCTGACAAGATCCGAAACATCATGAAAGGCATCGACGATGATGCCTTCACGATGCTGCTCGCCAAAAACCCCGGCACGGTGGCTGAGGTCATCACACTGTGCCAGAGCTACGAGGAGCTCCGCCGGCAGCGTTCGATGACCCGACGCTCCCCACCACGAGCTGCAACGCTTGCTGGCTTGGAGGCCAGTTGTGACCAAGTGGCGTTGATGGCAGAACTGAAGTCCTTTATCCGTGAGGAAATCGCGCGTCAGTTCTCCCTCCTGCCCTTTTCCCACCAACCTGCTGTTCAACAATCGGCTACTACCCTTCTCCCTCCCATCCGCCGAGCGATTGAACAGGAAATAGCGGAGGTAATGCCTGCTTACCACCCCCAACAGCCTCCGGCTCCTGCGTCCCTGAGTTACGCGCAAGTGGTCGCCAGGCCACCCGAAGTCGTTCAAGCACCCGCCCCTCTGACCTACGCTGAAGCTGCTGCACGACCTCCGTCCGTTGCAGCGGGTATGCCCGCTACGTATGTTGACGTAACCCCTCAGCCTCAGCTTCAGCCCACCATGCAGCCACCGTTCCGTCCATCAGCCCTTGCGACATGGGTGAGACCTACCCCGGTGAACAGATGGCGCACACCCGACAACCGGCCCATCTGCTTTGCCTGCGGTTACGCCGGTCACGTGGCCCGTTATTGCCATCGCGTACAGCCGGCTCCAATTTCTTCACCTGTTGCTGGCCACTCAGCCGTCCTTATCGCGAAGAACCACCGTCTATGCCACCTCGATCTCGCCCAGGTCCATCTCGAAGATCACCGTCTCCACGACGCCGTTCCCTGTCTCCCATGCGGCCAAGTGCGGCATCTCATGAGCGGGAAAACTAGTCGTCGCAGTCCCTGAGGCAAGGACTGCGACGCTATCGCAATGTGAAAGCCCTCAGAGCAGCCCCTCGAATGTCATTGACGTGCTTTTGGACGGTGTTTGTGCATCGGCTCTTATTGACACTGGAGCTGCCGTATCAGTTATGGACGAAAAACTCTGCCGCTTACTTCGAAAAGTGACGACGCCACTTTCTGGGTTATCCCTTCGTACTGCGAGTTTGCACCGGATTCATCCTACAGCAGGGTGCACAGCTCGCGTTGTCATCCAGGACGTTCTGTATGTCGCCCAGTTCATCGTCATTCAGGCATGCTCTCATGACGTCATCCTGGGATGGGACTTTCTCTCCCGCCATGACGCCGTCATCCATTGTGCCGCTGCCGAAATTGAGCTCTCACCCTTCTCGCATTTGACGCCAGAAGACAGTCCCCCGACACTGAGCAAGATTCTAACGAGAGACGATACAACAGTGCCTCCAAACTCGACGACGGCTGTGTCTGTCTACTGTGCTGGTCTCTCCGACACCATTGGACTTGTTTCGCCATCTGACCGCGCTTGCAGCAGGAAAGGGTTGCTAGTACCTTTCGCGACCGTGCAGGTCAACCAGGGCAACACTGCTAATTTTGTAACCAACCCGTTCCCGTACGCTGTTACCTTGCTTCGAGGGGAATGTATCGGCAGAGTGGAACCAGTCGACGACGCAGAAGTCCTGGACGTACCCGATGACACGCGCGCTCCCAGGTCGTGTACCATCAATGCTGTTTCCACTTCTGATTCGTCGTCTGCTAATGTATTTGGCCCCTCCATCGCTGGCAACCTTACGGCCGCACAGCGTTCCCAACTTCTGGACCTGTTACAAGAATATCGTTCTTCTTTAGATGTCGGGCGAAGTTCTCTCGGTCGCACGTCCGTTGTTACGCATCGCATCGACACTGGTGCCCATCCACCTTTACGGCAACGTCCATATCGCGTGTCGCCTGCTGAACGTTGAGTAATTAATGATCAGGTTGACGATATGCTCCGACGCGACGTTATTCGGCCCTCCGACAGTCCATGGGCGTCTCCTGTTGTTCTTGTTGCGAAGAAAGACGGTTCTGTGCGGTTCTGTGTAGACTACAGACGGCTCAATAAGATCACTCGCAAGGATGTTTATCCACTGCCACGCATCGATGACGCGATTGACAGCCTTCATGGAGCCGATTTTTTTTTCTTCTCTCGATCTGCGCTCGGGGTACTGGCAAGTACCCATTGCTGACGACGCTCGACCAAAGACCGCCTTCGTCACGCCAGACGGCTTGTACGAGTTTAACGTCATGCCGTTTGGTCTATGTAATGCACCTGCGACCTTTGAGCGCATGATGGACACCATTCTGCGCAACTTGAAATGGTACACGTGCTTGTGTTACCTCGACGATGTCATTGTCTTTGCTCCGGATTTCTCCACGCATCTCCAACGTCTGAAAGAAGTTTTCGCACGTGTGAGCAATGCCGGCTTACAACTAAATCTGAAAAAGTGCCGCTTTGCAGCACGGCAACTCACCATACTGGGGTACGTCGTGTCCAAAGACGGCATTCTTCCTGATCCTGCCAAGCTTCAGGCCGTGGCCGAATTCCCCAAACCTGCATCTGTCAAAGAACCGCGTAGTTTTGTGGGCCTGTGCTCATACTTCCGACGCTTCATACGAAACTTCGCCACGATCATATCACCGCTGACGAAGCTCCTTGGAAGCAACGGGCCCTTCAATTCGTGGTCATCCGAGTGCGACGACGCGTTCGCGAAGCTCCGCCATTTGTTGACGTCGCCTCCCATTCTACGCCACTACGACCCTACAGCCCCAACGGAGGTGCACACGGACGCCAGCGGAGTAGGCCTCGGCGCTGTCCTGGCGCAGCGAAAACCCGGATTCCCTGAATATGTCGTAGCATATGCAAGCCGTACGCTCACGAGAGCTGAGAAAAACTACACCGTCACGGAGAAAGAGTGCCTGGCGATCGTCTGGGCTCTTACAAAGTTTCGACCTTATTTGTATGGTCGCCCATTCGATGTCGTCACCGACCATCATGCACTATGCTGGCTTTCATCATTGAAGGATCCCTCAGGCCGTCTCGCCCGTTGGGCTCTTCGCTTACAAGACTACGATATCCGCGTGCTGTACCGCAACGGACGCCAGCATGCTGACGCCGACGCCCTCTCGCGCTCCCCTCTGCCTGAAGGTGATGTGCTCTGCTCAGTATCCTCGGCTGCTGTTTCTGCCATTGATGTTGACATCATCGCTACCGAACAGCGAAAGGATAATTGGATCGGCCCGCTCATGGACATGCTCTCTGATCCATCCGCAACGCCATCCACGCGTGCATTGCGTCGTCAAGCTCGCCATTTCGCCATTCGTGACGGCCTCCTACACCGACGCAATTACGACGCCGACGGCCGGCAGTGGTTACTCGTGATACCCCGCAGTCTGCGGTCAGAGATATGTGAATCATTCCATTCTGATCCGCAATGCGCGCACTCTGGGGTATTCAAAACCTACCATCGCATTCGACAACGCTACTTCTGGCGCGGGATGTACCGCTATGTGCAGCAGTTCGTTCGCTCTTGCCTCACTTGCCAACGCCGTAAACCGTCAGCCCACATGTCGCACGCCAGTCTACAACCGTTACCTTGCCCTGACCGTCCCTTTGGGCGCGTAGGTATCGATTTGTATGGACCACTTCCTCTGACGTTGGCTGGTAACCGCTGGGCCATCGTTGCCGTTGACCATTTAACGCGATACGCCGAAACCGCCGCTCTCCCTGCGGCTGCTGCGCGCGATGTTGCGTCCTTCCTGCTGCATCGATTTATACTGCGCCACGGACCACCCCAAGAGCTTCTCAGCGATCGAGGCCGTGTCTTCTGGTCGGAAGTCGTCGAAGCCATTCTGACGGAGTGCCATTCTGTCCACCGCAAAACTACTGCTTACCACCCACAGACGAATGGCCTCACCGAACGCTTTAACCGCACCCTCGGCGACATGCTTTCTATGTACGTCGCTGCCAACCACACTAATTGGGATAATATACTGCCCTTCGTCACCTACGCCTACAATACCGCCCCTCAGAGCACGACTGGTTTTTCACCTTTCTACTGCTGTACGGAAGGCACCCGTCGCACACCATGGACACGATACTCCCGTACACGCCGGATCCATCTGAGTGTACACCTATTTCCGAGACAGCCAGGCTTGCTGAAGAGTGTCGCGAGCTTGCCAAGACTTTTACGACGCAAGATCAAAAGCGGCAGAAGAGTATCCGTGATGGCTCCACCACTTCTGAGCTCATGTTCCTTCCTGGTGCGCTTGTATGGCTCTCGACCCCGACCTCTGCCGCTGGCCCCTCTTCCAAACTACGTCCCAAATACGAAGGCCCCTACCGTGTCATCGAGCGCACCTCACCCGTCAACTATCTGATCGAACCCGTTGAAATATCTTCGGACATGCGCCGCCGTGGGCGAGACATCGTCAACGCGGAGCGCCTGAAGGCTTATTATGACCCGCTAATAATAACAAGCTGTTAGGTCGCCAGGCGGCTCCCTCTTCGACCCCGGGGTAATTGTAGCGAAGCCTCCGAACTATGAAATGGGTCGAACTCTTGCGTACCTTCTAGTGGGGCTACTATATATATATATATATATATATATATATATATATATATATATATATATATATATATATATATATATATATTCCTAGAAGGGAAGCCTGCCGAACTACAAAACCGCGTCCTCCAATTGTAGACCCCGGAACTGCCAACGAACACGTTCGCCGAGAGCCCAACGCCGAAATCCTCCCTACAACGATGAAGGCCTGCCGGACATAACTACAATCTGCGCACCTCATCAGTGCCATCCCCGCACCCAAAAGAAGATTGACTTCTGAAATGAAAGTCCAGCTCAGCGCTTCCCAGTTGCAGTGCCACTTTCCTTAAAGTACGAAAACTTGCTGACAAATGAATTAGACATGAAATGCATAAATCAACAAAGCAAGTCTACCTTCATGCTAGAATAGCCCCCAAGGGTATGACACTCTCCCTCACACCAGCCGCTACAAATGTAGATGAACACGACCAAACAACATAGAAAAACGTCCTCCTTGAGGCATCTCTTAAATTAACAGAAATCGCTCTTAATCACAGTGATAAGCAGGTAAATAAACTGGTCGCTATGACCAACACCATTCTCCGCAACAACAATTTATCGAACGAAGAAATCACGCATTTAACAGAATTGAACAGAATAAATACCAAAATACCAAGCCATCATGACCACAAAAATTCATAAACTCAAAAGAGACCATGTGCCCAAATCCGCATTGCCTGATATAGTTCCTTATCACTACAACACCACCACCCAGGAAATCACTAATTGTACAAACGAGCACCCATCTAGGAACACACCCTGTGGCACTGTGGTTGTAAACTTATCGGACACGAGCTTGTCACCTGACGAAGAAAAACTGCTATCTAAGGGACTAAGCTTCTGCCCGACCACAAAATTTTTTGATGAATTCCACTTGCTCTGAGACCTCGACAACTTCGCTCGAAGCTTAAGGTTGCGCGAATATTTCTTGGACAGGCCTTCTAACCACGAAACAATTCACCGTCGTAAATCAAATGATTGGACACCGAACAGTAATCGAGACAAGTGCTTGGACCTTTACATCACCGCAGTACAGAAAGATATAGTACACGGATACCACAGACAGAAAGGAAACCGAAAACAATTGACAAAATCTGGAAAAATAAGTATGAAAAATTTGGCATCTAGGACAGACATAACAATAAAACTTGCTGACAAAGGAGGAGCAATTTTAGTCCTTAATACAACCAACTATTTACAAGAAGCATACCGCCAACTAGACGACTCAAGATTTTACGAACGCCTCCCAGGTGATCCGACAGACGAATACAAACGTATCGTATCAACAGAACTAAAGAAACTGTTGGATGCACAAAAGATAACCAACACTGACCACAAACTGATGCGAGCAGCATACGCTCGTCCAGGTCGCTTCTACATCCTCCAAAAAATTCATAAACCCGGTAACCTAGGTCGACCAATCATATCAGGCATCGGTACAATAACTGAACCCATATCAGGGTACGTGGACAAACTAATAAGCCACATTCCATGCGCCCTCGCGTCGTACATAAAAGACACCACACATTTTCTTCGAGACATTGCAGGTCTCTGTGTGCCGAAAAACTCGTACTTGGTTACTCTTATGTCTCTTCATTATATACAAATATTCCTCACGATGACGGCATAGCTGCAATACAAAACATGTACAGAAACCATGGACAATCTAACACCCCAGATTTCTCTGCCATTGCAACTTTGACGAGGATGGTCCTCGAATTAAATTCATTCGAGTTTAACCAAGATTATTTTCGACAAATCAGCGGGACCGCTATGAACACCAAAATGGCACCTAATTATGCCAACATATTTATGCGAAAGCTAGAATCTGAATTTCTTGCACAAAGTTCCTTGAAACCAATGTTATACAGAAGATACATAGACGACATCTTTCTTATTTGGACCCACAGCGAGGACGTACTTCTCAGCTTTATCGACACTTACAATGCTGTACATCCAAACATACGCTTCACACACACATACTCGCAAGTTACCGTAAATTTTCTTGATGTTACTATAACGATAGAAGAAGAGAAGCTCTCTACAACCCTGTATCGCAAACCAACGGATTGATAACAATACCTCCATTACCAAAGCGATCACCCATGCCACTATAAAAACAGTATTCCATACAGCCAGGCTCACCGGTTTAAGCGAATCTGCTCTAGAGACGCTGACTTTGACACGAGCTCACAGAAGCTAAAACTTATGCTCGAGAAAGAAAAATACCCCCCACATGTAATTAATGACGCTGTTCAAAAAGCGAGATAACTAAAGCGTGAAGACTTACTTATGAAGCGACCACCACGAGAAGACCCACAACGAACAAACCTCTGCTTGACTTACAGCACAAACTTCCCCAATGTAAGCAAAATCCTTAAACGACATTAAAACATTCTGGAACAAAGTGAACGTCTGAAACGCGCATTCCCATCCACTCCACGCGTCGTTTACCGACGACCACGTAACCTCAAAGACACCTTTGTCCACTCCCAAATTAACACATCAACCCACAATAATTCATGTCGCCCTTGTTTAAAGCCACGATGTCTTGTATGAAAGGCGACTCGAGAAACAGACAAAGCAACCAGCACGCAATCCAAGTTTTCGATTACCATACGAGGAAATCTAACATGCGATTCCTCTAATGTGGTATACCTACACAAATGCAACGTGTGTGGTATGCAGTACATCGGACAAACAGAAACACCATTTAGGATTCGCTTCAATAATCACAGAGTCCATGCGAAATCAGCCCCAAGTCTACCTCTATCAAAACATCTCATACTTCCCGACCATGCATTCCACAAACTATCGGTAACGCTCTTAGAGAGGGGATTTAAATCAAATCGAGAACGTGAGCAACGAGAGTCATACCTCATTTACCGATTTAACACCCTCGATAAAGGAATAAATGAGAGTCCTGGTACACTTGCAGCAATTAAAGCATTAGAAAACAATAACGGCAACGATGAAAATAGTAACTGAGTTCACGGCACTGCAGCTGCGAAGGGCACTGGACAACCCAAAATAACTCCAAGTCTAACTACTCTTCCTAACTGCAGCTGTCGTCTGTTTTCTGTTTTATTTTACTACCCAATCAATTGTGCCATGCATGACATGCCCAACAGCAACCGTGTGCACAGCCGGGAGGCCCCCACTACACGCGTAATCAAGAATCGGGCAAGGAATTCGCATTGCGCCCGCTTGCCAGCCTTTACCACAATACGGGGCACCCCTCTTTTTACGACGAAATGTTGATAGGGCGCCCAGTAGTTAAAGGCTTAGAACTTCCTAAAATGCCCGCTAACCAGCCTCTGCCACAATACGCGGCACCCCTCTTTCTATGACGAATTGTTTACGGGACTCCGACTAGTTAAAGGCTTAGAACTTCCTAAAAAAGCTCTTTTTTGCCCCACACCGAACAGCCAGTGACAGGAAAACCGTCAGGCCGGGAGGAATGCGTTAGTGAAAGGAAATATACACAGACCGCTGACATCAGAAAGGTGAAGGGAAGAAGGGGGAGAGAGATGAAGGGGGAAGTGGAGGGAAGAGTGGAAGGGGGCACCCGAGGGGAGTCCACCTTATATTATTTTTCTCTTCTTCTTCTCTTTTTTTTTCTTTTCCTTTTCTTTTTCTTTTTTTCTTTTTTTTCTTTTCTGTCTTTTTTTCTCTTTCCTTGCCCTCTGATTTGAGATTGTATCAAGCTGAGCACCAACAAATTGTATCTTTAATCCTGATGAAGGCCAGACTCTAGGCCGAAATGTCGAAATAAACCACGTTGTGACCGCTCACGGAGGATCTACTGGACTATATGCAACGCTACGGCCACTCAACCACCATGCCTGGCTACACAAGACCGGCCACAGGCGCACCTCCAGTCGAGCAGGTCTCACGGAAGTTCCCTAAACATGCACCAACATCAGCCATCTTCGGAAACTCGCAAACAAGGTATTTACATCGGCATTTCAACCCGCATGAGAAGACGACACCTGCGATCATTTCCATCCGCGGAGCCTCCACATTCGACATCGAAAAATAGCTTGCTGGCATACCACGATCAGTGACCACGCTCGTTTTTCACGTCGGTACGAGCGAGCTGGCGACGTACGGACTAGAGGAATCGCTACGCCACCTTCGCCGCCTAGTGAACAACACGATTCGGACACGCCAGGAACTCGAAAGGCTCGTTGTTTCATGCGTGCTGCCCCGTTACCTCAACCTACACCTGGAACGATCGAACGAACAATTCGTGCACCGCTTCAACCGGGACGCTCGTCAATTCAACGAGACAGTCAAGGCCTACTGCCGAAGACCCAGCAAGGTGTCATACATCGACTACCAATTCGAGCAGTTGCCACCAAGACGCTTTCTTGCTGCGGATAGGCTTCATACGAGTTTTATGGGTGTCGCTTTGATTGCCGAAACCCTCAAGAAAGCACTCGGTCGCGGAGACTTCGAAGCTACCACGGGGTGGTTGACTCAACCAGAAGCTCCCGTGAATATAAGTTCGACACAAGACACCCACGAGAAGACTTCTGCATATCAACATACACCAGGAGCCCCACACCCACCCAACATCACAGATGAGTTCCCGACGATCAGCGAAACTGTGACTCCCGCAAGCCACAAGCACTTCCTCACTATCATCAACAGCGCACCACTACTAGGGGGGAAGTCTGCTGAACAGCCAACACGCGTCCCTCCATTGTGGATGTCGAGACCAATAGCACTACACGACAGCACCACTACACCACTCCTCAAAGGGAAGCCTGCCGAACTACGAAACCGCGTTCCCCTATTGCGGACCCCGGAACTGCCAACGAACACGTTCGCCGGGGAGCCCAACGCCGAAATCCTCCCTACAACGACGAAGGCCTGCCGGACATAACTACAACCTGCGCACCTCATTACTGCCATCACCAAACCCAAAAGAAGATTGACTTCTGAAATGTAAGTCCAGCTCATCGCTTCCCAGTTGCAGAGCCACTTTCCTTAAAGTACGAAAACTTGCTGACAAACGAATTAGACATGAAATACATGAATAAACATTGCAAGTGTACCTTCATGCTAGAATAACCCCCAATGTTTTGACACTCTCCCACACACCAGCCGCTAATATCTAGATGAACACGACCAAATAACATGAAAAAACGCCCTCCTTGAGGCATCTCCAAAATTAACAGAAATCGCTCTTAATCACAGTGATAAGCAGGTAAAGAAACTGGTCGCTATGACCAACACCATCCTCCACCACAAAACTTTATCGAACGAAGAAATCACGCGATTAAAAGAATTTGAACAGAATAAATACCAAGCCATCATGACAACAAAAATTCATGAACTCAAAAGAGACCATGTGCCCAAATCCGCGTTTCCTGATATAGTTCCTTATCACTACAACACCCCCACCCAGGAAATCACTAATGGTACTGTAAGGGGGTTTAATAGTGACGCCAGGTAATAGGAAGACAGCCGGTACGGAAACAAATGCTCGGGCAGTCCAGCGTCTACAGCTCGTGCTACCGCTCGCGCTTCGCGCTCAGCGATGGTCCCCCTAGTCATTGCCTTGCGAATTGCCCACTACAATGCCCCGGCGACGAAGACGAGCCATCCTGGCGACTCAAGGTGACGAGAGAACAGGAGGGTCGTAACAGGGCTTGAGGCGACTGACGTGGACCATCTCACGACCAAGGCGGCGCTTGTCCGTGGACGGCTTGAGCGGTTCAATCACATAGGTGACAGAAGAAGGGTGCTGTATGACGCGGTAAGGGCCCGTATACTTCGGTGCAAACTTGGGAGTCAGTCCAAGAAAGTGGAAAGGCAGTCGGAGCCACACGAGAGAACCGACGGGGAAGGTATTCTGAACAAGATCATGGTCGTGGCGATCTTTTTGGAGGGCTTGGTTATCGGCTGTGAAGGACCGTGCAAGTTGAAGACACTCTTCGGCATGTTCGGCCATTTCAGAAACTGGGCTGAACTCGGAGGCATCAGGATTGTATGGCAGAATTGTGTCGAGTGTGTTGCATTGGTCACGACCATATAAAAGAAAAATTGGAGAAAAGCTTGTTGTTGATTGAATCGCCGTATTGTAGGCGTATGTCACGAAAGGAAGAACAACGTCCCAGTTGGAGTGATCGGAATCAATATACATAGCGAGGATGTCTCCGAGGGTTTTGTTGAAACGTTCCGTTAGGCCGTTCGTCTGAGGGTGGTAGGCTGTTGATGTGCGGTGTACCGTACGGCATGAATGTAAGAGCTGCTGCAGAACTTCGGACAAAAATACGCGTCCTCTGTCACTCAGGAGCTCCCGTGGTGCACCATGACGAAGAACATACCGGTGCAAGATAAAGGTTGCAACGTCACGAGCGCCAGCCGAAGGTAGCGCTGCCGTTTCGGCGTACCTTGTCAGATGGTCGGCAGCCACAATCACCCATCGATTACCACCAACAGAGCATGGTAGCGGGCCGTATAGGTCAACCCCAACACGGTCAAATGGGCGTGCAGGACATGGCAAAGGCTGCAGTTGACCAGGTGAATGAGGCAATGTCTTGCACTGCTGACACTGGGAACATGAGCGAATGTGTTTGCGTACAAACGTGTACATACCCCGCCAGTAGTAACGTTGGCGGATCTGCTAATACGTCTTTAGCGCACCGGCGTGTGCGTGTTACGGTTCAGCATGAAAATATTTGCAGATATCAGACCGCATATGGCTGGGTATGACTATCAGCCATTTACGACCCGCCACTTGATAGTTGCGACGGTATAACGGGCCATCCCGTATGGCGAAATGCGTTGCTTGGTGGCGAAGAGCACGCGGGTAACCGGAAGTTGATGCGTCAGACAGCATATTCAAGAGCGAGGCGATCCAAGAGTCCTTCCGCTGTTCGGATGGCATGTCTGTGACGCTGACGGCAGAGAGGGGAAGGTCCAGGGCTGATATATCCGTATCATCAGATTTCACAGGTGATCGTGAAAGCGCATCAGCGTCAGAGTGCTTTCGCCCCGATCGGTAGACGACGCGTATGTCGAATTCCTAGAGGCGTAGTGCCCAACGTCCGAGGCGGCCGGAAGGATCTTTCAGCGAAGCCAGCCAACAGAGTGCGTGATGGTCAGTTACCACATCAGAAGTTTGGCCGTACAAATAGGGGCGAAACTTGTTTAACGCCCACACAATCGCGAGGCACTCTTTTTCCGTGACAGAATAGTTGCCTTCTGCCTTAGTGAGGGCGCGGCTGGCATAGGCGACCACATACTCCGTAAAACCTGGCTTGCGTTGCGCGAGTACTGCACCAAGGCCGACGCCACTTGCATCCGTGTGTACTTCGGTTGGCGCAGTAGGGTCGTAATGGCGCAGTACGGGTGGTGAGGTAAGGAGTCGGCGCAGTGTTGCGAAGGATTCGTCACAGGCTGCTGTCCAATTTGAAAGATCTGCAGGGCCAGCAAGGAGTTTGGTGAATGGAGCGATGATGGAGGCAAAGTTCCGGACAAAGCGACGAAAATAGGAGCGCAGGCCCACAAAACTCCGTAGTTCTTTAACAGTAGTCGGCTTAGGAAATTCGGCAACAGCACGAAGCTTGTCAGGGTCGGGAAGAATGCCGGCTTTCGAGACGACATGACCAAGTATGGTGAGTTGTTTAGCCCCGAAGTGACACTTCTTCAGGTTAAGCTGAAGCCTGGCATTTGTAAGGCACTGTAGAATCTTACGCAGGCGAGTGAGATGCGAAGTGAAATCGGGTGAAAAAACCACTACGTCATCAAGATAGCACAAGCAAATGTTCCATTTGAGACCGCGTAAAATGCTGTCTATCACTCGCTTGAATGTGGCAGGCGCATTGCAGAGTCCGAATGGCATCACGGTAAATTCATAGAGGCCATCCGGTGTGACAAACGCCGTTTTTGGACGATCAGACTCAGCCATTGGGACCTGCCAATAACCCGAGCGAAGGTCAAGCGAGGAAAAGAATTCTGCACCTTGGAGATAATCGAGAGCGTCGTCTATGCGGGGAAGAGGGTAAACATCTTTCCTCGTAATGTTGTTTAGGCGCCTGTAGTCTACGCAGAACCGGACTGAACCATCCTTTTTTTGACGAGTACAACTGGGGAAGATTAAGGACTACAAGAAGGCTTGATGACTCCACGCTGTAGCATGTCGTCTACTTGTTCTGCAATTACCCGACGCTCCGCTGGTGACACGCGATAAGGGCGCTGGCGCAAAGGAGTACTCTTTCCTGTGTCAATTGTGTGCGCAACGGTGTTCGTTCTTCCTAGCACCGCTTGGGGAAAGTCAAACGAACGCTTGAATTCGTGCAGCAGGGTAACAAGCTGCTCTCGTTGAGCCGGGGCGAGATGGATGTCAATAGAACGGTGAAATGCATCGGCAGACACGCTGTTCGAGGCAAAGTCAGGAACCAACGCGTTCAGCTCCATATTCGGCTTGGTGTCGAAGAAATCGGCAGGCACGATAGTACCGTCATTGATAAGCTGAATGTGGCCGAGCGTCTCGTTGCGGCGCAAACTGAGGGGGCACGAGTTGGGATTGGAAATAAATATCCCGGTAATGTCTTGACGAAGCTCAAGAACGGCGAATGGCAGCGATGTGTGGTGGCGGCTACCGAAGATGTCATATGCGTGAATAGGACGGTAGCGTCAGAAAGTGAAGCACAGCGGGCAGGGACAAACTGGGCGCTCAAAGGAGGAAGGTCTATGTCCGTCGCGACGACAAGGTTAGCCACACTAGATACGGCCGCATCAACAGAAGGCGCATCACGGAACGGTAACAGCTCCACTTCGGCCCGAGCGCAGTCCACGACGGTGTGATGACGTGATAAAAAATCCCATCCTAGGATGACATCGTGGGAACATGAATTGATTGATTGATATGTGGGGTTTAACAACCCAAAACCACTATATGATTATGAGAGACGCCGTAGTGGCGGGCTCCGGAAATTTGGACCACCTGGGGTTCTTTAACGTGCACCCAAATCTGAGCACACGGGCCTACAACATTTCCGCATCCATCGGAAATGCAGCCACCGCAGCCGGGATACGAACCCGCACACTGCGGATCAGCAGCCGAGTACCTTAGCCACTAGACCACCGTGGCGGGGCGTGGGAACATGAAGCCAACACGTGAAATTCAATGATGTACAACACGTCTTGAATAACCACTTTTGCCGTACATGCCGCGACGGGCTCAATTTGTTGGGCGCTCGCAGTACTAAGAAAAACCACGGGAGAAAGCATCGTCACTTTACGAAGAGAGCGGCAGAGTCTTTGACTAATCACGGATATCGCGGCACCGGTAGCGATGAGTGCGAGTGTTCGTACACCTTCGACGATTACATCGATAAGATTGGCGGGAGACAGGCGAGGACTTAAACGATTAGACGATGACGCAGCTCGTGCCTCCGGAGCTACGGCAATTAGTTTTCCGTCTCAATGGCGGTGGGTCGTCGACGCATAGGCGATACAGAATGACGACTTGTTGAAGGTGAAGGCGAGCGGGAAGTAGAACGTCTAGAAGCGAATGTTCGGGCGTCGGAAGCAGTTTGCGCATCGCGTTCGTGAGCTTCAGGTGGTACGTGAGGCGCGTGGTATGGAGGCCGAAACGAATAGTTAGGATATCTTGGTGCGTTAATTGTGAAGCGCCGACGACATAGACGTGCAACGTGACCTGTAATTCCACAAAAGTAACATATGGGCCGGTTATCAGCAGTGCGCCAAGGATTTTCGGCGTGTTGCTGTGTAGCTGGAAACGGCGTGGTGGATGGTCGCACAGGTTGTGGGGTATACATTGGCAGACGAGATGGAGGCATTGCCGCGACGGCCGCATAAGTCAGTGGCGCGGCAACAGGCGTTGGTGGAGAGGCAGGCGTAGGTAATGGCAACGCCTCGGAGACCTGCTCCTGAATAGCCTGTCTGATTGTCGGTGTTAGGCGGTTCGTTGGTGCTTCGGTGGTCGGCAGATACAAGAGACACGAAAGCTGTCGTGCGACCTCTTCGCGTACATATTCTTCTATCGGCTCCAGCAGGGAGCTGTCACCACCGACGGCCAGGGCAGCGAGAGAGTCGTCTGCAGTCGTCGACCTCCGAACTGCTGCACGTTGTTTCCGAATCTCTTCCAAGCTCTGGCACAAGGTCACAAGTTCGGATACGGTACTTGGGCTCTTTGCCAGCAACATTTGATAGGCATCATAGTCTATGCCTTTCAAGATATGCCTGATCTTGTCATGTTCGGTCATCTCAGGGTTGAAGCGCCGGCATAAATCGATTACATCTTCAATATAGCTAGTGAAGTTTTCGCCCTGCCTTTCTGCACGTCCTCGTAGGCGCTGCTCAGCACGCAGCTTGCGCACTGCGGGGCGATCGAACACAGCTACGAGGGTGGTCTTGAAACCAGCCCAAGTGATAAATTCAGTACGGTGGTTTGTGAACCACAGGCTGGCGACGTCCTTGAGATAAAATGGGACATACTCCAATTTCGAGGGGTCGTCCCACTTGTTGGCGGCGCTCACCTTTTCAAACAACTGCAACCAGTCCTCCACATCTTGGTCCTCGGTGCCGCTGAAGAAGGGCGGATCTCGTTGGCGCAGGGTAATAGGCACGATGACCAGTTGAGATTGGGCCCTCTTTGCTGGGTGGTGCCTTGCTCGGTCGTCTGATCAGGCATTGCTGATGCAGTGGGCAGCTTCCGGCTTCGAAGTTCCAGGTTTGCGTGCCCAGCACACTTCCACCACTTTGTAAGGAGGTTTAATAGCGACGCCAGGTAATAGGCAGACAGCCGGTACGGAAACAAATGCTCGGTCAGTCCAGCGTCTACAGCTCGTGCTCCCGCTCGCGCTTCGCGCTCAGCGATGGTCCCCCTAGTCATTGCCTTGCGAATTCCCCACTACAGTACAAACGAGCACTCATCTAGAAAGACACCCTGTGATACTGTGGTTGTAAACTTATCGGACACGAGCTTGTCACCTGACGAAGAAAAACTGCTATCTAAGGGACTAAGCTTCTGCCCGACCACAAAATGTTTCGATGAATTCCACTTGCTCCGAGACCTCGACAACTTCACTCGAAGCTTAAGGTTGCACGAATATTTCTTGGACAGGCCTTCTAACCACGAAACAATTCACCGTCGTAAATCAAATGATTGGACACCGAACAGTAATCGAGACAAGTGCTTGGACCTTTATATCACTGCAGTACAGAAAGATATGGTACACAATACCACAGACAGAAAGGAAACCGAGAAAACTTGACAAAATCTGAAAAAATAAGTATGAAAAGTTTGGCATCTAGGGCAGACATAACAAAAACCCGCTGACAAAGGAGGGGCAATTTTAGTCCTTAATACAGCCAACTACTTACAAGAAGCATACCGCCAACTAGACGACTCAAGATTTTACGAACGCCTCCCAGGTGATCCGACAGACGAATACAAACGTATCCTATCAACAGAACTAAAGAAACTGTTGGATGCAGAAAAGATAATCAACACTGACCACAAACTGATGCGAGCAGCATACCCTCGTACAGGTCGCTTCTACATCCTCCCAAAAATTCATAAATTCGGTAACCCAGGTCAACCAATCATATCAGGCATCTGTACAATAACTGAATCCATATTAGGGTACGTGGACAAACTAATAAGCCACATTCCATGCACCCTCGCGTCGTACATAAAAGAGGCCACACATTTTCTTCGAGACATTGCAGGTCTCATTGTGCCGAAAAACTTGTACTTGGTTACTCTTGATGTCTCTTCATTATATACCAATATTCCTCACGATGACGGCAAAGCTGCATTACAAAACCTGTACACAAACCGTAGACAATCTATCACCCCAGATTTCTCTACCATTGCAACTTTGACGAGGATGGTCCTCAAATTAAATTCATTCGAGTTTAACGAAGAGTATTTTCGTCAAATCAGCGGGACCGCTATGGGCACCAAAATGGCACCTAATTATGCCTACATATTTATGGGAAAGCTAGAATCTGAATTTCTTGCACAAAGTTCCTTGAAACCAATGTTATACAGAAGATACATAGATGACATCTTTCTTATTTGGACCCACAGCGAGGACGAACTTATCAGCTTTATCGACGCTTACAATGCTGTACATCCGAACATACACTTCACCCACACATACTCGCAAGTTACCGTAAATTTTCTCGATGTTACCATAACGATAGAAGAAGAGAAGCTCTCTACAACCCTATATCGCAAACCAACGGATCGACAACAATACCTCCATTACCAAGGCGATCACCCACGCCATTGTAAAAACAGTATTCCATACAGCCAGGCTCACCAGTTTAAGCGAATCTGCTCTAGAGACGCTGACTTTGACACGAGCTCACAGAAGCTAAAACGTATGCTCGAGAAAGAAAAATACCCCCCACATGTAATTAATGACGCTGTTCAAAAAGCGAGATAACTAAAGCGTGAAGACTTACTTATGAAGCGACCACCACGAGAAGACCCACAACGAACAAACCTCTGCTTGACTTACAGCACAAACTTCCCCAATGTAAGCAAAATCCTTAAACGACATTAAAACATTCTGGAACAAAGTGAACGTCTGAAACGCGCATTCCCATCCACTCCAGGCGTCGTTTACCGACGACCACGTAACCTCAAAGACACCGTTGTCAACTCCCAAATTAACACATCACCCCCCAATAATTCATGCCGCCCTTGTTTAAAGTCACGATGTCTTGTATGCAAGGCGATGCGAGAAACAAACAAAGCAACCAGCACGCAATCCAAGTTTTCGATTACCATACGAGGAAACCTAACATGCGATTCCTCTAATGTGGTATACCTACTCGAATGCAACGTGTGTGGTATGCAGTACATCGGACAAGCAGAAACATCATTTAGTATTCGCTTCAATAATCACAGAGCCCATGCGAAATCAGCCCCAAGTCTACCTCTATCAAAATATCTCAATCTTCCCGACCATGCATTCGACAAACTATCGGTAACGCGCTTAGAGACGGGATTTAAATCAAATCGAGAACGTGAACAACGAGAGTCATACCTTATTCACCGATTTAACACGCACGATAGAGGAATGAATGAAAATTCTGGTACAGTTGCAGCAATTAAAGCATTAGAAAACAATAACGGCAACGATGAAAATAGTAACTGTGTTCATGGCACTGCAGCTGCGAAGGGCACTGGACAACCCAAAACAATTCCAAGTGTAACTACTCTTCCTAACTGCAGCTGTCGTCTGTTTTCTGTTTTATTTTACTACCCAATCAATTGTGCCATGCGTAACGTGCCCAACAGCAACCCTGTGCACAGCCGGGAGGCCCCCACTACACGCGTAATCCAGAAGGGGGCAAGGAATTCGCATTGCGCTCGCTTGTCAGCCTCTACCGCAATACGGGGCACCCCTCTTTTACGACGAAATGTTGACAGGGCGCCGAGTAGTTAAAGGCTTAGAACTTCCTAAAATGCCCGCTTACCAGCCTCTGCCACAATACGCGGCAACCCACCTTCTACGACGAATTGTTTACGGGACTCCGAGTAGTTAAGAGCTTAGAACTTCCTAAAAAAGCTCTTTTTTGCCCCACACCGAACCGCCAGTGCCAGGAAGCGCGGTCAGGCCTGGAGGAATGCGTTAGTGAAAGGAAACATACACGGACCGCTGACATCAGAGAGGTGAAGGGGAGAAGGGGGAGTGAGATGAAGGGGGAATTTGAGGGAAGAGTGGAAGGGGGGCGCCCGAGGGGAGTCCACCGTAGATTATTTTTCTGTTCTTCTTCTCTTTTTTCTTCTTTTTCTTTTTTTCTTTTCTGTCTTTTTTTCCTCTTTCCTTGCCCTCTGATTTGAGATTGTATAAAGGTGAGCACCAACAAACTGTATCTTTAATCCTGATGAAGGCCAGACTCTAGACCGAAATGTCGAAATAAACCACGTTGTGACCACTCACGTAGGATCTACTGGACTATATATAAATATATATATATATATATATAGATATATATATATATATATATATATATATATATATATATATATATATATATATATATATATATATATATATATATATATATATATATATATATATATATATATATAGTTACGTTTGAAAGAGACTGGTAGACGTTGAAAGGGGCCGTTTGTTAGATTGTGAGGGGCAGCTCAGAAGCGGCCGACTGGTTAAAGATCCTCCTGGTCCTCTTCTTCCTCTCTCACTCTGGGCGACCAGCGCGTTCACCGTATACGCTTCTTTGTCTTCGTGCATGTACGCAACATTCCTCTCCGCGCAGACGAAGGCCGCCGGACGAGTCAGTCGAGTTGTCGTGGCGTGTACAGTTTCAGGCGCGCAACATGAACCACTTGAGTTTTGGCAGCTCGTTGACCACTCACCGTGAGACGAGCTATTACATAGTTGACCTCTGTAAGTCTGTCGACGATGATAAAAGGTCCATCGTAAGTGGCCAAAAACTTTTGGCATAACCCGCGCTTGCGCATCAGAGTCCAGAACCACACCAGATCACCACGGCGATAAATCACTGGTCGATGGTGATTGTCTTAGCGTGCCTTCGCTTTGTCTTGCGATGCCATTGTGCGTCGTCGAGCTATGCGATGCACCTCTTCGGCGAGGCAAAGAGTCTCGGCGACAGTGACGTTGTCGTGGTCACAGAAAGGCAATAGTGTGTCGATTGTGTGCCGGGGCGAACGTGCATAAAGCAAAAAGAAAGGGCTATAGCCTGTAATCTCATGCTTCGCGGTGTTGAACGCGTAAGCAATGAACGGGAGTACGTCATCCCAGTTCTTGGTGTCGCATGAGATATTCACAGACAACATGTTGATAATGGTGCGGTTGGTACGCTCCGTCAGCCCATTAGTTTGGGGGTGGTATGGTGTCGAGTGACGCAGGCGGGATTCACATAAACGGAGTAGCTCCTCCACGACAACCGCTGTGAATTGTCGTCCACGATCACTGATAATCAGGCGAGGTGGGCCATGTCGGAGGATGACTTACTGTAACAAAAACGACGAAACTTCACTGGCAGTTGCGGAGGGGACGGCTGCCGTCTCGCAATAGCGTGTGTGGTAGTCGACGCAAACAATTATCCATCGGTCGCCCTTAGCCGATTTTGGGAAGGGGCCCAGAAAGTCAATGCCCACTTGTTCGAAAGGTGCGCTTAGAGTAGGCATCGGCTGTAGAAGACCAGCTGGACCAGTTGATGGACGTTTGTGACACTGACATTGCATGCAGCTTGCCACGTAACTCTCAACAGACTTCTGTATACCAGGCCAATAAAAGCGCTCTTAGTCCGGTGAAGCGACAACGCCAAATCTCAATGTCCAGATGTAGGGTCGTCGTGCATGACACTCATAATAACTGTTCGCAGGCTCTCCGGGACCACTAGAAGGAAACGCGTGCCACTGATGGAGAGGTTCCTTTTGAACAACAGTCCATCACGCATACAGAAACGGCGAGCACTAGTGGAAGCGGATGCAGCGGCGAATAGTGGTGCTAGTTTAGCATCTTTCCGCTGTTCTGCTCCGAAACTGGGATAGTCCGGGAACGTAGGCGACACAGACGCTACAAGCTGGTCAAGGTCATCGGATTCACAGTCTGTTGTGCTAAGTGGCAAACGTGAAAGACAGTCAGCGTCAGCATGTCGACGACCAGTTTTGTAAGCGACGGTAAAACTATATTCTTGTAGCCGGAGTGCCCAGCGCGCAAGGCGGCCACAAGGGTCACGAAGGTTGACAAGCCAACACAACGAGTGGTGGTCGGTTACAACTGTGAATGGCCGTCCGTACAGGTAAGACCTAAACCGCTGAAGTGCAAATAGTACCGCCAGGCATTCTTGTTCGGTAACAGTGCAGTTTTGTTCCGGCCTGCTTAGGGAGCGACTTGCGTATGCGATGACGTGTTCGCGGTCGCCGTAACGTTGTACTAGGACGGCTCCAATACCTATGCCGCTAGCATCCGTATGAACCTCTGTCGGAGCAGAAGGACTGAAGTGCTGAAGGACGGGTCGTGACGTCAGCAAAAACTTCAATTGACGGAATGAAGAATCGCACTCCGGAGTCCACTCAAGGGTATTGTCCTTTCGTAAGAGGCATGTGAGAGGATACGCAACGTCGGCAAACTTTGAAATAAAGCGGCGGAAGTACGAACAAAGCCCCAGAAAACTACGAAGCTCCTTGACGGAACGCGGCGCATTGAACGCCTCAACTGCTACTGTCTTCTGGGGGTAACATCCTTGTCAACGAGATGCCCGAGCACAAGCGTCTGGCGGTCTCCGAAGTGGCATTTCTTCGAGTTTAAAATTAGACCAGCGTTTCGGATGCAGTTCAAAACAGTATCCAGACGAGAGTTGTGTTGACTGAACGTGCGGCCAAAGATGACGACATCGTCGAGGTAGCACATGCAGATGTTCCACTTCAAGCCACGCAGGATGGTGTCCATAAACCTCTCGAACGTGGCCGGTGCATTGCACAGTCCAAATGGCATCACGTTGAATTCAAATAGCCCATCAGTGGTTACAAAGGCAGTCTTTTCCTTGTCCTCTGGGTGCATCGGAATTTGCCAATAACCGGATCGTAAATCTACGGAGGAAAAATAAGAGGCCGATCGTAAGCAGTCTATTGCGTCCTCTATACGTGGCAGCTGGTATACGTCCTTTTTAGTCACGGCATTCAGTCGGCGATAGTCGACGCAAAATCTCCAAGATCCATCTTTCTTCTTACCAAGGATTATCGGTGCTTCCCACGGACTAGCTGACTCTTGTACCACTCCTTTATGCATCATTTCCTGCACTTGGTCGTTGATAATTTGTCTTTCTGACGGGGAAACACGATATGGTTTTTGGCGAATCGGACTTGCCGCGCCAGTGCTGATGGTATGGCGCGTTCGAGACAGAGGGATAGGAATTACTTTGCCTTCTGCGCAAAGTCAAATACCGAAACGTGCTTCAACAGCACATTCATTAAAGTTCGGCGCTCCCTTGAGCTAAGCGACTTATTTATCGTTGCCATTAGCGCCCCGTACAAATTGTGACAAGCAGTTCCGTCACGTTCTTCCGGCACGTCTGTGAACTCGACCACTGATAAGGTCACGTGTTCTTTGCTGACCGAAGCTAATTTCAAACCATTGGGTAGTGTCACGGGCTCAGAGGAACTGTTTACAGTCCATAGGCCAGTTCGTCCGCCATCAATCGACACCACACAATGGGGAACCAACACATTCTTCTTCACACAGTTTATCTGCATTGGTTTTACGCTCGCATAGAAGCTGTCAGAATCCGCGCCGCGACATACAACAGGAACACGTACGGTAGACAACGCAGGTATGAACGTATCGCCACAGACACGCAGCGTAGTTTGGTCATTTGCCGGAGTTTCCAGAAGTCCTGAAGGCATCTGGCCACTCACAAAGACTTTCCCCGTGCGACAGTCTACAGTGGCACCACATTCTCGCAAGAAGTCCATGCCGAGAATGACATCATGTGTCGACCGAAGAATAATTGCAAACTCTGTCGTTATCATAAGGCCTCCCAAAAATACCTCAGCACTACACACACCAATAGGGCGCAATGGCTCTCCACTCACTCCACAGAACGTCGAAGTTTCATCCCAAGTAAAAACAACTTTCCGCCCTAGCACGTTTTTAAAGGTAGCACTCATCACGGAAATCATTGCACCTGTGTCCACCAAGGCCATCACAGGCACATGATCCACCAAAACAAGCACTTTGTTTTTAAACATACACACAGGAGGTATTTCTCTCAGTAGCACGTTTCCAGCGACCTCACCCCCATTGGCCACGCTTACTAGCTTTCCGGTGGTGAAGAGGGTGCTTAGCGATGCACGGTGAAGTAGAACGATGAACACGAGGTCGCGGTGGGGGCGTTAAACTCCTGTCAGATGCCGGGAATGGTTACGGAAGCTGCTGGGCCAATAGTTGTCATCAGGTGGTATGTGGGCCGGCCACCGGACACCATGAGGCTGTTCGAATGGTCGTAAAAAGTCAGATGGTTGGTGATACCGAGGAGTCACCCGACGGTTGCAAAATCGCGATATGTGGCCTGGCACACCGCAGGAATAGCACACCGGCCGAGGTCGAAACGTCGGTCGCTATTCGTTCGCGTCATCATTTGCTCTTGTGTGATGGATGTACTGGTTGGATGAGTCGTACCGAGACGTCGTGTGTCGAGGAGGCATGCGCTGAGAGCGTCGATCATACCGTGACGCGAGAAATCTGGTTGTCATCCTTGACTGTGGGGCTGGGCTGTACACCACAGTTGCCGCGCTCATCGTCCGTTGCCATGGGGTCAAAGAAAGCACATCTATAGCCTCACGTGGCAGACACAACTCGCGATGGTCAGCTATTGAACACGACAATTCTCGGTGGGACAGCTCCTCACGAACAATCTGTCGAATGGTAGAAAAAAGGTTGAGGCCAGGATTCTTGTCCACACTGGCAACAGTTTTAACGTTAGCCAGCCGAGCAAACTTAGGCGCAATTCGACGCATCTTGAGCGTTTCAAACGTTCGGCAATGCTGAATGACGTCGGACACAGAACTGAGGCTTTCTTTTCCAATTAGAAAATTATACACGTCCTCAGCTATCCCTTTGAGCAGATGCCCAACTTTGTCCTCTTCCGACATGGTAGCACAGACCACCTTGCACAGCCTTAACACTTCTTCTATGTAAGGGGTGCATGTCTAACCTGGTAGCTGTGCCCGTTGCGACAGTGTTTGATCAGCCCGCTTCTTTCTAGCAACCGGGTCGCCGAAACACGCCCTGAGCTCTCCAACAAAAAGATCCCACGTCGTGAGTGCGTCCTCGTGGTTCTCGTACCATACCAGCGCGGTGTCGGTCAGGGAGAACACTACGTTGGCTAGCATAGCGGCTGCATCCCAACCGTTAAACTTGCCCACACATTTGTACTTCGTGAGCCAGGCGTCGACATCTTCTTCGGCTTTTCCTCCAAAGGGCGGTGGAACTCGGTAGTACGGAAGCGGGCCAGATGGTGCCGTCCTGGAAACGCCTGCTTCTTCGGGCATGTCGAAGTCACTCACGGCAGATGGTGGGAGACCGGCAAGTCGACGGCTTCGTCGAAGCTGTGGCAGTGATCGTTCCGTAGTTGAAGCGCTTGCCCCGCACCTCCACCACTCTGTTACGTTTGAAAGAGACTGGTAGACGTTGAAAGGGGCCGTTTATTAGATCGTGAGGGGCAGCTCAGAAGCGGCCGACTGGTTAAAGATCCTCCTGAGCCTCTTCTTCCTCTCTCGCTCTGGGCGACAAGTGCGTTCACCGTATACGCTTCTTTGTCTTCGTGCATGTACGCAACAATATATATGTATATATATATATATATTAAAAGGGTTTATTGACGACTGTTGCGACGGTGGTCCTACGAAGAAACACGATCGTGCAAGAGCAACGGTCAAGCAGATGCCGGCGATGATCAGCACGAGCCGAGCGAGCGAAGCCCAGCACCCAGTACCCAAGCGGTGGCGATGTTGCTTGCCAACGACGCTCTTTCTTCTTCACAATTTGCCCCGCCGAAAAAGAGCCATCCTGGCGACCTAAGAGTCTGGAGGCAGAGGGCTATAATATGGCTTAAGGCGGGCGACGTGGACGATGTCATGTCCACGCCGGCGCATGTCGTCAGATGGGGAAAGTGGCTCGATGAGAAAATTCACCGGCGAGGTTTGCTCCAAAACGTGGTATGGGCCCTCGTACTTTGGAACTAGTTTTGAGGAAATGCCGGGGGTTTGGTAAGGTACAGCCAGCCATACAAGTGATCCCGGGGAATAGCTGGGGCTTTGTGAAGAGTCGACGTTGTTTTCTTTCTGGCGCTGTCGTTCTCGAGACGTAAAGGTGCGTGCGAGTTCACGGCACTCTTCCGCATTTCGGGCAGCTTCGGACACAGATGGGCATTCCGATGCGTCAGGACGGTATGGAAGGAGAGTATCGATGGTGTGGGATGGTTCGCGTTCATAAAGAAGAAAGAAAGGTGAAAATCCAGTGATAGACTGTGCCGCGGTGTTATATGCGAACGTAATGAATGGAAGAATGCGATCCCAGTTAGTATGATCGGATGTCACATACATGGCGAGCATATCGCCAAGGGTGCGGTTAAATCTTTCCGTGAGCCCGTTAGTCTGCGGGTGGTATGCCGTGGTCTTGCGATGAACAACATGGCATTCGGAAAGCAGAGACGTGACGACTTCTGATAGGAAGGCTCGACCTCGATCGCTTAGTAGTTCTCGAGGTGCACCATGTCGTAATATGAAGCGATGAAGGATGAAGGATGCTACGTCCCGCGCAGTGGCACTTGGAAGGGCGGCGGTCTCAGCGTAGCGTGTTAAATGGTCCACAGCGACTATAATCCACCGATTTTCATCTGATGTTGTCGGTAGAGGGCCATAGAGATCAATTCCGATCCGATCGAAAGGTTTGGCAGGGCACGGAAGCGGTTGAAGCGCACCGGACGAGTGGAAAGGCGGTGATTTGCGACGTTGACAGTCAGGACAGCCCATAACGAATTTTCGAACGAAATTATACATTCCGCGCCAGTAGAAGTGATGGCGAATGCGTTCGTAAGTTTTGAAAACTCCGGCATGACCACATTGGGGATCGTCGTGAAAGGAGGCGCAGATTTGTGATCGCAAGCTGCGCGGGACAACCAAGAGCCACTTACGACCTTCGGGGGCGTAGTTGCGTCGGTGTAGTAGCCGATCACGAATGGCGAAATGAGCAGCTTGACGTCGGAGAGATCGTAGTACCGCAGTGGTTGACGATCCAGAAAAAGAGTTAAAAAGAGAAGCGATCCACGGGTCCTTGTGTTGTTCACTGGTAAAGGAGTCGAGGTCGAGAGATGCGATGGAGATACCAGTGGTTCCGCAGGCCGAGTCGGGAGGTAAAGGCGAACGCGACAGGGCGTCGGCGTCAGAATGCTTGCGTCCGCTGCGATAGATGACACGAATGTCGTACTCCTGGATTTGCAGTGCCCACTGAGCTAGGCGGCCAGAAGGGTCTTTCAATGTGGCGAGCCAACAAAGTGCATGGTGGTCCGTTACCAGGTCGAATGGGCGACCGTACAAATAAGGGCGGAACTTGCGACGCGCCCACACAAGCGCCAAGCACTCTTTTTCAGTGACGCTGTAATTGGCCTCAGCTTTAGTAAGTGTGCGACTCGCATAAGCGACGACGTATTCGGAGTAGCCCGGCTTGCGTTGGGCGAGAACGGCGCCTAGACCAACCCCACTAGCGTCTGTGTGAACTTCCGTTGCAGCTGTTGGGTCGAAATGCCGAAGAATTGGAGGAGATGTTAGCAGACTACGGAGCGTGGCAAACGCGACGTCGCAGTCAGAAGACCAGGATGAAAGGTCGGCATCACCGCGTAGGAGGTTGGTCAGTGGTGACATGATCGATGCAAAATATCGCACGAAGCGCCGGAAGTACGAACATAGTCTGACAAAACTGCGTAATTCTTTCAGTGTTGTAGGTTTCGGGAACTCAGCGACTGCTCGCAGTTTTGCAGGGTCGGGTCGAACACCATGCTTGGAGACGATGTGCCCTAAGATGGACAGCTCTCGCGCGGCGAAGCGGCACTTTTTAAGGTTCAGTTGGAGCCCAGCGTTGGTTAAACACGTCAGAACCAGTTGGAGCCGAAGCAGATGCGTAGGAAAATCGGGAGAGAAAACGACAATGTCGTCGAGGTAGCATAGACACACAGACCACTTCAGTCCACGCAGTGTGTTGTCCATGAGCCGTTCAAACGTGGCAGGAGCATTACAAAGACCAAATGGCATTACGTTAAATTCGTACAGGCCATCTGGTGTAATGAACGCAGTTTTCTGGCGATCAGCTTCTGCCATAAGAACCTGCCAGTATCCAGATCGTAAGTCTAAGGAGGAGAAGAATTCGGCTCCTTGTAGGCTGTCAAGGGCGTCGTCTATGCGCGGTAATGGATAGACGTCTTTTCGCGTCACCTTGTTTAATCGCCGGTAGTCGACGCAAAATCGAATCGATTCATCTTTTTTTCGAACTAGAACGACAGGAGATGCCCAAGGACTGTGCGATGGTCGAATAACGCGACGGCGTAGCATCTCTTCGACCTGGTCGTTGATGACGTGACGTTCTGCAGCAGAGACACGGTACGGTCTTTGACGCAATGGCTGGTGCGAACCGGTGTCAATGTAGTGGTGCACTGCGGAAGTCCGACCCAATTGCGGCTGAGAAACGTCGAATGAATTCGCGAAGTGCTGGAGGAGATTAAGAAGCTCGGTGCGTTCATGGGCACTTAAGGTGTCGGCGATAGAACTCGAGAAGGTGTCACTCGATGAGCACTCCAGTGGGGAAAGGGCATGAAGTTCGGTCGAGGCGCTACTGCACGATTAGTCTGGCATGTTAAGGAATAAACAGGAATCGAGGTACTCCACTCGACCGAGACACTCGCCGGCAAGTAGCGTAAGCGGTGCAGAAAGGGGGTTGTGGACGAAAATATTGCTTCGGCCCGCAGTGACGTCGAGTGTAGCGAAAGGCAAGGAAACGGCTCTGCGGCTCATGAAAATATCGGAAGGTGTAAACATTACTGTAGCATCGTTATAGTCATCGCAGCAAACCGGGACAACGGCAAGAGAGGCTGGCGGAATTTCAGTGTCCTCACGCACGACAAGTTTTGGCGACCGCTCAAGGGTTTCGTGCAAAGGTTCGTCACACAGGTGCGAAAATTGAACTTCAGCGCGTGCGCAGTCGATGATGGCATGATGATTTGACAGAAAGTCCCACCCTAGGATAACGTCATGCGAGCACACCGAAAGGACGATGAACTCGACAACGTACATAGAGCCTTGGATGAATATGCGGGCCGTACAGGTGCCAAGAGGTCGAACTTGTTGTGCGCTAGCTGTACGAAGCGATAGTCCAGAGAGCGGCGTTGTCACTTTGCGTAGGGAGCGGCGGAGCTGGGCGGCTATAACAGAAACGGCAGCACCTGTGTCGACGAGGGCAAAGGTAGAAACACCATCGACAGATATAGCGACGACGTTAGCTGGTGAAGTGCGAGGACTTGAGCATTTCAATGATGGCGCAGTTCTTGCCTCTGGAACTGCGGCGTTCAGTTTTCCCGGTTGGAGGAAGCGGGTCTAGGACGCATTGGGGACAGTGATCGCCTGCGAGGAGTCGGGGAGCGGGGAGAGTGAGTTTGAGGCTGGTGTGACCGAGACTCAGGAAAGTTAGTGCATTCATACTGCGGTGAGGAATAGGGAGCAGGTATGTGCATGGGCTGTGGGTCATACGGTAACGGCCGAGTAGCGTCGCGGAGTGGTTGGAAGCGACGGCGACAATATCGTGCCACGTGTCCTGGAGTACTGCAGGCGTAGCAGATCGGTCGATTGTCAGGAGTGCGCCAGGAATTGCTGACTCGTGGTGCAGCCCAAGGTGTCGAAAATGGGGCGGAGTGGGGAGCGACTGAAGACATGGCTGGCAAATGCTGCTGGCGGGGTCTGCTACGTACCACCTGGGCATACGTAAGGGGCGCGGCCACGGGCTGCATAGCCGGCGCATGGGCAACAGGCATGGCCACAGGCTGCTGGTGGGCAGCGACGGGAACAGCCTGAGCTACCTCTTCGGCAATAACGTCGCGGAGTGGTGAGGGCAGACGAGAGGACGGCGGCTGCTGCGTGAAGGGAATCAACGACAGTTGCCGAGCTACTTCTTCACGCACAAAGTCTTTAATCTCTTGCAGGGTTGGTGAGTTGTCGGGAACAGAAGTGAGACTGGAGAGCGAGTCGGCGTGTGAGGAAAATGGGCGAGTCAGGGCGCGCTGCTTGCTCAACTCGTCGAAACTTTGACACAAAGTGACAAGTTCCGCAACGGTGGCAGGATTACGGGCCAGGAGCAGCTGATATGCACCGTCATCTATCCCTTTGAGGATGTGTTGAATCTTCTCCGACTCGGGCATGGTGGTGTTCACACGGTTGCAAAGACCAATAATGTCTTCGATGTAGCCGGTGAAAGATTCCGTTGGCTTTTGTGCGCGAGTCCGCAAGCGTTGTTCGGCTCTGGACTTGCGGACTGCGGGTCGGCCAAAAACGTCAGCAAACAAGGTTTAAAAGATGGACCACGTCGTGATGTCGTTTTTGTGGTTATTATACCACATTTCGGCCACGTCAGTGAGGTAAAAGATGACGTAAGTCAATTTGTCCGCGTCATCCCACTTGTTGTTAGCGCTCACCAGTTCATAGTTAGCGAACCAGTCTTCCACGTCGGTCTCATTAGCTCCGCTAAAGACCTTGGGCTCTCGCAAACGAAGAACGCCGGGGTTGCTGGGGGATGGAGTGGAAGAGCCAGGTTGCGCGTTGTTGGTAGCCATGATGGGAGGTAGCGTTCGGTTGCGCAGCTCCAGGATCAGGCGACGGCGAATGGCAGCACCCAGGTTCAGGCGACGGGGAATGTCAGCACCTTCCACCAATTGAAAAAGGGTTTATTGACGACTGTTGCGACGGTGGTCCTACGAAGAAACACGATCGTGCAAGAGCAACGGTCAAGCAGATGAAGGCGATGATCAGCACGAGCCGAGCGAGCGAAGCCCAGCACCCAGTACCCAAGCGGTGGCGATGTTGCTTGCCAACGACGCTCTTTCTTCTTCACAATATATATATATATATATATATATATATATATATATAAAGGTGTGTGTGTGTGTGTGTGTCTGAGTGTAATTTCAGGCACCACACAATTTGCCTCAATAACATCTTTGAAACCTAAATACACGTGGCAAAAAATACACTAGTTTTTAATCAGACTGAAGAAATGTGGAGAAGAGACACAAGATTTATGTCACTCCCAATCACATGGTCGAAATTGGCATTTTCGTTACACAGGCTACAGTTAAATGCGACAAAAAGTAACACCTAAATATTAAAAAGATTGATAGATATGTGGGGTTTAACGTCCCAAAACGACCATATGATTATGAGAGACGCTGCAGTGGAGGGCTCCGGAAGTTTCGACCACCTGGGGTTCTTTAATGTGCACCCAAATCTGAGCACACGGGCCTACAACATTTCCGTCTCCATAGAAAATGGAGCCGCCGCAGCCGGGATTTGATCCCGCGACCTGCGGGTCAGAAACAGAGTACCTTAGCCACTAGACCACCGCGGCGGGGCATAATAAAAAGAGGCACGGCATCGCCAACGTGAGAGGGACATATTACAGGACGTGTGGGATAATATTGTATTGCAGCGTTGAAACAACAATGAAAACTATTTAGTTACCTGAATTCCGTGCGGATGCACTTTCACTACCTTGCATTTCTATGTTCTCTATGATATTTGCGCATTATGTCTCATTGCGAACAGAAAGCGCTGAAGTTTCAACATGTACTTCTTAGTAAGCAAACGTTATCGTTCATAAAAGTGTGGCAGTTTGGGCTAGTTGGTATTACATGACGATAGTTATAACACGAGAACAGAACGACGGCAAAGAGACCTTCTTGTCCTTCTTTTCTCTTTGTCATCGTTCCGTTATCGTGCTATAACTGCCGTTATTGTTCACACACGAAATCACGTTTATGCAAAATGAAGTGAACAATCTGTTTTCTTTTCTGGATGTTTACCTAATGATTTGTCTCGGAGCACCCTACCAGATAATTGCAATAATTTAGCGTGAATATGAAAAAAATATTGGACCCAATAATACGTCTTATCACGAGACGAAACACCCAGGTTAGGAATAGATTGATTGGTTTTCGTTTATTGGTATTGCTTTTCAGCGTATGTCTGGTTGTCATATAGTGTTACTATTTGAGTATGAAGTATAGTAAACAGCATCAATTAGGTGTCTCTAGAAAGAAACACTTCACCCTCTTTCGGTAACTGTGATTAACATATCTTAACATGCAAACAAGCAGGAGTTCTTAATGCCTGTGGGATTCGATGGTACGCATGATCCTAATTGATATATATATAAACGAGTCTTACGGTTTGAACCTAACTTTACAACTAACTTTGTAGTGGCAACGGTTTGTTCTGAAGTCCAAAATTGGACGACCTGCTCGACTAATATTGCCCTGAAGTTTGTGTGAACTGAGCGGTGTGAAGCCAGTGTATTTTTTAAACAATATGTAACGCGCCTATGTATTACCTATGTACTCTAAAACGGAGTTGCAAAGCTGTCAACGCGGCATCAAAAAGAAATAAATGAAAAAAAATTTCATGTGTTTTTAAAGCTATCTCTACGCATCGCACTGCTCGTCGTTGTGAAGCGCATACGCATTCCTTCGACAAAAAAAAACGCTCAATTGTACCATAAATAATTCTGCAGCAAATGACAAACTGAAGCTCAACTTTAAATTGCTCCACATTATCTTGAACCTATCTGACCATCACGTGCCAGTTGATTTGTCAAAGAGCCTCTACGAACCTCATTGATTAACTCCAGATATGGCTTTGGGTAATATATTCGTATTATTCGTGTTAATTATTCGCACGTATTATTGTGAAGAAGTTTTTAAATGATAATTAAAGACACAGCGAAATCAACCGTAATTATTCACGCTTCGCCATTCATGTCCTCTTGCGTGCTTTACTTTCTAACTAGAGGTTGAATAATAAAAGAGGCAAAAAATCAGCTGTATATTTCAACACCTGTATTGTGATATTGACAGTAGATCGAACCAAGATGCTAGGCGATATATTTCACCATATAATACGGAGAGCGGAAATTCGCTGTAATACCACACCTTGAAGATCTCTCAGGCTGGCTGAATAAAAATTGAAAATAGCTCAAATGTTCGCACTTTCCTTTTAGAACCAAACAAATTTTTCTTACTTGAGCAAAGCCAGATACTAAGCTCTAATTCTAACGGTCGTAACCACAAAAGAATTGTTTTCGTAGATCTAATTGTAGCTTCGCTCAACAGTTACTCTTGCCCTGAAGCAAAACATGCATTGACCCGATGACAAACTGCTCCATTCATGCTCCTCGCCATCATAGTGCGGAGTAGTGTCGCTGCAACCTCCAATGTACTGCAAGGCTTTGCAATGTGCAGCCGGGTCACTCATCGGTAAAAAGCCATCGCCTTATTGTTTTCTTTATAGATGATCAACGCCACGCCTTGGCCAACGCGCTGACAAATGTTGTTCCTCAATGCCAGTGCGCCATTTCGCAATTGGTTTGCCCTGATTCAGTGCTTAAGTAAGTTTGTGAGCTTGTACGTTTCAACCATACAAATTGAAAAATTTATACGAATCACTCAATTAGCATGCATTATCTGTGATAGCACTGTACAGAACCCGATAAACTTCCTCGAACGAGAAATGAGCGATGGCTATAGCAATAGATTACTCTGATGTCCAGTTGAAAAACGCGTCGCAAAATGTATAGCATGCGTGTGCCGTTAAAAACCTGTCGGAGCATTTTCTCTCTGAAGTAGTGGTGAAGCAAAAGAAAACTTCACAGGCTTCGACTACGTACTACCCCTCACCCAGCTGAAACTTCTACATATGATGTGCATGAATAAACACGCACCAACTTATCTTGATGTGACAAATGTCATTGGCGTATTAAATTCGTGAATACGCGTGCATTCACTTGCCCTGACTGTTTTATGACATTACTACCCATAGGCGCTATTACACTTGAACAACGAATAGCGACACAAACGGCAAATTAGTGTGACAACTTTCTCTGTAAATGACACTGAATTGAATTGTTTATTAATAACCGAAGGTTTCTAATGTTACATTGCATGGGCGATAGTTACTCTAATGCCCATATCGATTAAGTGTCACAAAAGGAAGTACGAAAAGCAGTTTGTTTTGTATAGAATGTATAGAATGTACAGAACAATATTCACGGCCCATAATACTATGCATGCTTCAAGAGTTATTGTCATGCTGATATTTTTCATGTTCCGCTTTTTGGTAGTAAATTTATCAATTTAGAGCAGCAGCTTCATTAGGCAGAAAGTTTTAGACAAGCTAGATAGTTGCTTAGTCTTGGATCCTACATTGCGTGTGCCACAATTTTCATGGGATTCTGTTTTCAGACCACAAACAAATAAGGCACGTTACTTCTTAAAGCATGTTGGGATGGTAATCTTGACTTTCATGACTAGGTATTGTTGCGTTCTTGAACATACGAAATAAGCCGCTGTGAATGTTTCCCTAATTATGCGCTGCATTATTTTGCTGTAATGCAACTGTATTTTTTTAGCGTATGCTGAATTCTTTCCCCGTGTTTTTTATCACTTGTCTCTTTGGAATCAATTCATTTGGTCAAAAAGTTTTATGTTCTCTATACCTTGGTCTTTTGGGCACAGCAAAGTTAAAAAAAATTGAGATAATTGTTGCTTATGCTTTTCATTGTTAAATATCTGACAAATGCAGGGTGCTGAACCATGATCATGCTAGTACCAGCTGCAGGAATTTCGCTCTGATTGTTCCCGGAACTCTTGGCACTATAGTTGTGTCAGCACTTGCAAATGTGTCATTGTGTTTTTTATGTGAAAAACTTGCGCAATTTACTCACGGTTTGTATTGTGTACGTACTGTCACAAAGCTGAAATTTACAAATCTCGGTACTGTAAGCTATATCACCTCAATCATAGCAAAAAAGTGATAACTCAAAGCAAAGCCTCGTAGTGCATTAGTAACAATTATAGGCGCAAAATAGTGAATTAGCACTAGTTATTTTTTGCTCGACCACTCCACTCATGGAAGTTCTACGTGTACGTCGCTCTATTCAATGTACGACTCGGTATCTGATGTTTCCTGTGTAGCACTTATCCTCCACTGAGGACGTTTATTTCAATTTGGATTAACAATTACCTGTCACCATGAATGCCATTTTACTTTTCAAGACTATCTATGAACGTTTTTTCACAGGCAAATTCGCACTTCATTGTAGAATATACTGACATAATTGTATGATGTCGTTACTGTTTTGACTTTCTCTTCTTGTCAATACTTTATAAAAGCAGTGTGAGGGATCAACCCAAATTCGCATATAAACTGTTTCTCATTGCAAGCCAATGCAAATGTCTTCTCGTCAGCATACTAATGAACCGCTGTCGTCTTATTCCCAAAACCACGAATTTAGCCAGCGACAGCACTGGAGGTTCATCACCTAGCGCTGGGAAACATCCTGGTGGTTGGCGTCCTGGTCATGGCCATCGTCCTGGTGGCAAGAATGTTCCAGGTAACATACCCAGTGGTGGTACCACAAATGTAATGCAAATAATAATGGTTTCAGACGAATTTGAGGTACTGGTCGTTCTGTCAGTTGAAGAAGTATTGGTAATAGCAGACGCATCCGTGATTTGGGACTTGTTCCTGGATTGGATTGGATTGGATAAACTTTTATTTGGTCCTCCAAAACACAGATCACTGTGTTGCGGGCAGCTCCCACGTGGGGACTGAGATGCCAAGCTCCTCAGCCGCCTCGCGGGCTTGGTGGACAGCCCAGAGCTGATCTGCCAAGGACGAGCTGCGGATTGCCGCCTCCCATCTGGCAGAGGTGATGTGCGATAAATGAGCGAATTTGGTGCACTGCCAGAGCATGTGTTCTAATGAAGCTATTTTCCCACAATGTGGACAAAGATTACTTGGGTATAGGTCAGGGTACATGATGTGTAACATTTTCAAAGTAGGGTACATCCGCGTTTGCAAAAGCCCTAATGTAAGTGCTTGGGCCGGGTTAGATTTTTGTGAGGTGGAGGGAAAATCCTTCTAGACAGGTAGAAATGTTTAGTGAGCTCGTTATATGTTGTAAAAATTTCCCGGTTATCCCCTTCACCGGTAGAACGCATCTCCGGGGAGGCGCGGTTGGAGAGTTCTCGTGCCGCCTCGTGTGCTGCTTCGTTGAGATTGGGAGGGGAATCGTTGATTTGTCCAAAGTGAGCTGGGAACCAACTCAGAAGATGATGTGTCATGTTCTCGCCTTGCAGTATTTTCAGCGTTTGTTCACAGACCGTCCCCTTGGCGAACGCCCGTAGTGCTGCCATGGAATCACTGTAGACCACTTCAATGTTATCCATCTTGAGTGCTAAGGCGATGGCCACTTGTTCCGCAATGATTGGGTCTTTCGTCCTGACCGTCACTGAGTTGACGACATGGCCAGCCCCATCGACTACCACTGCCACAAACGCTTTCCCATTGGCGTAGGAAGCCGCGTCAACAAATACGACCCCTCGTTCCTTGTTTGAGACTTGACGAAGTATAGTCCTGGCCCTCGCTACTCTTCTTCCGACGTTGTGTTCTGGATGCATGTTTCTCGGTTGGGAGATACCGTGATAGTCTCCCTGATGTTGTCAGGGATATCATTGTAATTGCGTCTGATTGCTATTGGGTTTTGGCTCAGCTCTTGCAGGATCATTCTCCCCGACCTTGTAGTAGATGACCTTGCAAACTGTGCTCTCTCTTGGGCTTCTGCTATTTCTTCGAGCGTGTTGTGTATGCCAAGTTGAAGCAGACGCTCGGTGCTGGTATGTATGGGTAGGCCCAGGACTTTCTTGATAACTTTCCTGAGGAGCACATTCAGTGTCTCGGACTCTGCTCTTGACCAGTTGTACATTGCTGCCTCGTAAGTGAAGTGACTTAGAACAAACGCATGCATCAACCTGATGAGGTTGTCTTCCTTGATCCCATTTCTTTTGTTGGCCACTCTGCGTATGAGGTGCACCGCACTGTCTGTTTTCCGAGTTAACTTGGCTATATATTTGCTGTTGGCGCCGGTAGACTCTATCAGCATTCTCAGGACTTTGATGGGGTCGACCCTCTGGTTGGCATCCCCTTGATTTGTACGGAGATGGATGTCTATCTGGTTTAACGGCTTCCATCCCCTGGGCTTCGGTCCCCGGCGTGCAGTCCGATAAAGCAAAAGTTCTGACTTACTCGAGGAGCACTTGAGCTCGGAAGGGCGAAGGTAGTCTACTACGGTGTCAATCGCCTCTTGCAAAGCGCTCTCAATCTGCCCCTCGCTTCCACCTGTGCACCAGATGGTAATGTCATCTGCGTAGATGCTGTGCTTCAATCCTTCAATGCTCGATAATTTCTTTGACAGTCCAATCATGGCAATGTTGAACAGCATTGGTGAAATCACTGCCCCTTGTGGCGTGCCCCTTGCTTCTAGTTCGAATGCTGTTGTTTCGATATCTGCAATCTTCATCACGGCTTTCCGATCTGTAAGAAAGGACCATACGTAGTCATAGAAGGCTTTCCCTAGACCAAGCTTGGAAATTGCTTCGAGTATGAATGAGTGGTGGATGTTGTCAAACGCTTTTTCTAGATCTAGGCACAGAATGGCTCTCACGTCTCTGGTTTCATTGTCAATGACCTGGTGTTTGATAAGCTTCAATGCATCTTGTGTGGATAGCCCTGCCCTGAATCCAACCACATTGTGTGTATATATGTTGTTATCTTCCAAGTACTTGTTTATCCTGTGCAGTGTGGCATGTTCTGCGACCTTGCCGATACATGATGTCAAGGATATTGGCCTCATGTTGTCCAAGTTAGGGGGCTTTCCTGGCTTAGGAATAAGGATCGTGCTGGCCAGCTTCCACTGCTCTGGCACCCTGCCTTCTTTCCATGCTGAATTGATCATATCCCTCAGGGTTTCAATTGAATCGTCATCAAGGTTACGCAGGGCCTTGTTTGATATACCGTCCGGGCCAGGGGCCGACCTGCCGTTGAGATCATGCAAGGCTCTTCTGATCTCTTCGGTGTTAAAGTCGCCCTCAAGACCTGGATTTGGCGTGCCCTGGTACTGTCTACTTGGTGGTGCCAATCCTCTTTTGATTGGGAGGTACTTATGCACGAGCTGCTGGACAACTTGCTGTTCTGTAGTGCGCCCTATCGCTTTATGTAAAATTCGAGCGATAACATGCTTTTGATTTGTTTTGGTGGTGTTTTCGTTGAGGAGATGCTTTAACATATTCCATGCCTTGCCATTGCGCATCTGACCATCGACGAAGTTGCAGATTTCGTCCCATTGCTGCCTCGATAGTGCGCGACAATGTTCCTCGACTGATCTGTTTACCTCAGCTATCTTCTTCCTCAGTCTTCGGTTTAGACGCTGACCCTTCCAACGGTTCAGTAGTGCTTGCTTTGCCTCAAGAAGATGAGCAAGCCGGCTATCCATTCTTTCAACCGGAAGATCTGTGGTAATGGTGGAGGAGACGGATTTGATGTCATCTTTAATCTGTTTGACCCACTGCTCCAAGCCTTGTCTGCGGCCATCTTGTTCCCTTTCCATCCTTATCTTCCTGAACTTATCCCAGTCTGTGAAGTGGAATTCTCTCTGCTTTTTACGCTCCACGGAGAAGGTAGTGGCAAGAATGCAGTGGTCACTCCCTAGGTCTACAGCAAGGTTCATCCACTGGCCTTCTTGATGTTCCTTACAAATGTAAGGTCCGGGGTGGAATCTCTGCAGCAAGATGTACCAAGCCTTGTTGGTAGGCTGGGGTCTGTGATTAGGGTGAGATCAAGTTCACTGGCACTTTGCCAAAGTCGATTTCCTTTCCCAGTGTTGTACTTGTAACCCGGCTGCAGAAATATTTCTAAGTAGTGGACATGGTAATGTGGATTGGATATACTTTTATTTGGTCCTCCAAAACACAGATCATTGTGTTGCGGGCCGCTCTCACGTGGGGACTGAGATGCAGAGCTCCTCAGCCGCCTTGCAGGCTTGGTGGACAGCCCATAACTGATCTGCCAAGGACATGCTGCGTATTGCCGCCTGTCATTTGGCAGAGGTGATGTTCAATAAATGAGCAAATTCGGTGCACTGCCAGAGCCTATGTTCTAATAAAGCTGTTTCCCCACATTTTGGGCAACGTTTACTGGGGTATGGGTCAGGATTCGTGATGTGTAACATTTTCGAAGTAGGGTACATCCACGTATGCAAAAGCCCAATGTATGTGCTTGGGGCCGAGTTAGATTTTATTAGGTGGACAGCAAATCCTTCTAGACAGGTAGAAATGTTTAGTGAGCTCGTTATATGTTGTAAGATTTTCTCGGTTATCCCCTTCACTGGTAGAACGCATGCCCGGGGAGGCGCGGTTGCAGAGCTCTCGCGCCGCCTCGTCTGCTGCCCCACTGAGATTGAGAGGATAGTCGTTGGTTTGTCCAACGTGAGCTGGGAACCAAATCAGCAGATGATGCGTTGTGTCCTTGCCATGTAGTATTTTCAGCGTTTGTTCTGAGACAGTCCCCTTTGCAAAGGCCCGTAGTGCTGCCATGGAATCACTGTAGACGACTTCAATGTTATCCATCTTGAGTGCTAAGGCGATAGCCACCTGTTCCACAATGACTGGGTCTTTCGTCCTGACCATCGCTGAGTGGTCAATACAGCCAGCCCTATCAACCAGCACTGCAACAAAAGCTTTCCCATTGGCGTATGAAGCCGCGTCAACAAATATGACCCCTCGTTCCTCGTTTGAGACTTCACGAAGTATAGTGCTGGCCCTCGATACTCTTCTTTCGATGTTGTGTTCTAGATGCATGTTTTTCTAGATGCACGTTTTAGCTCAAAGAGACCGCAAAATTGTGACATGGCAAGGCGCTATTTTAATGATCTGTGAAATTCCGTTACAGAATCCATCAGACACTTTTTTAGTGGGGTCATTGGATTCGCAACAATTCACTGCACCATCTGTTTACCTTGTTTAGCAGTAACTTATTTGGTTGTATTCTGTAATATCAGGGCGCTTGGTTAATCAAGCGGGGTAGTTGCTGCGTATTGTGTACACTGCGCACATTCTTCCGGTATATCGTCGGCGTGAAGGGCGAAGGAACGCAATAAATATATTTAGTTGATAGTCCTCTTTTGTGTTTTCTACTTTATGTAGGCTTCATTTCGCGCTAAAGGCACACCGTGCCTACATACGAACTACCCACGCGCAGAAAGAGTATGACAGGCCGTGTAAACGCATTGAGTGGTTTTCGTGTAGGAAGTGGCAGAGAAGCACCAGCAGTCATCAACATCCATTACGGTGAAAAGCTGTGAAAAATTTTCTGCCGGTGAGTGTTCCGGTAGTTTAAACATGTATTTAGGTAATAATTAGGCTCTACAGTTGTACAGATAAGATCCTCTGTATCATTAGTATTAAAAGTAGTGATTCAATTGTTATTGTAATAAAGTATATAGGGGTGCTATACAGGATGGCCCCGGCTTCTCGGGCAGACGAGTTTGCTCCGAGATCGCTGAGCGGCGGCCATGGCATGAAGACAGTGCAGAGAGCGTGATAGTATTGTTGATAAAAATGGCTACAGGAAAGCGCGTGGAGTTTGAAACGCATGTGCAATATTTGCGAGGTTATCAAAGAAACACCGCGGGCGAGCATGTCAGCACCGCCTTACAGTAACATTTTAATAGTGCAGCAACGTCGATGTGATTGTTATGCTCTATTTTTGCCAAATTTTATGCCTCTATAACAGACAGGTTACATCCTTCCACCAGAAGCACAAAAATTTTCACTTTTTAAGGCAGTGAGGGTGCACACGCAGCACTCTCCTGCTGCTCGTTTCACTTCTATCAAATATTGGAGATAAATATAGGAACAGGTGGTCACCAGCAACGCTCGCATCACGATGGTAACGCGGCTGTGATAGAATACGTCGGGAGCGCGGTAAAATTCAATGCGAGACATCAAAGCCGCGTGGTGATGTCTTTTTTACTTCTGCGTGCGAGTGCGCATCGTCTACGAAATCAAGCTGATTTCTCTCGAGTTGAGTAGCGCTGCTCGGGAAGTTCAAACATGGTGGGCGCACGCAATCATCGCCACGGGCGTCTGTCAATCAAGATAATTGACGCATGAACTCAAACACAAACTCATTATGTTGAGAAGGGATGAGTTTAATTCGTGACTTTGATGGTGCCAGTGTGACTGTCAAGCGTTTAAGGCGGTGAACGCCAAATGGTAGCCAAATGGTGACCATATTAAATATGTTGGTGAGCTTACACTCTTTGTGCAAGACTGGAGTGATAGAGGAGCTTGTGAAGACATATAGCTTCTTGCAGCTTTTTAATTTGGCCGTCTCATCGAGTGCGTGCTCGGGTTTGAAGTGAACACCACACCAGCTTTCTTTATTATATTATACTAATTGACTGATGATTAACGACAACTACACTGGGCTGTATAGACTTCATAGATAAAGGTTGAATCTAAGGGCTATTATCCCGGGTTCAATGAGCAATCCTATAATCATTATAAAGCTAATAAACGTAATTATGATTAGCAGAATACTAATTATCACCATATTAGTATGTCTAATCAGCAAGGTTTTGCTTAGCGGTTTCATCATTAACGTCACGTTAATTAGCATAGTTCAGTTAGGTCGTCACCTAGCATGTTTTAGTTAGCCCGGTGCTGGCTTCACATGGTTTCATTAGCCCATTAGTTTTAGGATCTGGCGTAAATACTTCGACCTTACCATGATTTCGCGTAATTACCATGGTCATAGCATGTCCTGGCCTAACCAGCAAAATATACGGTCCAGACAAATAGCTAATCAGCCGACCGCACGTTCTCGAGTGCTAGCGGCTGATGACAGCAAAGACGACGCTCACCGGCCGAGCAGCGCATTAGAATGTACCGGCCGACCATGATGATTAACACGTGGCCTCTAACTTCACTTTGCTACGATCGCCATGTTGTAAGACACTCCGTTCGTACTAATCTCAGAGGCCAATGTCCAGAATATTTTAATGATAGAGCATTGAAAGGGCCTTAAAAGCTTTGAAGTAATTTTTAAACACCCCATGCCTTTAAAAAAAATATCATCACGAAACGTTCCTGATACTTTTATTGCGTCGGCGCACTTCTGCACTCAGTCCAGCGACAAACAATTGAAAGAAGATGCCTCTGGTTTGAAAGCACCGCCCCACTTAGGCCCGTATTCACAAACGCTTCTTCGCTCAAGGGCTCCCCTCGACTTGACGAAGTCAAGGCGGAGCGTGCTCCTCCACTCAACGAGCCGCTGCATGTCAAAAACGCTCCTCCACACTTCCTTCGCCAAGGGAGGCCTCGGAAATGCTCCCTCCACTTGAGTGAACTGCGTGGGCCGAGAAAAGCGCCTGATAACGAGAGTATTCACAATTGCGGTTAAGAAATGCCTATCTTTGTATAATAAATGAACGCTTTTCGTACGCATTCTTTTTTTATAAATAGACATCACAGCGAAATACATGCATTTAGAGTGATAGCATGGTTTCTGTAAGCAATGAGCCGGTAGAGTTAGCGAAACCCCCGCTTCAAGTCTGGCTACAGTTGACCCCAGGCAGCAGCTGCTGGCGTTTCGTCTGCTGCTGAACGTTTCTACGTGCTTAGTTTATTTCGTCCCGTGTGCATCCATTAATTGCAGTTTATATTTACGGTAGTGTCTGAGTGGGTGTTTGAGGCCCTGCTTTCGCCGGTGTGACTAACGAACTACGTGAGTGATGACAAGAAGCAGAACATATGGTTTGTTGCTTTGTTTACTTTCGCTTTGCTGAGAGCCTTCTGATCACTAGTGTAGCCACCGAACGTGTAACGCGGTGGAGTGAGAAAGTTCTACTTTATACCACATTACATTGGTGTCTTTTAGAATTCACCTCCGACAAAGATTACTTGTACGTGAATTCGTTTTCGCTGTGGGATTACGTGAACAGTTCCTGATTCCAGGGAACTGTGCTATGTTCATTTTTCTCATTTACTCCGAATTTGAACGTGGCACTTTCGAAGTTCTTCTGCATGTATTAGAAATTTTGCAAGACGATGTTCTCAGCTTCTAATCAAGGTTACACCCGTGTAGCGTTAATTTGATTAATATGTGGGATTTAACGTCCCATATAACCCCACTTGATTATGAGAGACGCAGGGTAGAGTTAAAAAGTAGGCATGGTATACTCATGGCTGAGCGTTTCAGTTAGATTGCTATGCAAATTAAGAAAAGCGATCATGTGCCTTTGTTCAACTAATGGCGAAAACATCATTTTAAGGTTGTTGCTTTCTTCAATTAGTCGCATATATAGTCGGTTAACAGTGCGTGTTTGTGTTTTTTGTGTTTCAATTTTAACATTTCAATCTTTCAAGGATGCTTAAGTAAGCAGTTATTTTTTCCATTTTCTTTTCGCCCTGCATTTGTGGATGATCTATTATGACAGATTCGAATGAACGTAACCTGTCAATCTCTGTAGCTTCCGTCTCCAAGTTCACACAGTGGCCCCGTCTTAAAATTTTTTTCCTGTATTCTTTACCTGCAAGCTCAGAAGCACATTCGTTATTGCAGGAATGACCTTTGCACTTATGTTTTGGCTTTTATTTGTAGAATATTATTGCCGGGAATACCTCTTGAAAATGATTGTGGTTTCTGTGCTTCATTCTGAAGCCTCGGCAGTACATAATTTAGGAGATGTTTTATTCTTTTGGAACTGCTAAAACTGAAAGCGCTTTTGACTTTTGGTGCTGTTCTGTCTTAAAAATGACCAAGGTGGTTCATTGAACCTTGGAGAAAATGTCATCAAGAAGCAGAGTATTTTACTTTGCTTATTTAACGAAGACCAGTGCAACAATGTGGTAAAAAATGCTCAAGATTATTGGAGACATCGTGGATATATCTGGTCAAACGCCTTTAAATAAAATATCCGCTACCGTTGCAACATTATCATGTCTACACGCTGGAACCACGCCATCTCAGTTTCATGGAAGGAAAATGGTGTTGGTGTATATAAAACAAGCTTATTTTTTGTGGAAGTGCTCTCCTGTAGAATCAGAGAAGAGGGTTTTGTGATTCTGTCTCATCCTAAAAAGACGAACATGAGGATAACTATGTATTCAAAAATAAACAAAGTAGAAATTACGAATGGCAAAATAAGCCTTTATTACATTTGACTGATGAGGAGCCATGTGGCAAACACAAGCGTGCAACTGCAACGTGTGCATTAATCAAGCATATGCAGCTGACACACTGTCGAAATAAATTTCTAGATTGTAAGACATCATAAATAAGATCGAGGTAGTAGACACCATAGCGTGTCTTATGCAGTGCAGGTGCATGCATTCACTGCAGATTTTGTCCTTTTGTATGCAGTCGTGCATACTCTGCAATGCATTGCGAATACGGCACGTTTTAGAAAACTTTCTATTTCTTCTTCGGTCGGCAGCCTGGCCCCTGCACAAAAGAGGCAAGACATATTATTAGAAAAACGTAATAGCTAGAACACCAAAGCCGCATTTTTTTTCTTCGGATGCACTCATTCACTATAAGACATTCTCGTAAGCTCAATAGATGTCCCACAAGCAGTAAGCCACCGTTGCGGTTTTTCTCAGGAGGAGGCCACGTGCCTGGCAGCGGACACGTTCGTGGTCCCGGACACCACCCAGGTGGAGGCCATGTGCCTCGTACAAGATGTTTTATGATCGTAGACACCACATATCACAGAATAGTCGGCATTTCACGAGCAAGATATCTGGCTTTGTTTATTCATTGATATGTGAGGTTTAGTGTTCTGAAACCATCATAATATTATGAGAGGCGCCGTATTAAAGGGCTAGGGCAAGTTAGCCCACCTGGGATTCTTTTTCTTGCACCCAAATCTAAGCACATGAGCCTCCAGCAATTTAACCTCCACTAAAAATGCAGCCGCTGCAGCAGGGATTTGATCCCATGACCCGAGGGTCAGCAATCAAGATTCTTCGCTACTACCCCACTGCAGTGGGTCATATCTCATTTGATTGTAGCTTATCGTCATTTACTTCCTAAAAACAGTTCGTGAGGGGCGAAATTCGCTAGCTGATTCTTGATTCTTTTAAACAACCCAACACTTCTTTATTTTTTTATGTTACCGTACACCGACGCTGCGTACTCCGACAAATTTTCACCGATTGATGGTCCGGAAAGTGAATTTTTGCGCTAAACAACCCTCATGCTCAATAGCTGCCCCGTAGCAATTAAGTCATCATTTCGGTATTCCTCAGGTGGCGGCCACATACCTGGTAGTGGACAAATTCCTGGTTATAGACATCACCCAGGTGGAGGCCACGTGCCTCGTACAATATGTTTTTTATGGCAGCAGACAGTAAACTACAGATAGTGGACACGCCACGAGCAATGTCTTTTCAGTCTATTGTAGGCTGTGGTTGTTTACATTGCAAGAACAAGATTTGAAGCAGTACACCCATACGAGGGCTTGTTCAGTTATTTAGACAGACTATATTTTTTGCTTCTTATGAATTACCACGTTGCCGCATTTATTAGGCAATACTGAGAGTTCTGACAATGACTGTTTTTCCTAATAGAATTCTAGCTGAAGGACTGCCATGCAGGCTTTAGGAATCATTGCGGCTTTTTTATTATGGTAGCCACATGAATTTCATTTCATTTCATTTCATTTATTTACTCTCAAGGCCGAAGCATTACAGAGAGGAGCGGGTATACATCGTACAGAAAATCAGGGAGTACAGCAAATCAAAAATATATGCGCACAATGGCGGTCTGAAAACCATAAAAGAAAAGAAAGACTGCGTGATGTGAAGAAGAGGCAGGGTGGTTGTAACAACAATGTTCAACATGGTTGCGTCTTTGAATGACACGCGCACACAAAAAACTAACAAGAGAAAACACAGCGTGACTTAAGTGGCGAATTTACGCGAAATGGTTAGAGAGGGCGTTTTTAAACAAAGTGAGGTCAGTGATAGCAGCGATGGGGGCGGGAAGGTGGTTCCACTCATTTGCAGTTTTCGGGATGAATGATTCAAAATATAAATTCGTGCGGGCGCTAGGAACGCCCACTTTAAACTGATGATCGTTGCGTGAGGAAACGTACGATGGGGGCTGGAAAATAGTGTTGCTAAAAGACGGAATACAATGAAAGATCTTATGGAACAGGCAAAGGCGAGATATTTTACGCCGCAGTGAGAGAGTGGGTAAGTGAAGATTGGCTTTCATCGAGGTAACACTGGACGTGCGATGGTAGTTTGACATGACAAAACGTGCCGAGCGATTTTGAACCGCCTCGATGCTGTCAGCGAGATAATTGGTATGTGGATCCCAGACTGATGACGCGTACTCGAGTTTGGGTCGGAATAATGTTTGATAAAGCAGAAGTTTAAGGTTAGTCGGAGCCAAAGAAAAGTTTCTGCGCAGATAACCTAACGTGCGATTCGCATTGTTTGTAATATAATCGACATGCGTGTTCCAAGAGAGATTGTTAGAAATATATACTCCT